>NC_056626.2:257452267-257792892 GCF_002870075.4 Lactuca sativa
ACAATATGTAAGTATTTAATTATAATTTTATCATATAATTAAATGTATTTATACTTAATTGTTACTCACTTTTGGGAGTTATAGAATCGGTTAGTTGAAGAGCTGTTAGCCAAACTCAAGGTGAAAGTGAGTTAACACCCGCTCAAGAAAGAGCTGCATTCGAGAAAGTATTAGGAGAGCGACGTGGCCATATTAGAGGTGTTGGCCATAAACCTTCTGCTCTCCCGCCGATTCCATAGCCTTCGCAGCCATCACAACCATCACAGGTAAAAATTTCTACTTTGGTTTTTGTCCCAAGTGCAAGAAATAGCAATGTACTTTGGTTTTCTATCTTTGTTTAAAAATAGCAATCTACTTTAGAATCATAAAATGCAGGTTGATTTGGTTATTTGGGTTTTGTGGTGATTATTTGTTAAAAAGTTTGGTAATTGGGTTTTTGCTTTAAATGCAAGAAATAGCAATGTACTTTGGTTTTCTACCTTTGTTTAAAAATAGCAATGTATTTTGATAGTTGTTGTTTATGTTTGAGAATCTAACTTATAAGTTTATATATGTTATTATTAATTATGTAGTTGGAAAATCTATGTGCCATGCTCAGCGACCCAGAATGTAGGAATGAGCTTTATTTGTTTTTTCAATCCCAAAATAATCAAGGAAACGATGGGAACGAAGATGTTGGTATGCAAGGATGCGTTTTATTTGCATATGTTGTCACGCTTTAATTGCTATCTTGGTAGATTGTAAAACTTTGGTTGTTTTTTTGTAATTACCGGGCGACATTATTACTTTTTATATTTAATCGGATATTATGACTTTTGATATTTAATTGTAATCGGATGTTTGTTTTGTAATTAGCGTTGACACTATTATTTTTGATATTTAATCGGATGTTTGTTTTGTAATTAAAGTAGACACTATTATTTTTGATATTTAATCGAATATTGTTATGTAATTACCGACGACATTATTACCGGCAACCAAAATCATTAATTAAAAAAAATTAAAAAAATGAAAACTGTTATTACCGGCGACGCTATTACCGGCGACAAGACTCATTACCGACGACATAGTTATTAGTGGCGACACAACTCATTAACGGCGACAGGGTCAATAGCGGCGACTTTTCTCATTAGCGGCGAAAAGTGATCAATAACGACGAAATAGTAGCTGCGACTCAATACCGGCGACGCTTCGCCGCTATTAGTATTACCGACGACTTTTGTTGTCGGTAATGACCTTTTTGCTTGTAGTATCACCACCTTGAATTTAGGTTGTCGCCAAACACCTTTGACATCACCATTCTCATCCGGATCTTTAGTGATATTTGGCATAAAGTTGTGCTAAAATTTATGTCTTTGCATGTTGTGCCCTGGGTGATGGCCAAGCTCGCCTATGGCCTAGCCGACCCTGATACTGGTTAACCTTTTTTATATGTGCAATGCTTTTTTATGTTTGTAATTATTAATCTATATTTTTGTTCGTGTTATGGTTAATTATTTTATTTTGTAATTAGGGATCAGTTCATTCTTTTTAATGATTAGTTACTTTATTTGTAAATATATAGCTTTCAAGAATTGCTAGCCTAGTACAAGTATCTGGTAGTATCACAAACTTTTAAAACATAATGTATAGCAGGTTTTGGACATTAGATGAACCACTAGACCGAGTTTAATGAAAATTCGCCCATAACCATTCCATACGGAATTGTAAATATTACACCCAAATCTCAACAATGACAAGAACGTTTTTGGTTTTCTCTTATTGAAGGTTGATCACCATATTAGATGCTATATTTAATTATCATTCTCATAGCAACACCAACAAGAAATTACTGTTAGTCTCTTATAACTTGTTGAATAATAGAAGGAATCCTAATTAACCAGAAAACTACTTCACTTTAGTTAAACAATTGAGGAATTAACATGTTACTATTTTGATACTTTTATTTACATCTACTATGAGATATCGAATATTAAACAATACTTACATCTTATAATGTATGAAATTGACTAGCTGATATCAAGTTTAGTGGGAGGGACTACATTAAATGGATTCTTCAAAAATCAAATGAAACGGTATTCAAGATCCATTTATCAGCATCATCAAGAGGCTGGGGGATTGGCTGATCAGTAGTATCGTCGTGACATACGTCCACCATGTAATGATTCGAACCAGTTTGGACGTTGAGTTGGGTTCTCGGATCTTCTGCATCATCATCTTGAGACACCCCCATACAATATTGTTTATAAATCTGTCCATACTCTCCGAGCTCCATTCAACCTCAAAAGGAGAAGATATTGTTGTCTTGCAACTCTGACAAAAATGAAAATCTTTAGTAGCAGCATCATCATGAGGCACCCCTATGGATTGTTCTATAAATTTGTCCACACTTTCCGAGCTCAATTCAACATCAACAGGAGCAGCGACATCACCTCTAGCGGATTGGTCCCAAAGATTTTGCATGTCGACTATGGTTGGCGCATTGTCATAAGAACTTTGAACCAAGACCGGTGGGTAGCCACTGCAATCAAGTGGTTCTATAGAAGAAGAATTCAACGCACCATTTGAAAACAGAAAAACAATGTGGCAGATGGTCCCTTTTGACAAATGGACTTGGAAAAGATTTTCCCCTTCAATACAGGACACCGTACTACAACATTTAGCGGTAATTATTAATTTAAATATATTTTATATGGTTAAATTTAATTTTTTTTTACTTGGTTAAATTTTTTTGTGCAGACAAAGTTTGATTTGGATCAGATGTACCAGGATGCACAAGCTAATATGTTGACAGAGGGTTTTCAAGCAGCTTTGTTAAAAGGTTATCGAGAACGTAAAGCTGACGCAAAAGAATATTTTATGTTAGTTGGAGGGTATGATGATATCCCGAGTGCATTAGCCAATCTTCCGGAGGGTATGCTAGTTGATAACTGGGCGAAGGAAGTTGAGTATTTCCAAATGGACGAACATAGAATTGCTTTAGAAAGGAACAAAAAAGTCCATGCAATGCAAACAAACGTGAATCGTGGAGGTTCGAGCTCGTATAGCAGTACTTGATATAAGAAGCTATCGTACGATACATGTAGTTATCTATTTAAAATATAATCTAATTTTTAAAGTTAAACTGAACCTTAAGAGAGTGGAAACGTTTCACAAAGCTCATACTGATAAGAATGGTGTATTTGTTACTGCTGAGGCGGAACAACAATATGTAAGTATTTAATTATAATTTTATCATATAATTAAATGTATTTATACTTAATTGTTACTCACTTTTGGGAGTTATAGAATCGGTTAGTTGAAGAGCTGTTAGCCAAACTCAAGGTGAAAGTGAGTTAACACCCGCTCAAGAAAGAGCTGCATTCGAGAAAGTATTAGGAGAGCGACGTGGCCATATTAGAGGTGTTGGCCATAAACCTTCTGCTCTCCCGCCGATTCCATAGCCTTCGCAGCCATCACAACCATCACAGGTAAAAATTTCTACTTTGGTTTTTGTCCCAAGTGCAAGAAATAGCAATGTACTTTGGTTTTCTATCTTTGTTTAAAAATAGCAATCTACTTTAGAATCATAAAATGCAGGTTGATTTGGTTATTTGGGTTTTGTGGTGATTATTTGTTAAAAAGTTTGGTAATTGGGTTTTTGCTTTAAATGCAAGAAATAGCAATGTACTTTGGTTTTCTACCTTTGTTTAAAAATAGCAATGTATTTTGATAGTTGTTGTTTATGTTTGAGAATCTAACTTATAAGTTTATATATGTTATTATTAATTATGTAGTTGGAAAATCTATGTGCCATGCTCAGCGACCCAGAATGTAGGAATGAGCTTTATTTGTTTTTTCAATCCCAAAATAATCAAGGAAACGATGGGAACGAAGATGTTGGTATGCAAGGATGCGTTTTATTTGCATATGTTGTCACGCTTTAATTGCTATCTTGGTAGATTGTAAAACTTTGGTTGTTTTTTTGTAATTACCGGGCGACATTATTACTTTTTATATTTAATCGGATATTATGACTTTTGATATTTAATTGTAATCGGATGTTTGTTTTGTAATTAGCGTTGACACTATTATTTTTGATATTTAATCGGATGTTTGTTTTGTAATTAAAGTAGACACTATTATTTTTGATATTTAATCGAATATTGTTATGTAATTACCGACGACATTATTACCGGCAACCAAAATCATTAATTAAAAAAAATTAAAAAAATGAAAACTGTTATTACCGGCGACGCTATTACCGGCGACAAGACTCATTACCGACGACATAGTTATTAGTGGCGACACAACTCATTAACGGCGACAGGGTCAATAGCGGCGACTTTTCTCATTAGCGGCGAAAAGTGATCAATAACGACGAAATAGTAGCTGCGACTCAATACCGGCGACGCTTCGCCGCTATTAGTATTACCGACGACTTTTGTTGTCGGTAATGACCTTTTTGCTTGTAGTATCACCACCTTGAATTTAGGTTGTCGCCAAACACCTTTGACATCACCATTCTCATCCGGATCTTTAGTGATATTTGGCATAAAGTTGTGCTAAAATTTATGTCTTTGCATGTTGTGCCCTGGGTGATGGCCAAGCTCGCCTATGGCCTAGCCGACCCTGATACTGGTTAACCTTTTTTATATGTGCAATGCTTTTTTATGTTTGTAATTATTAATCTATATTTTTTTTCGTGTTATGGTTAATTATTTTATTTTGTAATTAGGGATCAGTTCATTCTTTTTAATGATTAGTTACTTTATTTGTAAATATATAGCTTTCAAGAATTGCTAGCCTAGTACAAGTATCTGGTAGTATCACAAACTTTTAAAACATAATGTATAGCAGGTTTTGGACATTAGATGAACCACTAGACCGAGTTTAATGAAAATTCGCCCATAACCATTCCATACGGAATTGTAAATATTACACCCAAATCTCAACAATGACAAGAACGTTTTTGGTTTTCTCTTATTGAAGGTTGATCACCATATTAGATGCTATATTTAATTATCATTCTCATAGCAACACCAACAAGAAATTACTGTTAGTCTCTTATAACTTGTTGAATAATAGAAGGAATCCTAATTAACCAGAAAACTACTTCACTTTAGTTAAACAATTGAGGAATTAACATGTTACTATTTTGATACTTTTATTTACATCTACTATGAGATATCGAATATTAAACAATACTTACATCTTATAATGTATGAAATTGACTACCTGATATCAAGTTTAGTGGGAGGGACTACATTAAATGGATTCTTCAAAAATCAAATGAAACGGTATTCAAGATCCATTTATCAGCATCATCAAGAGGCTGGGGGATTGGCTGATCAGTAGTATCGTCGTGACATACGTCCACCATGTAATGATTCGAACCAGTTTGGACGTTGAGTTGGGTTCTCGGATCTTCTGCATCATCATCTTGAGACACCCCCATACAATATTGTTTATAAATCTGTCCATACTCTCCGAGCTCCATTCAACCTCAAAAGGAGAAGATATTGTTGTCTTGCAACTCTGACAAAAATGAAAATCTTTAGTAGCAGCATCATCATGAGGCACCCCTATGGATTGTTCTATAAATTTGTCCACACTTTCCGAGCTCAATTCAACATCAACAGGAGCAGCGACATCACCTCTAGCGGATTGGTCCCAAAGATTTTGCATGTCGACTATGGTTGGCGCATTGTCATAAGAACTTTGAACCAAGACCGGTGGGTAGCCACTGCAATCAAGTGGTTCTATAGAAGAAGAATTCAACGCACCATTTGAAAACAGAAAAACAATGTGGCAGATGGTCCCTTTTGACAAATGGACTTGGAAAAGATTTTCCCCTTCAATACAGGACACCGTACTACAACATTTAGCGGTAATTATTAATTTAAATATATTTTATATGGTTAAATTTAATTTTTTTTTACTTGGTTAAATTTTTTTGTGCAGACAAAGTTTGATTTGGATCAGATGTACCAGGATGCACAAGCTAATATGTTGACAGGGGGTTTTCAAGCAGCTTTGTTAAAAGGTTATCGAGAACGTAAAGCTGACGCAAAAGAATATTTTATGTTAGTTGGAGGGTATGATGATATCCCGAGTGCATTAGCCAATCTTCCGGAGGGTATGCTAGTTGATAACTGGGCGAAGGAAGTTGAGTATTTCCAAATGGACGAACATAGAATTGCTTTAGAAAGGAACAAAAAAGTCCATGCAATGCAAACAAACGTGAATCGTGGAGGTTCGAGCTCGTATAGCAGTACTTGATATAAGAAGCTATCGTACGATACATGTAGTTATCTATTTAAAATATAATCTAATTTTTAAAGTTAAATTGAACCTTAAGAGAATGGAAACGTTTCGCAAAGCTCATACCGATAAGAATGGTGTATTTGTTACTGCTGAGGCGGAACAACAATATGTAAGTATTTAATTATAATTTTATCATATAATTAAATGTATTTATACTTAATTGTTACTCACTTTTGGGAGTTATAGAATCGGTTAGTTGAAAAGCTGTTAGCCAAACTCAAGGTGAAAGTGAGTTAACACCCGCTCAAGAAAGAGCTGCATTCGAGAAAGTATTAGGAGAGCGACGTGGCCATATTAGAGGTGTTGGCCATAAACCTTCTGCTCTCCCGCCGATTCCATAGCCTTCGCAGCCATCACAACCATCACAGGTAAAAATTTCTACTTTGGTTTTTGTCCCAAGTGCAAGAAATAGCAATGTACTTTGGTTTTCTATCTTTGTTTAAAAATAGCAATCTACTTTAGAATCATAAAATGCAGGTTGATTTGGTTATTTGGGTTTTGTGGTGATTATTTGTTAAAAAGTTTGGTAATTGGGTTTTTGCTTTAAATGCAAGAAATAGCAATGTACTTTGGTTTTCTACCTTTGTTTAAAAATAGCAATGTATTTTGATAGTTGTTGTTTATGTTTGAGAATCTAACTTATAAGTTTATATATGTTATTATTAATTATGTAGTTGGAAAATCTATGTGCCATGCTCAGCGACCCAGAATGTAGGAATGAGCTTTATTTGTTTTTTCAATCCCAAAATAATCAAGGAAACGATGGGAACGAAGATGTTGGTATGCAAGGATGCGTTTTATTTGCATATGTTGTCACGCTTTAATTGCTATCTTGGTAGATTGTAAAACTTTGGTTGTTTTTTTGTAATTACCGGGCGACATTATTACTTTTTATATTTAATCGGATATTATGACTTTTGATATTTAATTGTAATCGGATGTTTGTTTTGTAATTAGCGTTGACACTATTATTTTTGATATTTAATCGGATGTTTGTTTTGTAATTAAAGTAGACACTATTATTTTTGATATTTAATCGAATATTGTTATGTAATTACCGACGACATTATTACCGGCAACCAAAATCATTAATTAAAAAAAATTAAAAAAATGAAAACTGTTATTACCGGCGACGCTATTACCGGCGACAAGACTCATTACCGACGACATAGTTATTAGTGGCGACACAACTCATTAACGGCGACAGGGTCAATAGCGGCGACTTTTCTCATTAGCGGCGAAAAGTGATCAATAACGACGAAATAGTAGCTGCGACTCAATACCGGCGACGCTTCGCCGCTATTAGTATTACCGACGACTTTTGTTGTCGGTAATGACCTTTTTGCTTGTAGTATCACCACCTTGAATTTAGGTTGTCGCCAAACACCTTTGACATCACCATTCTCATCCGGATCTTTAGTGATATTTGGCATAAAGTTGTGCTAAAATTTATGTCTTTGCATGTTGTGCCCTGGGTGATGGCCAAGCTCGCCTATGGCCTAGCCGACCCTGATACTGGTTAACCTTTTTTATATGTGCAATGCTTTTTTATGTTTGTAATTATTAATCTATATTTTTTTTCGTGTTATGGTTAATTATTTTATTTTGTAATTAGGGATCAGTTCATTCTTTTTAATGATTAGTTACTTTATTTGTAAATATATAGCTTTCAAGAATTGCTAGCCTAGTACAAGTATCTGGTAGTATCACAAACTTTTAAAACATAATGTATAGCAGGTTTTGGACATTAGATGAACCACTAGACCGAGTTTAATGAAAATTCGCCCATAACCATTCCATACGGAATTGTAAATATTACACCCAAATCTCAACAATGACAAGAACGTTTTTGGTTTTCTCTTATTGAAGGTTGATCACCATATTAGATGCTATATTTAATTATCATTCTCATAGCAACACCAACAAGAAATTACTGTTAGTCTCTTATAACTTGTTGAATAATAGAAGGAATCCTAATTAACCAGAAAACTACTTCACTTTAGTTAAACAATTGAGGAATTAACATGTTACTATTTTGATACTTTTATTTACATCTACTATGAGATATCGAATATTAAACAATACTTACATCTTATAATGTATGAAATTGACTAGCTGATATCAAGTTTAGTGGGAGGGACTACATTAAATGGATTCTTCAAAAATCAAATGAAACGGTATTCAAGATCCATTTATCAGCATCATCAAGAGGCTGGGGGATTGGCTGATCAGTAGTATCGTCGTGACATACGTCCACCATGTAATGATTCGAACCAGTTTGGACGTTGAGTTGGGTTCTCGGATCTTCTGCATCATCATCTTGAGACACCCCCATACAATATTGTTTATAAATCTGTCCATACTCTCCGAGCTCCATTCAACCTCAAAAGGAGAAGATATTGTTGTCTTGCAACTCTGACAAAAATGAAAATCTTTAGTAGCAGCATCATCATGAGGCACCCCTATGGATTGTTCTATAAATTTGTCCACACTTTCCGAGCTCAATTCAACATCAACAGGAGCAGCGACATCACCTCTAGCGGATTGGTCCCAAAGATTTTGCATGTCGACTATGGTTGGCGCATTGTCATAAGAACTTTGAACCAAGACCGGTGGGTAGCCACTGCAATCAAGTGGTTCTATAGAAGAAGAATTCAACGCACCATTTGAAAACAGAAAAACAATGTGGCAGATGGTCCCTTTTGACAAATGGACTTGGAAAAGATTTTCCCCTTCAATACAGGACACCGTACTACAACATTTAGCGGTAATTATTAATTTAAATATATTTTATATGGTTAAATTTAATTTTTTTTTACTTGGTTAAATTTTTTTGTGCAGACAAAGTTTGATTTGGATCAGATGTACCAGGATGCACAAGCTAATATGTTGACAGAGGGTTTTCAAGCAGCTTTGTTAAAAGGTTATCGAGAACGTAAAGCTGACGCAAAAGAATATTTTATGTTAGTTGGAGGGTATGATGATATCCCGAGTGCATTAGCCAATCTTCCGGAGGGTATGCTAGTTGATAACTGGGCGAAGGAAGTTGAGTATTTCCAAATGGACGAACATAGAATTGCTTTAGAAAGGAACAAAAAAGTCCATGCAATGCAAACAAACGTGAATCGTGGAGGTTCGAGCTCGTATAGCAGTACTTGATATAAGAAGCTATCGTACGATACATGTAGTTATCTATTTAAAATATAATCTAATTTTTAAAGTTAAACTGAACCTTAAGAGAGTGGAAACGTTTCACAAAGCTCATACTGATAAGAATGGTGTATTTGTTACTGCTGAGGCGGAACAACAATATGTAAGTATTTAATTATAATTTTATCATATAATTAAATGTATTTATACTTAATTGTTACTCACTTTTGGGAGTTATAGAATCGGTTAGTTGAAGAGCTGTTAGCCAAACTCAAGGTGAAAGTGAGTTAACACCCGCTCAAGAAAGAGCTGCATTCGAGAAAGTATTAGGAGAGCGACGTGGCCATATTAGAGGTGTTGGCCATAAACCTTCTGCTCTCCCGCCGATTCCATAGCCTTCGCAGCCATCACAACCATCACAGGTAAAAATTTCTACTTTGGTTTTTGTCCCAAGTGCAAGAAATAGCAATGTACTTTGGTTTTCTATCTTTGTTTAAAAATAGCAATCTACTTTAGAATCATAAAATGCAGGTTGATTTGGTTATTTGGGTTTTGTGGTGATTATTTGTTAAAAAGTTTGGTAATTGGGTTTTTGCTTTAAATGCAAGAAATAGCAATGTACTTTGGTTTTCTACCTTTGTTTAAAAATAGCAATGTATTTTGATAGTTGTTGTTTATGTTTGAGAATCTAACTTATAAGTTTATATATGTTATTATTAATTATGTAGTTGGAAAATCTATGTGCCATGCTCAGCGACCCAGAATGTACGAATGAGCTTTATTTGTTTTTTCAATCCCAAAATAATCAAGGAAACGATGGGAACGAAGATGTTGGTATGCAAGGATGCGTTTTATTTGCATATGTTGTCACGCTTTAATTGCTATCTTGGTAGATTGTAAAACTTTGGTTGTTTTTTTGTAATTACCGGGCGACATTATTACTTTTTATATTTAATCGGATATTATGACTTTTGATATTTAATTGTAATCGGATGTTTGTTTTGTAATTAGCGTTGACACTATTATTTTTGATATTTAATCGGATGTTTGTTTTGTAATTAAAGTAGACACTATTATTTTTGATATTTAATCGAATATTGTTATGTAATTACCGACGACATTATTACCGGCAACCAAAATCATTAATTAAAAAAAATTAAAAAAATGAAAACTGTTATTACCGGCGACGCTATTACCGGCGACAAGACTCATTACCGACGACATAGTTATTAGTGGCGACACAACTCATTAACGGCGACAGGGTCAATAGCGGCGACTTTTCTCATTAGCGGCGAAAAGTGATCAATAACGACGAAATAGTAGCTGCGACTCAATACCGGCGACGCTTCGCCGCTATTAGTATTACCGACGACTTTTGTTGTCGGTAATGACCTTTTTGCTTGTAGTATCACCACCTTGAATTTAGGTTGTCGCCAAACACCTTTGACATCACCATTCTCATCCGGATCTTTAGTGATATTTGGCATAAAGTTGTGCTAAAATTTATGTCTTTGCATGTTGTGCCCTGGGTGATGGCCAAGCTCGCCTATGGCCTAGCCGACCCTGATACTGGTTAACCTTTTTTATATGTGCAATGCTTTTTTATGTTTGTAATTATTAATCTATATTTTTGTTCGTGTTATGGTTAATTATTTTATTTTGTAATTAGGGATCAGTTCATTCTTTTTAATGATTAGTTACTTTATTTGTAAATATATAGCTTTCAAGAATTGCTAGCCTAGTACAAGTATCTGGTAGTATCACAAACTTTTAAAACATAATGTATAGCAGGTTTTGGACATTAGATGAACCACTAGACCGAGTTTAATGAAAATTCGCCCATAACCATTCCATACGGAATTGTAAATATTACACCCAAATCTCAACAATGACAAGAACGTTTTTGGTTTTCTCTTATTGAAGGTTGATCACCATATTAGATGCTATATTTAATTATCATTCTCATAGCAACACCAACAAGAAATTACTGTTAGTCTCTTATAACTTGTTGAATAATAGAAGGAATCCTAATTAACCAGAAAACTACTTCACTTTAGTTAAACAATTGAGGAATTAACATGTTACTATTTTGATACTTTTATTTACATCTACTATGAGATATCGAATATTAAACAATACTTACATCTTATAATGTATGAAATTGACTAGCTGATATCAAGTTTAGTGGGAGGGACTACATTAAATGGATTCTTCAAAAATCAAATGAAACGGTATTCAAGATCCATTTATCAGCATCATCAAGAGGCTGGGGGATTGGCTGATCAGTAGTATCGTCGTGACATACGTCCACCATGTAATGATTCGAACCAGTTTGGACGTTGAGTTGGGTTCTCGGATCTTCTGCATCATCATCTTGAGACACCCCCATACAATATTGTTTATAAATCTGTCCATACTCTCCGAGCTCCATTCAACCTCAAAAGGAGAAGATATTGTTGTCTTGCAACTCTGACAAAAATGAAAATCTTTAGTAGCAGCATCATCATGAGGCACCCCTATGGATTGTTCTATAAATTTGTCCACACTTTCCGAGCTCAATTCAACATCAACAGGAGCAGCGACATCACCTCTAGCGGATTGGTCCCAAAGATTTTGCATGTCGACTATGGTTGGCGCATTGTCATAAGAACTTTGAACCAAGACCGGTGGGTAGCCACTGCAATCAAGTGGTTCTATAGAAGAAGAATTCAACGCACCATTTGAAAACAGAAAAACAATGTGGCAGATGGTCCCTTTTGACAAATGGACTTGGAAAAGATTTTCCCCTTCAATACAGGACACCGTACTACAACATTTAGCGGTAATTATTAATTTAAATATATTTTATATGGTTAAATTTAATTTTTTTTTACTTGGTTAAATTTTTTTGTGCAGACAAAGTTTGATTTGGATCAGATGTACCAGGATGCACAAGCTAATATGTTGACAGAGGGTTTTCAAGCAGCTTTGTTAAAAGGTTATCGAGAACGTAAAGCTGACGCAAAAGAATATTTTATGTTAGTTGGAGGGTATGATGATATCCCGAGTGCATTAGCCAATCTTCCGGAGGGTATGCTAGTTGATAACTGGGCGAAGGAAGTTGAGTATTTCCAAATGGACGAACATAGAATTGCTTTAGAAAGGAACAAAAAAGTCCATGCAATGCAAACAAACGTGAATCGTGGAGGTTCGAGCTCGTATAGCAGTACTTGATATAAGAAGCTATCGTACGATACATGTAGTTATCTATTTAAAATATAATCTAATTTTTAAAGTTAAACTGAACCTTAAGAGAGTGGAAACGTTTCACAAAGCTCATACTGATAAGAATGGTGTATTTGTTACTGCTGAGGCGGAACAACAATATGTAAGTATTTAATTATAATTTTATCATATAATTAAATGTATTTATACTTAATTGTTACTCACTTTTGGGAGTTATAGAATCGGTTAGTTGAAGAGCTGTTAGCCAAACTCAAGGTGAAAGTGAGTTAACACCCGCTCAAGAAAGAGCTGCATTCGAGAAAGTATTAGGAGAGCGACGTGGCCATATTAGAGGTGTTGGCCATAAACCTTTTGCTCTCCCGCCGATTCCATAGCCTTCGCAGCCATCACAACCATCACAGGTAAAAATTTCTACTTTGGTTTTTGTCCCAAGTGCAAGAAATAGCAATGTACTTTGGTTTTCTATCTTTGTTTAAAAATAGCAATGTACTTTAGAATCATAAAATGCAGGTTGATTTGGTTATTTGGGTTTTGTGGTGATTATTTGTTAAAAAGTTTGGTAATTGGGTTTTTGCTTTAAATGCAAGAAATAGCAATGTACTTTGGTTTTCTACCTTTGTTTAAAAATAGCAATGTATTTTGATAGTTGTTGTTTATGTTTGAGAATCTAACTTATAAGTTTATATATGTTATTATTAATTATGTAGTTGGAAAATCTATGTGCCATGCTCAGCGACCCAGAATGTAGGAATGAGCTTTATTTGTTTTTTCAATCCCAAAATAATCAAGGAAACGATGGGAACGAAGATGTTGGTATGCAAGGATGCGTTTTATTTGCATATGTTGTCACGCTTTAATTGCTATCTTGGTAGATTGTAAAACTTTGGTTGTTTTTTTGTAATTACCGGGCGACATTATTACTTTTTATATTTAATCGGATATTATGACTTTTGATATTTAATTGTAATCGGATGTTTGTTTTGTAATTAGCGTTGACACTATTATTTTTGATATTTAATCGGATGTTTGTTTTGTAATTAAAGTAGACACTATTATTTTTGATATTTAATCGAATATTGTTATGTAATTACCGACGACATTATTACCGACAACCAAAATCATTAATTAAAAAAAATTAAAAAAATGAAAACTGTTATTACCGGCGACGCTATTACCGGCGACAAGACTCATTACCGACGACATAGTTATTAGTGGCGACACAACTCATTAACGGCGACAGGGTCAATAGCGGCGACTTTTCTCATTAGCGGCGAAAAGTGATCAATAACGACGAAATAGTAGCTGCGACTCAATACCGGCGACGCTTCGCCGCTATTAGTATTACCGACGACTTTTGTTGTCGGTAATGACCTTTTTGCTTGTAGTATCACCACCTTGAATTTAGGTTGTCGCCAAACACCTTTGACATCACCATTCTCATCCGGATCTTTAGTGATATTTGGCATAAAGTTGTGCTAAAATTTATGTCTTTGCATGTTGTGCCCTGGGTGATGGCCAAGCTCGCCTATGGCCTAGCCGACCCTGATACTGGTTAACCTTTTTTATATGTGCAATGCTTTTTTATGTTTGTAATTATTAATCTATATTTTTGTTCGTGTTATGGTTAATTATTTTATTTTGTAATTAGGGATCAGTTCATTCTTTTTAATGATTAGTTACTTTATTTGTAAATATATAGCTTTCAAGAATTGCTAGCCTAGTACAAGTATCTGGTAGTATCACAAACTTTTAAAACATAATGTATAGCAGGTTTTGGACATTAGATGAACCACTAGACCGAGTTTAATGAAAATTCGCCCATAACCATTCCATACGGAATTGTAAATATTACACCCAAATCTCAACAATGACAAGAACGTTTTTGGTTTTCTCTTATTGAAGGTTGATCACCATATTAGATGCTATATTTAATTATCATTCTCATAGCAACACCAACAAGAAATTACTGTTAGTCTCTTATAACTTGTTGAATAATAGAAGGAATCCTAATTAACCAGAAAACTACTTCACTTTAGTTAAACAATTGAGGAATTAACATGTTACTATTTTGATACTTTTATTTACATCTACTATGAGATATCGAATATTAAACAATACTTACATCTTATAATGTATGAAATTGACTAGCTGATATCAAGTTTAGTGGGAGGGACTACATTAAATGGATTCTTCAAAAATCAAATGAAACGGTATTCAAGATCCATTTATCAGCATCATCAAGAGGCTGGGGGATTGGCTGATCAGTAGTATCGTCGTGACATACGTCCACCATGTAATGATTCGAACCAGTTTGGACGTTGAGTTGGGTTCTCGGATCTTCTGCATCATCATCTTGAGACACCCCCATACAATATTGTTTATAAATCTGTCCATACTCTCCGAGCTCCATTCAACCTCAAAAGGAGAAGATATTGTTGTCTTGCAACTCTGACAAAAATGAAAATCTTTAGTAGCAGCATCATCATGAGGCACCCCTATGGATTGTTCTATAAATTTGTCCACACTTTCCGAGCTCAATTCAACATCAACAGGAGCAGCGACATCACCTCTAGCGGATTGGTCCCAAAGATTTTGCATGTCGACTATGGTTGGCGCATTGTCATAAGAACTTTGAACCAAGACCGGTGGGTAGCCACTGCAATCAAGTGGTTCCATAGAAGAAGAATTCAATGCACCATTTGAAAACAGAAAAACAATGTGGCAGATGGTCCCTTTTGACAACTGGACTTGGAAAAGATTTTCCCCTTCAATACAGGACACCGTACTACAACATTTAGTGGTAATTATTAGTTTAAATGTATTTTATATGGTTAAATTTAATTTTGTTTACTTGGTTAACTTTTTTTGTGCAGACAAAGTTTGATTTGGATCAGATGTACCAGGATGCACAAGCTAATATGTTGACAGAGGGTTTTCAAGCAGCTTTGTTAAAAGGTTATCGAGAACGTAAAGCTGACGCAAAAGAATATTTTATGTTAGTTGGAGGGTATGATGATATCCCGAGTGCATTAGCCAATCTTCCGGAGGGTATGCTAGTTGATAACTGGGCGAAGGAAGTTGAGTATTTCCAAATGGACGAACATAGAATTGCTTTAGAAAGGAACAAAAAAGTCCATGCAATGCAAACAAACGTGAATCGTGGAGGTTCGAGCTCGTATAGCAGTACTTGATATAAGAAGCTATCGTACGATACATGTAGTTATCTATTTAAAATATAATCTAATTTTTAAAGTTAAATTGAACCTTAAGAGAATGGAAACGTTTCGCAAAGCTCATACCGATAAGAATGGTGTATTTGTTACTGCTGAGGCGGAACAACAATATGTAAGTATTTAATTATAATTTTATCATATAATTAAATGTATTTATACTTAATTGTTACTCACTTTTGGGAGTTATAGAATCGGTTAGTTGAAGAGCTGTTAGCCAAACTCAAGGTGAAAGTAAGTTAACACCCGCTCAAGAAAGAGCTGCATTCGAGAAAGTATTAGGAGAGCGACGTGGCCATATTAGAGGTGTTGGCCATAAACCTTCTGCTCTCCCGCCGATTCCATAGCCTTCGCATCCATCACAACCATCACAGGTAAAACAATCTACTTTGGTTTTTGTCCCAAGTGCAAGAAATAGCAATGTACTTTGGTTTTCTATCTTTGTTTAAAAATAGCAATCTACTTTAGCATCATAAAATGCATGTTGATTTGGTTATTTGGGTTTTGTGGTGATTATTTGTTAAAAAGTTTGGTAATTGGGTTTTTGTTCTAAATGCAAGAAATAGCAATGTACTTTGGTTTTCTATCTTTGTTTAAAAATAGCAATCTACTTTAGCATCATAAAATGCATGTTGATTTGGTTATTTGGGTTTTGTGGTGATTATTTGTTAAAAAGTTTGGTAATTGGGTTTTTGTTCTAAATGCAAGAAATAGCAATGTACTTTGGTTTTCTATCTTTGTTTAAAAATAGCAATGTATTTTGATACTTTTTGTTTATGTTTGAGAATCTAACTTATAAGTTTATATATGTTGTTATTAATTATGTAGTTGGAAAATCTATGTGCCATGCTCAGCGACCCAGAATGTAGGAATAAGCTTTATTTGTTTTTTCAATCCCAAAATAATCAAGGAAACGATGGGAACGAAGATGGTGGTATGCAAGGATGCGTTTTATTTGCATATGTTGTCACGCTTTAATTGCTATCTTGGTAGATTGTAAAACTTTGGTTGTTTTTTTGTAATTACCGGGCGACATTATTACTTTTTATATTTAATCGGATATTATGACTTTTGATATTTAATTGTAATCGGATGTTTGTTTTGTAATTAGCGTTGACACTATTATTTTTGATATTTAATCGGATGTTTGTTTTGTAATTAAAGTCGACACTATTATTTTTGATATTTAATCGAATATTGTTATGTAATTACCGACGACATTATTACCGGCAACCAAAATCATTAATTAAAAAAAATTAAAAAATGAAAACTGTTATTACTGGCGACGCTATTACCGGCGACAAGACTCATTACCGACGACATAGTTATTAGTGGCGACACGACTCATTAACGGCGACAGGGTCAATAGCGGCGACTTTTCTCATTAGCGGCGACAAAGTGATCAATAACGACGAAATAGTAGCCGCGACTCAATACCGGCGGCGCTTCGCCGCTATTAGTATTACCGACGACTTTTGTTGTCGGTAATGACCTTTTTCCTTGTAGTATCACCACCTTGAATTTAGGTTGTCGCCAAACACCTTTGACATCACCATTCTCATCCGGATCTTTAGTGATATTTGGCATAAAGTTGTGCTAAAATTTATGTCTTTGCATGTTGTGCCCTGGGTGATGGCCAAGCTCGCCTATAGCCTAGCCGACCCTGATACTGGTTAACGTTTTTTATATGTGCAATACTTTTTTATGTTTGTAATTATTAATCTATATTTTTGTTCGTGTTATGGTTAATTATTTTATTTTGTAATTAGGGATCAGTTCATTCTTTTTAATGATTAGTTACTTTATTTGTAAATATATAGCTTTCAAGAATTGCTAGCCTAGTACAAGTATCTGGTAGTATCACAAACTTTTAAAACATAATGTATAGCAGGTTTTGGACATTAGATGAACCACTAGACCGAGTTTAATGAAAATTCGCCCATAACCATTCCATACGGAATTGTAAATATTACACCCAAATCTCAACAATGACAAGAACGTTTTTGGTTTTCTCTTACTGAAGGTTCATCACCATATTAGATGCTATATTTAATTATCATTCTCATAGCAACACCAACAAGAAATTACTGTTAGTCTCTTATAACTTGTTGAATAATAGAAGGAATCCTAATTAACCAGAAAACTACTTCACTTTAGTTAAACAATTGAGGAATTAACATGTTACTATTTTGATACTTTTATTTACATCTACTATGAGATATCGAATATTAAACAATAGTTACATCTTATAATGTATGAAATTGACTAGCTGATATCAAGTTTAGTGGGAGGGACTACATTAAATGGATTCTTCAAAAATCAAATGAAACCGTATTCAAGATCCATTTATCTGCATCATCAAGAGGCTGGGGGATAGGCTGATCAGCAGTATCGTCGTGACATACGTCCACCATGTAATGATTCGAACCAGTTTGGACGTTGAGTTGGGTTCTCGGATCTTCTGCATCATCATCTTGAGACACCCCCATACAATATTGTTTTATAAATCTGTCCATACTCTCCGAGCTCCATTCAACCTCAAAAGGAGAAGATATTGTTGTCTTGCAACTCTGACAAAAATGAAAATCTTTAGTAGCAGCATCATCATGAGGCACCCCCATGGATTGTTCTATAAATTTGTCCACACTTTCCGAGCTCAATTCAACTTCAACAGGAGCAGCGACATCACCTCTAGCGGATTGGTCCCAAACATTTTGCATGTCGACTATGGTTGGCGCATTGTCATAAGAACTTTGAACCAAGACCGGTGGAGAGCCACTACAATCAAGTGGTTCCATAGAAGAAGAATTCAATGCACCATTTGAAAACAGAAAAACAATGTGGCAGATGGTCCCTTTTGACAACTGGTCTTGGAAAAGATTTTCCCCTTCAATACAGGACACCGTACTACAACATTTAGCGGTAATTATTAATTTAAATATATTTTATATGGTTAAAATTTAATTTGTTTTACTTGGTTAACTTTTTTTGTGCAGACAAAGTTTGATTTGGATCAGATGTACCAGGATGCACAAGCTAATATGTTGACAGAGGGTTTTCAAGCAGCTTTGTTAAAAGGTTATCGAGAACGTAAAGCTGACGCAAAAGAATATTTTATGTTAGTTGGAGGGTATGATGATATCCCGAGTGCATTAGCTAATCTTCCGGAGGGTATGCTAGTTGATAACTGGGCGAAGGAAGTTGAGTATTTCCAAATGGACCAACATAGAATTGCTTTAGAAAGGAACAAAAAAGTCCATGCAATGCAAACAAACGTGAATCGTGGAGGTTCGAGCTCGTATAGTAGTACTTGATATAAGAAGCTATCGTACGATACATGTAATTATCTATTTAAAATATAATCTAATTTTTAAAGTTAAATTGAACCTTAAGAGAGTGGAAACGTTTCGCAAAGCTCATACCGATAAGAATGGTGTATTTGTTACTGTTGAGGCGGAACAACAATATGTAAGTATTTAATTATAATTTTATCATATAATTAAATGTATTTATACTTAATTGTTACTCACTTTTGGGAGTTATAGAATCGGTTAGTTGAAGAGATGTTAGCCAAACTCAAGGTGAAAGTAAGTTAACACCCGCTCAAGAAAGAGCTGCATTCGAGAAAGTATTAGGAGAGCGACGTGGCCATATTAGAGGTGTTGGCCATAAACCTTCTGCTCTCCCGCCGATTCCATAGCCTTCGCAGCCATCACAACCATCACAGGTAAAACAATCTACTTTGGTTTTTGTCCCAAGTGCAAGAAATAGCAATGTACTTTGGTTTTCTATCTTTGTTTAAAAATAGCAATCTACTTTAGCATCATAAAATGCATGTTGATTTGGTTATTTGGGCTTTGTGGTGATTACTTGTTAAAAAGTTTGGTAATTGGGTTTTTGTTCTAAATGCAAGAAATAGCAATGCACTTTGGTTTTCTATCTTTGTTTAAAAATAGCAATGTATTTTGATAGTTTTTGTTTATGTTTGAGAATCTAACTTATAAGTTTATAGATGTTGTTATTAATTATGTAGTTGGAAAATCTATGTACCATGCTCAGCGACCCAGAATGTAGGAATGAGCTTTATTTGTTTTTTCAATCCCAAAATAATCAAGGAAACGATGAGAACGAAGATGGTGGTATGCAAGGATGCGTTTTATTTGCATATGTTGTCACGCTTTAATTGCTATCTTGGTAGATTGTAAAACTTTGGTTGTTTTTTTTGTAATTACCGAGCGACATTATTACTTTTTATATTTAATCGAATATTATGACTTTTGATATTTAATTGTAATCGGATGTTTGTTTTGTAATTAGCGTTGACACTATTATTTTTGATATTTAATCGGATGTTTGTTTTGTAATTAAAGTCGACACTATTATTTTTGATATTTAATCGAATATTGTTATGTAATTACCGACGACATTATTACCGGCAACCAAAATCATTAATTAAAAAAAATTAAAAAAATGAAAACTTTTATTACCGGCGACGCTATTACCGGCGACAAGACTCATTAGCGACGACATAGTTATTAGTGGCGACACGACTCATTAACGGCGACCGGGTCAATAGCGGCGACTTTTCTCATTAGCGGCGAAAAGTGATCAATAACGACGAAATAGTAGCCGCGACTCAATACCGGCGACGCTTCGCCGCTATTAGTATTACCGACGACTTTTGTTGTCGGTAATGACCTTTTTCCTTGTAGTATCACCACCTTGAATTTAGGTTGTCGCCAAACACCTTTGACATCACCATTCTCATCCGGATCTTTAGTGATATTTGGCATAAAGTTGTGCTAAAATTTATGTCTTTGCATGTTGTGCCCTGGGTGATGGCCAAGCTCGCCTATGGCCTAGCCGACCCTGATACTGGTTAACCTTTTTTATATGTGCAATGCTTTTTTTATGTTTGTAATTATTAATCTATATTTTTGTTCGTGTTATGGTTAATTATTTTATTTTGTAATTAGGGATCAGTTCATTCTTTTTAATGATTAGTTACTTTATTTGTAAATATATAGCTTTCAAGAATTGCTAGCCTAGTACAAGTATCTGGTAGTATCACAAACTTTTAAAACATAATGTATAGCAGGTTTTGGACATTAGATGAACCACTAGACCGAGTTTAATGAAAATTCGCCCATAACCATTCCATACGGAATTGTAAATATTACACCCAAATCTCAACAATGACAAGAACGTTTTTGGTTTTCTCTTACTAAAGGTTGATCACCATATTAGATGCTATATTTAATTATCATTCTCATAGCAACACCAACAAGAAATTACTGTTAGTCTCTTATAACTTGTTGAATAATAGAAGGAATCCTAATTAACCAGAAAACTACTTCACTTTAGTTAAACAATTGAGGAATTAACATGTTACTATTTTGATACTTTTATTTACATCTACTATGAGATATCGAATATTAAACAATAGTTACATCTTATAATGTATGAAATTGACTAGCTGATATCAAGTTTAGTGGGAGGGACTACATTAAATGGATTCTTCAAAAATCAAATGAAACGGTATTCAAGATCCATTTATCTGCATCATCAAGAGGCTGGGGGATAGGCTGATCAGTAGTATCGTCGTGACATACGTCCACCATGTAATGATTCGAACCAGTTTGGACGTTGAGTTGCGTTCTCGTATCTTCTGCATCATCATCTTGAGACACCCCCATACAATATTGTTTTATAAATCTTTCCATACTCTCCGAGCTCCATTCAACTTCAAAAGGAGAAGATATTGTTGTCTTGCAACTCTGACAAAAACGAAAATCTTTAGTAGCAGCATCATCGTGAGGCACCCCCATGGATTGTTCTATAAATTTGTCCACACTTTCCGAGCTCAATTCAACTTCAACAGGAGCAGCGACATCACCTCTAGCAGATTAATCCCAAACATTTTGCATGTCGACTATGGTTGGCGCATTGTCATAAGAACTTTGAACCAAGACCGGTGGAGAGCCACTGCAATCAAGTGGTTCCATAGAAGAAGAATTCAATGCACCATTTGAAAACAGAAAAACAATGTGGCAGATGGACCCTTTTGACAACTGGTCTTGGAAAAGATTTTCCCCTTCAATACAGGACACCGTACTACAACATTTAGCGGTAATTATTAATTTAAATATATTTTTTATGGTTAAAATTTAATTTTTTTTACTTGGTTAACTTTTTTTGTGCAGACAAAGTTTGATTTGGATCAGATGTACCAGGATGCACAAGCTAATATGTTGACAGAGGGTTTTCAAGCAGCTTTGTTAAAAGGTTATCGAGAACGTAAAGCTGACGCAAAAGAATATTTTATGTTAGTTGGAGGGTATGATGATATCCCGAGTGCATTAGCTAATCTTCCGGAGGGTATGCTAGTTGATAACTGGGCGAAGGAAGTTGAGTATTTCCAAATGGACCAACATAGAATTGCTTTAGAAAGGAACAAAAAAGTCCATGCAATGCAAACAAACGTGAATCGTGGAGGTTCGAGCTCGTATAGCAGTACTTGATATAAGAAGCTATCGTACGATACATGTAATTATCTATTTAAAATATAATCTAATTTTTAAAGTTAAATTGAACCTTAAGAGAGTGGAAACGTTTCGCAAAGGTCATACCGATAAGAATGATGTATTTGTTACTGCTGAGGCGGAACAACAATATGTAAGTATTTAATTATAATTTTATCATATAATTAAATGTATTTATACTTAATTGTTACTCACTTTTGGGAGTTATAGAATCGGTTAGTTGAAGAGCTGTTAGCCAAACTCAAGGTGAAAGTAAGTTAACACCCGCTCAAGATAGAGCTGCATTCGAGAAAGTATTAGGAGAGCGACGTGGCCATATTAGAGGTGTTGGCCATAAACTTTCTGCTCTCCCGCCAATTCCATAGCCTTCGCAGCCATCACAACCATCACAGGTAAAACAATCTACTTTGGATTTTGTCCCAAGTGCAAGAAATAGCAATGTACTTTGGTTTTCTATCTTTTTTTAAAAATAGCAATCTACTTTAGCATCATAAAATGCATGTTGATTTGGTTATTTGGGTTTTGTGGTGATTATTTGTTAAAAAGTTTGGTAATTGGGTCTTTGTTCTAAATGCAAGAAATAGCAATGTACTTTGGTTTTCTATCTTTGTTTAAAAATAGCAATGTATTTTGATAGTTTTTGTTTATGTTTGAGAATCTAACTTATAAGTTTATATGTGTTGTTATTAATTATGTAGTTGGAAAATCTATGTGCCATGCTCAGCGACCCAGAATGTAGGAATGAGCTTTATTTGTTTTTTCAATCCCAAAATAATCAAGGAAACGATGGGAACGAAGATGGTGGTATGCAAGGATGCGTTTTATTTGCATATGTTGTCACGCTTTAATTGCTATCTTGGTAGATTGTAAAACTTTAGTTGTTTTTTTGTAATTACCGGGCGACATTATTACTTTTTATATTTAATCGGATATTATGACTTTTGATATTTAATTGTAATCGGATGTTTGTTTTCTAATTAGCGTTGACACTATTATTTTTGATATTTAATCGGATTTTTGTTTTGTAATTAAAGTCGACACTATTATTTTTGATATTTAATCGAATATTGTTATGTAATTACCGACGACATTATTACCGGCAAAAAAAATCATTAATTAAAAGAAATTAAAAAAAATGAAAACTTTTATTACCGGCGACGCTATTACCGGCGACAAGACTCATTAGCGACGACATAGTTATTAGTGGCGACACGACTCATTAACGGCGACCGGGTCAATAGTGGCGACTTTTCTCATTAGCGGCGAAAAGTGATCAATAACGACGAAATAGTAGCCGCGACTCAATACCGGCGACGCTTCGCCGCTATTAGTATTACCGACGACTTTTGTTGTCGGTAATGACCTTTTTCCTTGTAGTATCACCACCTTGAATTTAGGTTGTCGCCAAACACCTTTGACATCACCATTCTCATCCGGATCTTTAGTGATATTTGGCATAAAGTTGTGCTAAAATTTATGTCTTTGCATGTTGTGCCCTGGGTGATGGCCAAGCTCGCCTATGGCCTAGCCGACCCTGATACTGGTTAACCTTTTTTATATGTGCAATGCTTTTTTTATGTTTGTAATTATTAATCTATATTTTTGTTCGTGTTATGGTTAATTATTTTATTTTGTAATTAGGGATCAGTTCATTCTTTTTAATGATTAGTTACTTTATTTGTAAATATATAGCTTTCAAGAATTGCTAGCCTGGTACAAGTATCTGGTAGTATCACAAACTTTTAAAACATAATGTATAGCCGGTTTTGGACATTAGATGAACCACTAGACCGAGTTTAATGAAAATTTGCCCATAACCATTCCATACAGAATTGTAAATACTACACCCAAATCTCAACAATGACAAGAACGTTTTTGGTTTGCTCTTACTAAAGGATGATCACCATATTAGATGCTATATTTAATTACCATTCTCATGGCAACACCAACAAGAAATTACTGTTAGTCTCTAATAACTTCTTGAATAATAGAAGGAATCCTAATTAACCAGAAAACTACACTTTAGTTAAACAATTGAGGAATTAACATGTTACTATTCTGATACTTTTATTTACATCTACTGTGAGATTTCGAATATTAAACAATAGTTACATCTTGTAATGTATGAAATTGACTAGCTGATATCAAGTTTAGTGGGAGGGACTACATTAAATGGATTCTTCAAAAATCAAATGAAACGGTATTCAAGATCCATTTATCTGCATCATCAAGAGGCTGGGGGATAGGCTGATCAACAGTATCGTCGTGACATACGTCCACCATGTAATGATTCGAACCAGTTTGGATGTTGAGTTGGGTTCTCGGATCTTCTGCATCATCATCTTGAGACACCCCCATACAATATTGTTTTATAAATCTGTCCATAATCTCCGAGCTCCATTCAACCTCAAAAGGAGAAGATATTGTTGTCTTGCAACTCTGACAAAAGGAGAAGATATTCTATGGGGGTGTCTCAAGATGATGATGCTGAAGATCCGAAAACTCAACTCAACATCCATACTGCTTCGAATCATTACATGTTTGACGTATGTCACGACGATACTGCTGATCAGCCTAACCCCCAGCCTCTTGATGATGCAGATAAATGGATTTTGAATACCGTTTCATTTGATTTTTGAAGAATCCATTTAATGTAGTCCCTCCCACTAAACTTGATATCAACTAGTCAATTTCATACATTACATGATGTAATTATTGTTTTATATTCGATATCTCACAGTAGATGTAAATAAAAGTATCAGAATAGTAACATGTTAATTCTCAATTGTTTAACTAAAGTAAAGTAGTTTTCTGGTTAATTAGGATTCCTTCTATTATTCAAGAAGTTATAAGAGACTAACAGTAATTTCTTGTTGGTGTGGCTATGAGAATGATAATTAAATATAGCATTTAATATGGTGATCAACCTTTAGTAAGAGAAAACCAAAAACGTTCTTGTCATTGTTGAGATTTGGGTGTAATATTTACAATTCAGTATGGAAGTGTTATGGGCGAATTTTCATTAAACTCGGTCTAGTGGTTCATCTAATGTCCAAAACCGGCTATACATTATGTTTTAAAAGTTTGTGATACTACCAGATACTTGTACCTGGCTAGCAATTCTTGAAAGCTATATATTTACAAATACAGTAACTAATCATTACAAAGAATGAACTGATCCCTAATTACAAAATAAAATAATTAACCATAACATGAACAAAAATATAAATTAATTACTACAAACATAAAAAACCATTGCACATATAAAAAAAGTTAATCAGGTCGGCTAGGCCATAGGCGAGCTTGGCCATCACCCAGGGCACAACATGAAAGGAGATAAATTTTAGCACAACCTAAATTCAAGGTGGTGACACTACAAGGAAAAAGGTCATTACCGGCAACACCCACTCAAGAAAGAGCTGCATTCGAGAAAGTATTAGGAGAGCGACGTGACCATATTAGAGGCATTGGCAGTAAACCTTCTGCTCTCCCGCCGATTCCACAGCCTTCGCGGCCATCACAACAATCATCACAACCATCACAGGTAAAACAATCTACTTAGATTTTTGTCCCAAGTGCAAGAAATAGCAATGTACTTTGGTTTTCTATTTTTGTTTAAAAATAGCAATCTACTTTAGCATCGTAAAATGCATGTTGATTTGGTTATTTTGGTTTTGTGGTGATTATTTGTTAAAAAGTTTGGTAATTGGGTTTTTGTTCTAAATGCAAGAAATAGCAATGTACTTTGGTTTTCTATCTTTGTTTAAAAATAGCAATGTGTTTTGATAGTTTTTGTTTATGTTTGAGAATCTAACTTATAAGTTTATATATGTTGTTATTAATTATGTAGTTGGAAAATCTATGTGCCATGCTTAGCGACCCAGAATGTAGGAATGAGCTTTATTTGTTTTTTCAATCCCAAAATAATCAAGGAAACGATGGGAACGAAGATGGTGGTATGCAAGGATGCGTTTTATTTGCATATGTTGTCACGCTTTAATTGCTATCTTGGTAGATTGTAAAACTTTGGTTGTTTTTTTTGTAATTACCGGGCGACATTACTACTTTTTATATTTAATCGGATATTATGACTTTTGATATTTAATTGTAATCGGATGTTTGTTTTGTAATTAGCGTTGACACTATTATTTTTGATATTTAATCGGATGTTTGTTTTGTAATTAACGTCAACACTATTATTTTTGATATTTAATCGAATATTGTTATGTAATTACCGACGACATTATTACCGGCAACCAAAATCATTAATTAAAAAAAATTAAAAAAAAATGAAAACTGTTATTACCGGCGACGCTATTCCCGGCGACAAGACTCATTACCGGGGACATAGTTATTAGCGGCGACACGACTCATTAACGATGACAGGGTCAATAGCGGCGACTTTTCTCATTAGCGGCGACAAAGTGATCAATAGCGACGAAGCAGTAGCGGCAACTCAATACCGGCGATGCGTCGCCGCTATTAGTATTACCGGCGATATTTTGGACTTTTACCGACGTCTTTTGTTGCCGGTAATGACCTTTTTCCTTGTAGTGTCACCACCTTGAATTTAGGTTGTCGCCAAACACCTTTGACATCACCATTCTCATCTGGATCTGTAGTGATATGTGGAATAGAATTGTGCTAAAATTTATGTCCTTGCATGTTGTGCCCTGGGTGATGGCCAAGCTCGCCTATGGCGTAGCCGACCCTGGTTAACTTTTTTTATATGTGCAATGCTTTTTTATGTTTGTAATTATTAATCCATATTTTTGTTCATGTTATGCTTAATTATTTTATTTTGTAATTAGGGATCAGCTCATTCTTTGTAATGATTAGTTACTTTACTTGTAACTATATATCTTTCAAGAATTGCTAGCCTGGTACAAGTATCTGGTAGTATACAAAACTTTTAAAACATAATGTATAGCCGGTTTTGGACATTAGATGAACCACTAGACCGAGTTTAATGAAAATTGGCCCATAACCCTTCCATACTGAATCATAAATATTACACCCAAATCTCAACAATGACAAGAACGTTTTTGGTTTTCACTTACTAACGGTTGATCACCATATTAGATGCTATATTTAATTATCATTCTCATAGCAACACCAACTGTAACACCGTAAATTTCAAGACAAAATTTTCATTTAAAATAATCATTTTATCTTAGAACACTTGTTTAAAATCTCATACATAATTGAATTACAAAACATAGCTTCATTTTCACTTGCAAAGAAAACCAGGATCCTCCAAAATATGACTCTTTCTCTAGTGTGTACAATCAAGCCGGTGCCGTCCCGTGATACTGAAAGAAACCTGAAAACAACATAACACAAAACACTGTAAGCACGAAGCTTAGTGAGTTCCCCAAAATACCACACATATAACACATATAAGCCACTCGAGGCTATAACTCTATGGGTCCGTGCACCCAACTCTGTGAACCCTCAGGTTCTAACTCTAGGAACCCTTCGGTCCCAACTCTGCAAACAGGCACAGCATAAATCACATAGAAATAATGCAGTACAACACATATCATACATAGCATACAAATACTCTTTCACATAACTCTGGTTACATACTCAAGGTAAAGTATAGTGAGAAGACTCACCTCGCGTGTCTCGATATCTCACAACCCTGGGAATCCCTCGTGCCCGATTCTCCGAGCTCTAATCCTCCTATAACATTATATGTCCCTAGTTAACACTTTATATCTCTAATGTTGACTATCCCTAAGAAGTCAACACAGGTCCACTCTGGTCAACGGTCAACTTTGACCGGACTCGGCGAGCGCTAGGGCGACTCGGCGAGTTTAGACGTTCTCACCAATTCTCTAAGATTCCCTTTCTACACGTCGAGTATCCCCCCTGACTCGATGAGTTCCTCCTGGAAGAATTGCGGTGCCACCCCGACTCAACTCGCCGAGTCTGAAGAACAACTCGGCGAGTCCCAGTTCGACTCAGACCACCTGTTAACCCTCTCTAACTCGCCCTGACTCACCGATCCAACCCATAACCCGGACATGACCATTCTAAGGCAATCTTCAAGCTACTCGCCGAGTCTGTTCATCGGACTCGGTGAGTCCATGCCATGTAACCGCTCAAACTGCTTTCTAAGGTCAGATCTGCTCCGACAATTCATAGGTCTGGCCTTCCTAGACTGGTTCATCACGTAAGGTCCTCATTTCGGTGCTCATAATACACCCCATGACTCATAATTTACGTTTTGACCTAAGGCATAAGGATTCCAATCCAAAACCTCCATTGATTCCCGAAAAGCTCAGGCATGGGACATTCTGGACTTCCAAGGGTCCCAATATAGGGTTCCAATCGCATGGGGGACTAAGGAAACACTCAATCTAGCCACAAAAGTGTTCAATAAACCCTAAATCCATATACACATCAACATAGAAGGGAACAACTCGAAAATATTACCTGAATAACGTTGCTCTGTGTCCCCAACCGTCAGAATATGGCTTCTCCTGTTGTTCCCTTAACCAAGCCTCCTCCTCCTTGCAAAATAACACTTCCAAGATCAATAATGGTCTTCTACCTTGCTCCAGATGCTCACAGTCGAATTAGGGTTTCACTCAAAGGACTAGGGTGAACAATGACGGCCATAAGGCCCCTTATATATGTCCCAAACCTGGACGGTTAGGGTTTCGCTAAACAGCGCGGACTCGCCGAGTCCATATCCGGACTCGCCGAGTCCAGTCGCGAACCCGCGACCAGATCCGCGATCCTACTCGGCGAGTCTAAGCTCCAACTCGCCGAGTCCCCTCTTAAAACACCCAAAATCATAATTATAACAATACCTGGAATTCCGGGCTATTACAACTCTCCCCCACTAGGACTAGACTTCGCCCTCGAAGTCTGACTTTGAAAATAGCTCCGGATGCTGCTCCCGCATCGCACGCTCCGGCTCCCAGGTCATTTTCGATCCCTTCCGGTGCTGACACTGAACTAGTACCAGAGGTATCTCCTTATTCCTCAGAACCTTGGTCTTCCGATCTCTGATGGCCACTGGTCTCTCGGCATAATTCAGGCTCGCATCCACCTGAATGTCCTCTAATGGAACCACTGCCGACTCATCGGCTATACACTTTCTCAATTGCGACACATGAAAAGTGTCGTGGATCTGTCTCAATTCCGTTGGCAACTACAAACGGTAGGCCACCCGTCCTACCCTCGCAATCACACGAAAAGGCCCAATATACCGGGGCCCCGACTTGCCCCTCTTCCTGAATCGAATCAATCCTTTCCAAGGAGAGACCTTCAGGAGTACGAAGTCGCCGACTTGAAATTCAAGCTCGGACCGGCGTCTGTCTGCATAACTTTTCTGTCGGCTCTGGGCGGTCAGTAACCTCTGTCTAACCTGCTGAATCTGCTCTGTCGTCTGAAGCACGATCTCTATACTGCCCGTCACTCTCTGTAACCGAGAATTACCCAAGATGCAACTCTGCTCTAAATCTCAACGATCACTCGACCCATAAGGGTTAGGAAACCATGAACCACCGGATCCCCGATCCAAAGCCCACTTTATCCATTCCGAAACAACTGAGAGATCCATTCTCACCCTCAGAGCAGCTCTCACGAGTTCTCCTCTTGCAATCACATACACATGTTGAACTAGCCCCAACACCCACAGGTTGGAAGACCCGATACACTAATGATATCCTCAAACATTCCCCCCCCCCCCCCCCCCCCCAGGATGAATCATTGATACATACCCAATACCCTGATCAGAATCACACTGAGAGTCCAGGATTCTCTCCCTGGATCCCTTCCGAGCCTCCTGGCTCTACACCCGCGGAATCCCTTCCGCGTCCTCAGCAGACATCTCATGATGATGTCATTCCATACCACTGTAACAGACACAGCGTTCAACCCTCATACCCTAAATCATCCATTCGCACTACTACCTTCACTTCCGTGAACCAACACTTTCCCCCCTTGGGGTTACATACCTTTCTCTTCCCTTACCTAGGGAAATCTACTTGACAACCTTGCCACTACTCCATGTATCGCACATGCTCTGGATCTGCTCGCAAGGACTCTCGGGTCCATGCGTTACCTCTCCTCAGCAAATGAGGGTCCGACACCACCTCCCATACAACAGCTCAAAGGGCGGCATACCAATGCACTAATGATGGTTGTTGATATAGGACAACTAAACCAGGGATAATTACGTGCCGCAGCTTCCTCCGAAATCTAATACACATGCCCGAAGCATGATTCCGAGTGTCTGAATCGCTCACTCGCTCTGGAGTGTCCTCAGACAACCTCATGATAAGCTCTAGCTCATTTCTCATATCCCTTTTCGAGACTGAGCACCAGGTTAGCTTTTGACTCCACAGCCGAGCCTCCAAAGGTCACCCATAACATGATCCAAATATCCCACTAACTTCCTCCCTGTGACCACTATCCCGGCCCAGTGACACGCAAGTCACGAAATCCTCTTTTCCTTATGCGAGAAAAATACGATACAATCGAGGATCGTCTCAGCTCTGATCTCCGGTTTCTGCTGCGCATCTCACCGCATCTCCCGACAGAGACGGAGACCCCCGTCTCGCCGCCGATTCAACATCCAGGCTCCAAAGACTCAATACTAGGGCTACTCAAACCCAAAACTCTTCCACATCATACACTGCTCGGAAAACATTCCAACATCACATTTTCTTGCCATCTAGTGAGTACAGCGACTCCATGCAGTATCACAACACCCTCTGAATAGTGAGTACTACGGCTCCCCGCAGTATCGCAACACCCTTTGACTAATGAGTACTACGGCTTCCCGCAGTATCACACACCCTCTGACTAGTGAGTACTACGGCTCCCCGCAGTATCACAACACCCTCTGACTAGTGAGTACTGCGACTCCCCGCAGTATCACAACACCCTCTGACTAGTGAGTACTACGGCTCCCCGCAGTATCACAACACCCTCTGACTCCACTAGCTCGTGACCCGCAGTCTATCATCAGTGGCTACCCATACTCGACTCGAATATCCATCACATACTCTGGAGGCAATCAACATAACAAATACCCACCTTTGCGAAAATCCACTCTCTCAAATAGTCTCCCTGGATGCCCATCCTCGAAGGGCTCCCACTAGATCCATAGATACTTGATATACCACAAGTCGATTCAATTCAAGATTCACGAGTAACTCCGAAATAAAGATATCATACCCGGATATCTCAGAATACCCCAACAGAATATCACAAGATCCTGCCACAACCACTGATTTCCTGCCCCAAGCATCATATAGACACAATAATATATTTCCTCTGAACCCCAAAATTAGACCTGCATTTTCCAAATTACAATCTCGGTGTATCCAATTTCTCAATTGGAATACAAGAAAACGCTAACGCTACTAAATACGCTGATAATTCTCCGAACCCATTTTCCACCGCTCAAAATCCAAACAAGGATACGCATATCGACCCGGGAGTTGGCTGCCTAATCATTCTCTATCTACTTGCAACAACACCAAACACCTGTCGTGGAGACATTCATCCTTCTCATCAAGTACTTCCCGCATTAACTCACTCTGACCCCTTTCCTCGATCACCGACATCTCTAGTCTCATGATTTCTTACAGCATATCTCTATACTCCACTTATAACTATTGTTGACAAATCTCTGCTTTCTTACATACTGCACCCGGTTCTCCCCCACTTAGGGTTCGAACCATCACCAATTAGCACACAAACAACCCACAACTATTTTTCACCAGCGAAATCGCACCTGCCCCAGGAAAGTGCTACACAACGCCCGATAATTCCCCCTTAAGGAAATCAATCAACCTCCTATACTCTGAACCTCTGATGAACTCCTCAAGAACTTCTCATCACGACTGCCTCTAGTCGTTCCAAATCTCATACAAAACTAGCACTAAGCATCTCAACTGCTCAATAACATCCCTGGCTCATAGACTGAACCGCAAAATCATCGTACCTCTCACCTCAACTCATCAACCAATGCTCCAACACCGGAATTGTCCCAAGGACAGGGACCCACTCCCAACATAGATGAAAACTCTCTGCACTGCAAAACTCGACTGAACTCCCCACTGATACCACTACAACACATCCTACTATTCTCAAATAGGTGTGGTGTGGTCCTCGACTACCTCTGTCCCAACTAACTGTCTGCTCATGATAAGTCACTGCCTCGCGGCACACATGCTACCTGATACTCTGGGAGAAATCATCACCGATAACGACCTGCAGGGTTTACCCCCAAACCCAAAACTAAAACATCAGGCCTCTCGTGTCTGGCACACGAACATAAATAGCACCACCCACATAGAAGGTGACCTCTCCTCTGTCGACTGATTGCTCAACTCAGACCGAAATTCTCCTCTCCCTCTAACTCCTTACCAAAATACTCTGATAGGCACTCGACTTCCCTCTCGAGGGACGCCTCTCCAAACTCAATCATGGTCTACAGGCCTAAAACCCATAGCGTCCAATCTCTACCTCATCAATCATGACCGGATAACAAGATAATCACAAGCATCATTCACTATGAACCATGGTACTCATCCCATGACATCCCTTCTCAATATGCTCCGGTGTATGGTACCCGAACCATAGCATCACTCCTCAATCTGCTCCGATGTATGGTACTCAACCATAACATCACTCCTCAATCTGCTCCGATGTATGGTACTCGAACCATAACATCACTCCTCAATCTGCTCCAATGTATGGTACTCGAACCATAACATCACTCCTCAATACACTGATTAGAATCTTCAGAATACTCCCTGTATCAAGTATGGGTCCTCTGCTTTCAGTAGTACGGGCCCATACTACCTGCCACATCTACCCATACTTTCCACACGGACTATCCCGGAGCTCCTAAGTAGCTGCTCGACCTGCTCTTTCACCAATCCCATCGCGCGTGCTCGCTCCCCAGCGAAATCCTCTACTCTACCAGCACACTCATCTGGCTAGGTTTACTCCCTAGGCTCTTCCGTTGTCCTCCCACTTCTTTGCTATCAGCTGCTGAAGAGCTCCTAATGATGCCAGCCATCTACCTCCTGAATATCGTCATACTCACTTGGTAGGTGACTCCCATCATCGAGAGTTCCACAAAGCACAAAGCAAGCAGCATTCGAGCATCGAAGAATACATAGGACTCCCTCTCTGTGATAACTCCACCTTTTCGGCTCATCCTCGGAAGTACCACTGAACTCTGTAACTCTACCCCTCATGGGTTCTAACTGGATACTCTCACTCATCACATACTCAAAAGCATAACACATATAACAACAATTCCTAGGCTAAGGCATCACAAATCAGGCCACTCTAGTCCTAAGATATGAAATACCTAGCCTGTCCCTAGCATGCAATAATATCTCATAAAGTGCATCATAAATATCTCGTAACACAAAAGTAAGGGTATTCTGGGAAATCACCGTTCGGGCTCTGGCTGATTGTACACACTGCTCTTTCTTGCTTTCTCTTTGAACTCTTATTCACTTTTAGAAAACTATTTATTTGAAAACTTTTCTTACTTCCTCAGTTTGAGTCCAGATTTACCCGAAGGCGCATCCGAATCCCTCAAACCAAGGCTCTGATACCAACTTGTAACACCGTAAATTTCAAGACAAAATTTTCATTTAAAATAATCATTTTATCTTAGAACACTTGTTTAAAATCTCATACATAATTGAATTACAAAACATAGCTTCATTTTCACTTGCAAAGAAAACCAGGATCCTCCAAAATATGACTCTTTCTCTGCTGTGTACAATCAAGCCGGTGCCGTCCCGTGATACTGAAAAGAAACCTGAAAACAACATAACACAAAACACTGTAAGCACGAAGCTTAGTGAGTTCCCCAAAATACCACACATATAACACATATAAGCCACTCGAGGCTATAACTCTATGGGTCCGTGCACCCAACTCTGTGAACCCTCAGGTTCTAACTCTAGGAACCCTTCGGTCCCAACTCTGCAAACAGGCACAGCATAAATCACATAGAAATAATGCAGTACAAAACATATCATACATAGCATACAAATACTCTGTCACATAACTCTGGTTACATACTCAAGGTAAAGTATAGTGAGAAGACTCACCTCGCGTGTCTCGATATCTCACAACCCTGGGAATCCCTCGTGCCCGATTCTCCGAGCTCTAATCCTCCTATAACATTATATGTCCCTAGTTAACACTTTATATCTCCAATGTTGACTATCCCTAAGAAGTCAACACAGGTCCACTCTGGTCAACGGTCAACGGTCAACTTTGACCGGACTCGGCGAGCGCTAGGGCGACTCGGCGAGTCTAGACGTTCTCACCAATTCTCTAAGATTCCCTTTCTACACGTCGAGTATCCCCCCTGACTCGACGAGTTCTTCCTGGAAGAATCGCGGGGCCACCCCGACTCAACTCGCCGAGTCTGAAGAACAACTCGGCGAGTCCCAGTTCGACTCAGACCACCTGTTAACCCTCTCTAACTCGCCCTGACTCACCGATCCAACCCATAACCCGGACAGGACCATTCTAAGGCAATCTTCAAGCTACTCGCCGAGTCTGTTCATCGGACTCGGCGAGTCCATGCCATGCAACCGCTCAAACTGCTTTCTAAGGTCAGATCTGCTCCGACAATTCATAGGTCTGGCCTTCCTAGACTGGTTCATCACGTAAGGTCCTCATTTCGGTGCTCATAATACACCCCATGACTCATAATTTACGTTTTGACCTAAGCCATAAGGATCCCAATCCAAAACCTCCATTGATTCCCGAAAAGCTCAGGCATGGGACATTCTGGACTTCCAAGGGTCCCAATATAGGGTTCCAATCGCATGGGGGACTAAGGAAACACTCAATCTAGCCACAAAAGGGTTCAATAAACCCTAAATCCATATACACATCAACATAGAAGGGAACAACTCCAAAATATTACCTGAATAACGTTGCTCTGTGTCCCCAACCCTCAGAATATGGCTTCTCCTGTTGTTCCCTTAACCAAGCCTCCTCCTCCTTGCAAAATAACACTTCCAAGATCAATAATGGTCTTCTACCTTACTCCAGATGCTCACAATCGAATTAGGGTTTCACTCAAAGGACTAGGGTGAACAATGACGGCCATAAGGCCCTTATATATGTCCCAAACCTGGAGGGTTAGGGTTTCGCTAAACAGCGCGGACTCGTCGAGTCCATATCCGGACTCGCCGAGTCCAGTCGCGAACCCGCGACCAGAACCGCGATCCTACTCGGCGAGTCTGAGCTCCAACTCGCCGAGTCCCCTCTTAAAACACCCAAAATCATAATTATAACAATACCTGGAATTCCGGGCTATTACACCAACAAGAAATTATTGTTAGTCTCTTATAACTTCTTGAATAATAGAAGGAATCCTGATACTTTTATTTACATCTACTGTGAGATATCGAATATAAGACAATAGTTACATCTTGTAATGTATGAAATTGACTAGTTGATATCAAGTTTAGTGGGAGGGACTACATTAAATGGATTCTTCAAAAATCAAATGAAACGGTATTCAAGATCCATTTATCTGCATCATCAAGAGGCTAGGGGATAGGCTGATCAGCAGTATCGTCGTGACATACGTCCACCATGTAATGATTCGAACCAGTTTGGACGTTGAGTTGGGTTTTCGGATCTTCAGCATCATCATCTTGAGACACCCCCATACAATATTGTGTTATAAATCTGTTCATACTCTCCGAGCTTCATTCAACTTCAAAAGGAGAAGATATTGTTGCCTTGCAACTATGACGAAAATGAAAATATTTAGTAGCAGCATCATCGTGAGGCACCCCCATGGATTGTTCTATAAATTTGTCCACACTTTCCGAGCTCAATTCAACTTCAACAGGAGCAGCGACATCACCTTGAGCGGATTGGTCCCAAAATCTTTGCACGTCGACTATGGTTGGTGCATTGTCATAAGAACTTTGAACCAAGACCTGTGGGTAGCCACTGCAATCAAGTGGTTCCATAGAAGAAGAATTCAAAGCACCATTTGAAAACATAAAAACAATGTGGCAGATGGTCCCTTTTGACAAATGGACTTGGAAAAGAGTTTCCCCTTCAATACAGGACACCGTACTAAAGCATTTAGCGGTAATTATTTATTTAAATAAATTTTATATGGTTAACTATAAGTGTTTTTTACTTGGTTAACTTTTTTTTGTAGACAAAGTTTGATTTGGATCAGATGTACCAGGATGCACAACCTAATGTGTTGACAGAGGGTTTTCAAGCAGCTTTGTTAAAAGGTTATCGAGAACCTAAAGCTGACGCAAAAGAATATTTTATGTTAGTTGGAGGGTATGATGATATCCCGAGTGCATTAGCCAATCCTCCGGAGGGTATGCTAGTTGATAACTGGGCGAAGGAAGTTGAGTATTTCCAAATGGACGAACATAGAATTGCTTTAGAAAGGAACAAAAAAGTCCATGCAATGCAAACAAACGTGAATTGTGGGGGTTCGAGCTCGTATAGCAGTACTTGCTATAAGAAGGTATCGTACGATACATGTAATTATTTATTTAAAATATAATCTAATTTTTAAAGTTAAACAGAACTTTAAGAGAGTGGAAACGTTTCGCAAAGCTCATACCGATAAGAATGGTGTATTTGTTACTACTGAGGCGGAACAACAATATGTAAGTATTTAATTATAATTTTATCATATAATTAAATGTATTTATACTTAATTGTTACTCACTTTTGGGAGTTATAGAATCGGTTAGTTGAAGACTGTTAGCCAAACTCAAGGTGAAAGTGAATTAACACCCGCTCAAGAAAGAGCTGCATTCGAGAAAGTATTAGGAGAGCGACGTGGCCATATTAGAGGTGTTGGCCGTAAACCTTCTGCTCTCCCGCCGATTCCACAGCCTTCGCAGCCATCACAACAATCATCACAACCATCACAGGTAAAACAATCTACTTTGGTTTTTGTCCCAAGTGCAAGAAATAGCAATGTACTTTGGTTTTCTATCTTTGTTTAAAAATAGCAATCTACTTTAGCATCGTAAAATGCATGTTGATTTGGTTATTTTGGTTTTGTGGTGATTATTTGTTAAAAAGTTTGGTAATTGAGTTGTTGTTCAAAATCCATGAAATAGCAATGTAATTTGGTTTTCTATCTTTGTTTAAAAATAGCAATATATTTCGATAATTTTTGTTTATGTTTGACAATCTTACTTATAAGTTTATATATGTTGTTATTAATTATGTAGTTGGAAAATCTCTACCAGCATGTAAGAATTAACTTTATTCGTTTTTTCAATCCCAAAATAATGAAGGAAACGATGGGAACGAAGATGGTGGTATGTAAGGATGCGTTTTATTTGCATATGTTGTCACGCTTTAACTGCTATCTTGGTAGATTGTAAAACTTCGGTTGTTTTTTGTAATTACCGGGCGACATTATTACTTTTTATATTTAATCGGATATTATGACTTTTGATATTTAATTGCAATCGGATGTTTGTTTTGTAATTTGCGTTGACACTATTATTTTTGATATTTAATCGGATGTTTGTTTTGTAATTAACGTCGACACTATTATTTTTGATATTTAATCGAATATTGTTATGTAATTACCGACGACATTATTACCGGCAACCAAAATCATTAATTAAAAAAAATTAAAAAAATGAAAACTGTTAGTACCGGCGACGCTATTACCGGCGACATAGTTGTTAGCGGCGACACGACTCATTAACGGTGACAGGGTGAATAGCGGCGACTTTTCTCATTAGCGGCGACAAAGTGATCAATAGCGATGAAGCCGTAGCGGCGACTCAATACCGGCGACGCGTCGCCGCTATTAGTATTACCGGCGATATTTTAGACTTTTACCGGCGACTTTTGTTGCCGGTAATGACCTTTTTCCTTGTAGTGACACCACCTTGAATTTAAGTTGTCGCCAAACACCTTTGACATCACCATTCTCATCCGACTTTAGTGATATTTGGAATAGAGTTGTGCTAAAATTTATGTCCTTGCATGTTGTGCCATGGGTGATGGTCAAGCTCGCCTATGGCCTAGCCGGCTGTTATATTGGTTAACTTTTTTTATATGTGCAATGTTTTTTTATGTTTGTAATTATTAATCTATATTTTTGTTCATATTATGGTTAATTATTTTATTTTGTAATTAGGGATCAGTTCATTCTTTGTAATGATTAGTTACTTTATTTGTAACTATATATCTTTCAAGAATTCCTAGCCTGGTACAAGTATTTGGTAGTATACAAAACTTTTAAAACATAATGTATAGCCGGTTTTGGACATTGGATGAACCACTGGACCGAGTTTAATGAAAATTGGCCCATAACCCTTCTATACTAAATCGTAAATATTATACCCAAATCTCAACAATGACAAGAACGTTTTTCGTTTTCTCTTACTAAAGGTTGATCACCATATTAGACACTATATTTAATTATCATTCTCATAGCAACACCAACAAGAAATTATTGTTAGTCTCTTATAACTTCTTGAATAATAGAAGGAATCCTAATTAACCAGAAAACTACTTTACTTTAGTTAAACAATTGAGGAATTAACATGTTACTATTCTGATACTCTTATTTACATCTACTGTGAGATATCGAATATAAAACAATAGTTACATCTTGTAATGTATGGAATTGACTAGCTGATATCAAGTTTAGTGGGAGGGACTACATTAAATGGATTCTTCAAAAATCAAATGAAACCGTATTCAAGATCCATTTATCTGCATCATCAAGAGGCTGGGGGATAGGCTAATCAGCAGTATCGTCGTGACATACATCCACCATGTAATGATTCGAACCAGTTTGGAAGTTGAGTTGGGTTTTCGAATCTTTAGCATCTTCATCTTGAGACACCCCCATACAATATTGTTTTATAAATCTGTCCATACTCTCTGAGCTCCATTCAACTTCAAAAGGAGAAGATATTGTTGCCTTGCAACTATGACGAAAATGAAAATCTTCAGTAGCAGCATCATCGTGAGGCACCCCCATGGATTGTTCTATAAATCTGTCCACACTTTCCGAGCTCAATTCAACTTCAACAGGAGCAGTGGCATCACCTTGAGCGGATTGGTCCCAAAAATTTTGCACGTCGACTATGGTTGGCGCATTGTCATAAGAACTTTGAACCAAGACCGGTGGGTAGCCACTGCAATCAAGTGGTTCCATAGAAGAAGAATTCAAAGCACCATTTGAAAACAGAAAATCGTCGAATGCATTAGTCGAGGAAAGCATATTCTTCTGATAACATGACTCCCTTATTCGCACTGGTTGTATCGAATTCAAGCCATGCTCACTAGTAGGCGTTTTGTAAGCACCATCATCAAGCGGTTGTGAGGAGGAAGCAGGTGGTCCAATATTAGAAACATAACTTGAAGCACTATGATCAGAAATTTGACAACCGTTGCTTGCAATCGAAGTAAACAGATTCTGATAGCTTGAAAGGTAGTCAACGGTTGTGTTGGAATTGGATAGGGGCTAGAGTTCATTCTGATTTGGCCAACGGTGTTGCCATTGTTAACCCATATGTGAGCAGACTGATCGTGGGAAGGTGTCACCATCTGATCAACACAGGAATCTGAATAGATATTAGTTTCTTGAACGTCAACTTGTTCGGGTTGGTGATTTGAAAAGCTCATTTCATTCTTTTTTAATACTCTTCGTCTCTTGGGCAGTGGTATGTTGGGTTCTTCCATCACCTCCTTTGGATTCTGATAAATCTTGCACAGCACCCATTCGTTCAACTAAAAGAAAACCAAATAAAAATTAAGCATATATACAACATTGAGGATTATAGCAATCATACTTATAATTTATACTATAATATTTCTACATACCTTGTCTCCGTTTTCAAAAGGAAGATTGGGTTCGTTTGTTGTATATTCATGCATTAGCCACATAGTTTTGTCGTCATTCTCATCAAAAAACGCAAGAGATCCCTTGTAGCCAACCATTTCTCCAGACGTGGCATCATACACCGGCTTTTGTACTTGAGTAGTCTTCCAGTACCCATGTTTTCCGAGTACACCTCTATTAGGTCGATTCCCTCTTGGGTACTTTCGATCCCGAGAAGTCAGAAAATACCATTTCTTCTCGTGGGACCGATATGTTTCTGCATGCAACCAATTAAAACACAGCATCAAATCATTCAAGAAAGAAAGCATCATTCAAGACTAATGTATCTTTACGTACAAAACACAAGTATTAACTATTTAGAATTAGAACTAACTCAAGAAAGTAACCGTTATTATTCATTCAACAAGACTCATGCGTGTATCTTTAATTAATTAGTTTATAATTAACTAACCTGCGAGTTCTTCCGGCATGTGGTTGTAAATATTGACCTCGTGTAACCGGCACTTGGCGGGCTCTCTTGATTCGATCTTGGCGTTCAGGTAGTCTACAATGAGCTCTGAATCTGTAGGACGGAATCGATAGTAGGAGGGAAGCTGATCAGCGAAATCCATGGCAACTTGTTTACCTCGGTTACAATTGGTGGGCAACTATATTTATATAGCGTCAAACTCAGAATGAAGTCGATGAGTATGAGTACTGGTCAAGTTTATTTATATAGTGGTGTCAACGGGAAAAAAAGGAAAAGTATATCCTCTCTTGATTGACCCGAAAGGTTCGCTAGAATGAAATCTAATGGGAATTTCTGTTTATTCAGTTAAAAGATGATAATAATAGAAAGGAAAAACTATAACCTACGTGTGCAACTCAAAACTCGCTTATGTTTAGTACATGATAATTAAAAATAATATATTTAATTAATCTAACTTTCTATATTTTTACAATATAATCCCATTAGTATATTAAAGTTTATCATCTTTATACAATATATAAAATGATTAAAGATAATGAAAATGACCATTATAGTTTTAAGCTTTTTATTCAATGTTTTCCATAAATTAATAATCAATAAATGAAAAGGAACTAAAATAGCCATAATTTTCACTTTCTATTATCTGCCAAACTTGACGTGGCATTCGATATTTCTTTCTTGCAAAACAACCCGTTATTGCTTTACTCGTCTAATGTCCCATCCTACCCAACTCACTGAGTCATCATTCAACTCACCGATGTAAGTCTTAACCAGAAAAGGTTGAGGTTCTACGATCCAACTCGTCGAGTCCAAGAACAAACTCGCCGAGTTCATGGCAATATTCAACAGACTCGCCGAGTTGTTCTTCCATCTCGGCGAGTTCCTGCCTATCTTCATCCAACTCGCCGAGTCCACCCATGTGACTCGCCGAGTAGCTTCAGTTCTTAATCCATATAGTGCCTTTTCGACCCATGCAGGGGTCCATCTTGTAGATCCACTCTTCCAAAGTCTATTCCTCACGTAAAGTTGCAAAATTTACGTGAAACCAAGGAGCTATAGGCTTAAAACACTCTAGGGCTAGGGTTTGGGGAAAACATGCTTAACCAACACACCAAAAACTGATACTTTATTGATCTCTGGGCCACGATGCACCTAGATCTGAGGTAGCAACCTCAAATCTGGACTTCTAACTCAAAAAGGCTCCTTATCATACCAAAATGGCCCCAAAACATCATCCATGAGAAGATCTAGAAGCAAGAAAGGCAAGGTGACATATTGTTACCTTCAAACTGATGCTCACAACAAAAGGGTTGGATCCTCCAACTCCTTAGTGGTCAAATCCTCCTAAGCTTCCTCCTGCAAAAGCCCCAAACTCACTTTCTTTCTTCTCTCACTCAACTAGGGTTTGGAATCGTGTATAGCAGCTTCTGTCTGACAATGGGGACTAGGGAGAGGACTGAAGGTCCTTTAAATAGGGTGCAAACCCTCGGATTAGGGCTTTCCTTTCCTCGATCAGAACAGACTCGCTGAGTCCACTTTCCTACTCGTCAAGTCGGTCACTTATTCTGTAACCCGGATACCGCTTCGACTCGTCGAGTTCACCTATGGACTCGACGATTTGACCCCTTGACTTAGGGTTTTCCTTTCCTTTCTTAGTCTTTCTGATACCGGGTGTTACAACTCTCCCCCGCTTAAACTAAACTTCGTCCTCGAAGTTTCTCTACGGCCAATTGCCCTGCAATCTGCTTTCAACACTCTGCTTGGTAGACCTAACATCCGCTGACTACTTTCGCTGGCCTTCCGCCCGGTGATTCTGACTAACGTTAATCCTTGCAAATAATATTCTCGCGTCAAACCTAACCCTGACCATCCTGGGAACACAACTTACTAAACTGACAGACTTTCTGGTACTCCCCAATTACTTATGCTGGACAACCTAGGGGTTCACCCCCTTTTCCTTGTGCGTTTTCTGGCCTCCCCAAGGCAACGTTCCATAACCAACTACTTCCTCTGTCACTGTGAAGGTCCTATCCTTCACCAACTCCATTACTCCCGCTACTTGCAGTACGGGTCATTACCGCCAGTATCCACTTGACACTTCTCACTACTATAACTTAGTGTTCAACACCCCTCCTAGCGAATGGTTCGGATAATCCTTCGAGTAAAAGATTCATCCCCGCTACATTTAGACTCAGACGAGAGCTGTGCAACAGGGTCAAACCCTTCCCTTTGAGATTATCCAACCTACTGTGATGTCCCTTATCCGCCTTTCGGATGAACCGAGACCACCCTGGTCCCTACTGATCTATCAATATCTGGATTACCGGCCCCCACCGGTCACTAGCCCCAACACAAACTTCTAGTCGCTCGCAGCGACTTCTGAGGAAACTTAGGCTACCTAATACTGCCCCCTCTACTCTGCCACTTTGGCGTTACAAGTCCTAGGATCCTCGATCCCCATAACTCGACCTTAAGGTCCTTACCAAGTCCCACCTGTGCTACTAAAACTCATGGGCCTCGCCCACGGGTCTCACCCGACTATACTACTGAGCAACCCTTCTCTCAGGTCTCACTTATACTGCTACTCTTATACGGGCCTCGCCCACGGGTCTCACCCGACTATACTACTGAGCAACCCTGCTCTCAGGTCTCACCTATACTGCTACTCACATACGGGCCTCACCCAGGGGTCTCACCCGACTATATTATTCTCATCTACTACCCATTCCTGATCCCCACCTTGATCACTTAGGAGATAAGGGCCTCGCCTAAAATCCGCTAACTAGGAGATACGGGCCTCCGCCCACACTCCGCTAACTATGCTGCTAGGGCATGCCACGGCTTACAGGTAGTCTTGCAACACCATCCATACTCACTAGCTGCTAGTAAATGCTACGGCCTACCCGTAGTCTTACAACACTTCCACCTCTGGCTTGCTGAAGAAAAAATGTTGCGGCTCTCCCACCGCTCTACTATTCTCTACATGCTGTCTTTGCCACCGAATACTAACACGAAAGCATCCCATGCTAACAATTCTCAAAATCCTCCTTCCAACTTTCTCGAGTCCTACAGGAGACCCTCCAACCCGAAATCCCCAACCAGATACTAACTATCTCGATTACATGAACTAATTGTTGGGAAGTCTCTCAAACTCCCCACGTTGAACTCCTCAACCCATCAATCGCTGTGCTACTTCTTTTCCTTCTCAGAGGTCGTGTACTCATTCTGGATCTGTGTGCTCTTACCCTTGTACACTCGGAGGGTTCTCCCCCACTTTGATCATGCTTATACGTCACTGCTCAATGCTTGAGAAGAATTCCCAATTTCTCTGTTATACCACAATCAATCTGCTGAAGAACCAAGCTTGCCATAGCTAGGGGGGTCTAACCGATCCATCACTCAATAACACCTTTCTGAATCTAGCGGGTCACTATTGAGTTCCACACAAGCATGCTATAGTTACTTCATCCTAAGTAACCTGTTTCCCTAAGGCACCACCCCGTTAACTACCACTTTTATTATCCAAGGTATGTAGATGGAATATAACTAAATCGCAAGCAAGCCACTCAATTCTAAAATACTTATACCACAAACGATGCAGAACCATAACAATATAATCATGAATAAAGAAAGTAGAAAATGGGAGACACATACCTGCAACGTCCGGAGCTGCTCGGGTCTCCATGGTAGTCATCTTAAAAGCCCTGCCTCCTACCGTAGGCGCCTCTGCTCGGCAATGACGGTCGTCTGTGATCCTCAGAGTTGCAGGGGCAGGTGCTATCACCCGTCCTGCCGAAAACAAACTGGGGCACTAGGCCTTCTTGTGGCCCCGCTGACTGTAGTGGAAACATATCAAGTCTGATCCCTTTGTGGTGATAGCAGTACAATCGCTACTAAGATGACCAGTCCAGGCCGCACTTGAAGCAGCCCGAATCTCCACCACTACCACTCGTACATGCACCCTCGTGCATCCTGCCGCACCTCCCGCACCGGCCGAGACTTTGGTAATCCCTCGATCTCAAATCTGACCCCTTGGGCCTTTTGCCCGAACCTGTGGCTACCTGAACCTCATCCGACTTCCTCTTTCGGATCTGCTCCAAATCAATCTCTCTCTTTCTCTCTCTCTCTAACTCGAGAAATCATATCTTCCAGCGTCTTATAGTCGGACCTGCTGACGAACTCCCTGATGTCAGCCCTCAACATCTCGTGATATCGGGCCTTCTTCATCTCCTCGTCCATGACATACTGCGGGACAAGGAGGTACCTCTCTCTGAACTTGGCGGTGATCTCCACCACAGTCTCAGTAGTCTGTGTCAAATCTTGAAACTCTCGTGCCAACTGCTGCACCTCAATAATCGGTGAAAACTAGGCCCTGAACCTGGCCGAGAAATCGCTCCATATCATCGCGTCCAATGTGGCATCATCACCTATGGCATGACCAACCTCCTCCAACCAATCCCTCGCTCTGTCCTTCAAAAGACAAGAAGTGATTCTGACCTTGTCCCCCTCGGGACACCGGCTCGTACGGAATGCGTTGGCAATATCGGCCAACCACCTGCTGCTAGCGATGGGGTCTCTAGCCCCATGATAATCTGGCGCCCCGCAAGCTCTAAACTCTCGGAATGTCATAGTACGCGCTCCCGACAAAGCCATTATCTCGGTGCGAAAGGCTCCAGCCTCTTATCCAAGATCTCCAGTATACCCTCCTTGACTGTGCCAAAGATCACAGGATTCTGATCTAGGATACTGCACGTAACCTCAGTTGATATCAACTCCCTCATCCGCTCCTCGAGCTGCTCGGCCCCTGAACCCGAGCCTGATCCCTCTCAGACGCCTGATCCGCCCACTGGTCTATCTCGCAATATCACCATGCTGGAAACATATCACAATAACTATCAGAATACTCATCACTGTTGAGGGATCATACACACACTACAAGTTTCCCGGACTCATCTTGGTCTTTCTCGAATCGAGTATGGATCCTCTGCTTTCAGTAGTCCGGGCCCATACTACCTTCCATATCTATCCATACTTTCCTCAAGAACTGCTTCGACTCCACCAGGTCCCTTTCTCTACTACTACAGCTCCCAGCACTATCTCATCCTAGGCTTAACCTAGGGAAACCTTTGACTGAACTCAAACCAGTCCTCATCTGCTGAAGGCCTCCTTGTGATGCTAATTAGCCATCACCTGAATACCATCACATGTGACGAGGCTTAGATAATCTTTCGAGTACAAGACTCATCCCTACAACAGTTGGACTCAGACAAGAGCTGGGCAATAGGGCCAAATCCAGCACTCTGAGATTATTCAACACTTATCACATCTGACGTGACGTATTCACCTAATGGCTAACTCTCATCACTCAATATCCCACAATGCACAAAGCAAGCAGCATTCGGACAAGGGAAAAATCTAACCATAACATACTCAACAATCATAATCTCATATCAAGAATCTGCACCACCATGCGACATAAGCTCATAAACTCAGGCATAACCTAAACAGGCTACCCTACTACTGTCTAATCAGCATATCATGCAGCTCAAAGCACATATAACAGGCATATAAGGCATCCTCCTAGATCCTTAGTCCTAATCTAGCATGTTGTTCTACTAACTGATAATCATAACATAAACTTGTATGGGTATTTTGGGGTACTTACTTGAGCTCGGTCGATTGCATGCACCACACACTCTTCTCTTATCAAAATTCTTTTCTTTCTACATTCTTTATGCTTTACTAAAATTGTTTTCTTTCTCAAAAACTTTTTCACAAAGCTGTCTTTTCCTTTTGAAAACCTTTATACTAATCCCTTAGTTTGAGTTCAGAGACACCCATGAGTATGTCCGAATCCCTCATTACTAAAACCATTTTTAGAAAAACATATCATAAAGCATAACATAATTCACAGTATTAATTCCAACACATAATTTCATTATCAGAGTAAAACATCCCAGGCTGACTAATCAATGGTGTGTGCCATGCGATCACCCCGAGCTCTTCCCTCCGCTACCGGAAGTACCTGAAAACAAAGCTGAAAACCGTAAGCACGAAGCTTAGTGAGTTCCCCCAACCTACCACATACCCTACATAAACACATACTGCAGATACTGGGCCACGCCCGCTACTCCGTGCCTCGCCCGCTACAACGGCCCCGCAGCTCTAGGTCCCGCCTGGCTTCAAGCCCCGCTCGGATACAGATCTGTTTCTCTTAGGCTGCGCCTGTCTCTGGGCCCCGCTCGCTAACCACATAATAAAATTAGCATATAACAAATAACTAAACATACCCTACTCTAATCCCGTCCTTAGGCCTCGCTTGTCTTGGGCCTCGCCCCTATCCTATCACTAATGAGTAATGGAACCCCGTCCAAGCTCCTATTGTAAGTGAGATACGGGCCTACGCCCACACTCACTTCATACCTATCTCGGGCCTCGCCCATGCTCTGCTAGTAATGAGATATGGAACATCGTCCATACTCTGCTATTGGTGAGATACGGGACCTCGCCCACACTCACCTTCCTACCAGGCACATACATGCATCACACAGACAACAAGTATACTCTATCATGCAAACCATTCCTTGGGCACCCGCCCGACATCGGACCTTGGTCCTGAATATCATAGTAGCAAATAGTGCCTAGGGCTAACCCCCGGGTCTTCCTACTCATAACTACATGTGCCGAAATTGTGGCCTTAGACCCATTCACACAAAAGGGAAACTCACCTACACTGTGGAACTCTTGCTGATAACCCTCTGACTGCTAACCGACAATTCTCTGAACCGCTGCTCCACTAGCTCCCCGAGCTACCAATATCAATATACATAACACATAGATCCAAACAGAACTCTTAGAAGCCGTCTAAGTCCACTCTTGCCAAAGTCAAATTCCTGGTCAAAGTCAACCCTCTTGACTGACTCTGCTCGCCGAGTCACCCCAAGACTCGTCGAGTCCATGAATTTAGAAACTCCAATAAAACAAATCAACTCATTGAGTCACCCCAAGACTTGTCGAGTTCAACGATCTCTGAGTCCCATACTGCATAACTCACTGAGTCACCATTCAACTCACCGATCTAAGTCTTAACCAGAAAACGTTGAGATTCTACGATCCAACTTGTCGAGTCCAAGAACAGACTCGCCGAGTCCATGGCAATATTCAACAGACTCGCCGAGTTGTTCTTCCAACTCGTCGATTTCCTGCCTATCTTCATCTAACTCGCCGAGTCCACTCATTTGACTCGCCGAGTAGCTTCAGTTCTTAATCCATACAGTGGCTTTTCGATCCATGCATGGGCTCCATCTTGTAGATCCACTCTTCCAAACTCTATTTTTCACATAAAGTTGGAAACTTTACGTGAAACCAAGGAGCTATAGGCTTAAAACACTCTAGGGCTAGGGTTTGGGGCAAACATGCTTAACCAACACACCAAAAACTGATACTTTATGGATCTCTGGGCCAAGACACACCTAGATCTGAGGTAGCAACCTCAGATATGGACTTCTAACTCAAAAAGGCTCCTTATCATACCAATATGGTCTAATCCTCCAAACTGATGCTCACAAAAAATAGGGTTGGATCCTCTAGCTCCTTAATGGTCTAATCCTCCAAACCTTCCTCTTGCAAAAGCCCCAAACTCACTTTCTTCCTTCTGTCACTCAACTAGGGTCTGGAATCGTGTATAGCAGCTCCTGGCCGACAAGGGGAACTAAGGAGAGGACTTAAGGTCCTTTAAATAGGGTGCAAACCCTCGGATTAGGGCTTTCCTCGATCAGACCAGACTCACCGAGTCCACTTTCCGACTCGTCGAGTCGGTCACTTATTCCATAACCTGTATCCCGCTCCGACCCGTCGAGTTCACCTATGGACTCGACGAGTTGACCCCTTGACTTAGGGTTTCCTTTCCTTTCTTAATCTTTCTGATTCTAGGTGTTACATACCTACCTCACTTTATTTAAATAAATTAAAAAATTAAGGGCAAAATAGTCTTTTTAGGTAAGAGTATAGGGACCATTCATGCAATTTACTCAACAAAAATAAACTGTAGGGACCTTCCAAGTTAAAAAAAAATAAGTTAGAAACCAAACGTGCAAATTACCAGAAAGCATAAGGACCATTCGTGCAATTTACTCAAAAAAATATTATGATTAAATATAAAACATGTGACTTTTAGTATTTTATTACTATTTTTAAGAATACATAGTCATGATGTAATTTTTTATTTGTGTTTAATAGAAAAGAATAGTCATGATAAAAAAAATACAAAATTTTATTATTTTTTGATATTCATTCATTTCATGTACATCTAAAGTAAAAATATTAATAATAATTAAATGTGACCTTTAATATTCTATGGCCACGATAAGGGGAAAAAACAAAAATTATAAATATTATATTGTTACAGTTTAATGAAAAAACTTTGAACTACAAATGCTTTATGGTTACGGTTAAATTTTTATATGACTAAAAATAAACACTTGTCATGATAAAAAAAACATGACTATTAGTATTTTATGGTCACAGTTTATTTCTTATACGTGTCGAAAATAAAGAATTTTCTTGATACAATCTCATTAAGTCTCCAATATGATTCTCTTAGGTCAAGGATTTTATGCTATATTAGTCCTTAATAACATTCGATCTATAATATATGTTTTCTATACAAATTTTCAATCTTAAAGACCAAATTTTAGTACTAATAATCATTTTATGCAATATTTGAGTTCCCAAATAGTTTTTATAGCTACTAATATAATGTTACTCATAAAATAAAAATAAAAAAAAAAAAAAAAAAACTTAGATAATAGTCATGACATTGTCATTTCTAAACTTCAAAACAATAAACAATAAATGAATAATAAACAAACCACTAATAACTAAACCGCAGATGAAAAATTAACAAATTCAATGAATGGTTGTTCACTATGATTTCATTTCCAGGAGAAGGGTTATATCACCATGTGTATGCTCTCCATCTTTATCAAGTTGGTATACCATGCTTTCAAATTCAAGGAACTTCGAGATCATAAATGATGATTTTTTTTACAATCTCTCCATACTTTGTTTGAGTTTCTTTTTGTTCTGTCATGCTCTTCCTTAAGTGTATATAACAACTCGGATTTTTCCAAATTAATAACTATAAAAGCCACCTCTTTGTATTTCTGCTTGTCAAAGGAACACATAGAAAAAAAATACAAATGTTAGTATTGTCCGACCTAGAAATTTTTAAAAGAGAGGGAAATTTTACAAAATGTTTTTTAGCAGACATTAAAATCTTAAATTTATAATTTTATAATAAATCTTTTTGATTTACTAGCCAAAAAAATTGGAGGGTCGCTTGCTAGCACACCTCAGACATGTTCATATAAATAATAAAAATATTATAAATAAGAGAATTGACTAGCAAATAGTTGTATAAAAATACAAACGAAGAAGTGACACTCAATGTACCTTTATGTTGAGGTAACTCATTAAAAGTCATAACATAAATCAATGAGGATCATCAACACTCATGCGTACACATATTCATACATGATGTTTGTGCTTCTAAATAGCTTTCAACTCCATACCAAAGGTCTACTTCATGGACAGTAGCCTCTACAATGAAATGTAATAGTTAACAATCATATAGATAGGAAACACTTTATAGAAACTAATAATAGAGTGATGTGAAACATATTAGTCTTAAATACTTTTTAGCCACAACATAAATGATAAATGGAGACCACTTACAACTTTGTGCAGCTCCTTGATCAAAGTGATCAACTTCTTGACAACTCTCTGAAACATCGGACTACACACAAACCTACAACCAAAAAGAAAAATAAAAGTATGATCTTATATAAACAAGAAAGTAATATTTAGGCATACAACGTAAAGAATGTATGTGTCATTCAACAAGACAAGCAATAAATAACTTTCTCCTTTAATGCAACCGACCTCTATACACTATAATAGTGTCACACCCCAAAACCAAGAACGGCGGAAACGTTCTGGGGCGGAGGACGTCATGTATAGTATCACAACACAGTAAATGTAAATAAGTAAACAACATCATCCATTGCATTAAATATATAATTTTAATACAAGCGTGTTCTGTACAGTTATAGACACCAAAATAATGTAAAACAAAATAATATGAGATGAGTCTTGAATACGCTCCATCTTCTCAAAAGCTGGCCTCGGTACCTATCTACTGATGACCTGAGAATACAAGTTATTTTGAAAGAGTTTATCAGCATTAAGCTGGTGAGTTCATAAGTATTTTAGTGTCAATGTTTGTTGTCAAAAACGTTTGAACCTGTCTCAATGTATAAGTTTGTAAAAATGTAAGTAAGTGTTTGAAAGTGTTTGTAAAAGTTTGAATCTCTCAGAAAATCCTATATTTTCTATTAAAGTAACCTTCTACCAAGGCTTAACTATCTTGTATACTCGTTTGTTGTAAAAGTGTGTAATTACCCAAGTATAACTATCATTTAATAAAATATAGTTTGTACATTAATGCTTAAGTGAGGTTATCACTAAAATATGTAATGGGTAAATAATTGTAGTACTGTAGTTTTGTATAATAAGAACGACTGTTGTACTAACTACCTTAAACCGAATTTATATTAAGGTATAATGTGATAAATTGCACCATGCTATCGACTGGTAACAACGACATAATGAATGGTCGTAATAAAGAAATGACGTTTGGCACCCGCAGACCTGCAAGTCCGGCTGTAGCTAGCAGCAAGGTGTAGGATAGTCAATCCAATATAGATCTATACGCAAACTCACGCTCTCCCTCCAAGAGAATTCTGGCTACAACTCGGGCCATGACATTTAAGGCATGCTCCGACACAGTGGATCATAATTGTTAACGTATTCATGTATATGTAATGCTTCTCGTTCTAGTATAGTTGTATATGTTTTCCTTCTAGTATAGTTGTATATATTCTGTTTCTAGTATAGTTGTATATGTTCCTGTTTCTACTATAGCTGTATATGCACATGTTTCTAGTATAGCTGTATATGTTCATGTTTCTAGTATAGCTGTATATGTTCCTGTGTTACCCCGATGGTAACTAACTATTGATGTACTGATAAGTATGAATATGGAAGTACTTTTATGTCTATATATGTATATATGATATATAACTAATATTGAAACGACCTTCGGATGGTCACCCGAAATCCCACCAGACCACATCCAAATCGAGAAAAAGGAAATAGGGCGGATGGCCTTCCTAAGCCCTTTAAACATTATATATACATCTATACATATATGGGCATGCAATTGAATATATAAAAGCATAAATAAGTTTTCATAAGACATTTGAAACATAAATATAATTTCAAGAGAAGATCGACTTGATGTCAATCTATAAAACAATTTGAAGGCATAAGTTGATAAAACAGTTTTAAGTATAAGAAACATTTGTTTGAGTCACAGTTTGTAAATAAGTTTGGATAGTAAAAGAGTTTGTAAAACATTTCAAAGTAAAGCAGTTTGATAAACAGTTTGAACAATGGTAAAAATCATTGGTTTCCTAGTTATTAATCACATGTGATTAAATGCAATCACATGTGATTGAAGCAATAACTATAAGTATTTGACTTGTATTCCCCCCCCCCCCCCCATAAAGTATTTAAAACATTTAAAATCATTTCAAAGGTTGATTAAAGGGGTATGAACTCACTTGTGGTGAGTTGTACGAATTGCAGTGTCGGATACCGTGCTAGGTGGCAAACAGAGACTTGTTTACACGCACGAGCCTAGTTATCATATAATAAGAATATATATAACTAATTAGCCAAATAATAACTTAACAAATAAGTTAAGACACTTAGGAACATGTAAACACTTTTCATAAGTGTTAAAGGTCCTAATGGTTGCATCTAAGTTGCTACGGGACAAGGCAAGAAGGGTTTGAAGCATCAAATGGCCTTGTATAAGAGTTCACCACCCAACAACCCCACCCTTTGGAGTTTACGGCCGTAAACTCATGGGTTTATGGCCGTGAACTCCTCACTTGGTGGTTTTGGGTGTTTTAAGGTGTTATCTTGATCCTAGAATTAGCCTAGCTTTGTTGGAATAAACCTTGAAGTAGTTTAAGGCCCTAGAATGCTCCATAGGGGAGTTTACGGCCTAAAGTCCATGTCCCCTAGAGTTTACGGCCGTAAACTCCTATGGGGTGTTGGATTTTAATTCATTTGAGGCACTTGCACATCTAGGATAGCTTCCATGTTTTTATCTAAGGCTAAAGGGGACAAGAGGCACACATTTGTGCCTTCACTTGGAGTTTACGGCCCAAGTGATGTTCCTTGGCCGTAAACTCCCTTTTAGGGGTGGTTTTGATGTCTTTTACTCCCCATTCAAGTCCTAGGTGTTCAAGGGTAATTGTCTTATGGCCTTAGGGGTGTTTGTGGTGCATTTAGCCTTTGAAAAAGGGGTTTACGGCCCAAGAGTATATCTTGGCCATAAACTCCTACAACTTAATGAGTTTGGAGTGTTTTGAAGTCCAAAATAGTCACAAGCATTTGAGGGTTAATGTCCTTAAGCTTTAGGGGTGGTTTAGGGCACTAAAGGCCCTTGAAAAGGGGTTTACGGCCCAAGAAAAGTCCTTGGCCGTAAACTCCTATTACTTGTGTTTCTTGGTTGCTTTCTAGTCTCTAAAGATCATACACTAAGTCCTTAACAAGTTGTCTATCAAGGAAATGGGACTAGGAAGCCTTAAAGGTCCATTTTGGAGTTTACTCCCCAAGAACGTTCTTGGGTGGTAAACTCCCGGATCTTGCTGTTTAGACATGTAATTGATGTTATAAAGCATATAAAAAGTAATGAAACACATTTAGGAAAGTAGACTCACAATCTGGGATGAAAACCCGAAGATGCGTCAGAGAGAAAATGGCTTTTCTCTAATTGGAATTGTGAATTATGAATTAATTAAATTCAGAAAACTATTTATAGTCCTGGAATATTTTGGCAGAAAATATTTTTAGCAGAAAATATTTTTATTCCGGATATTGGACTGTAACATTATGAAACTTGGAATGTTCAAATTTCACAAGTCCAGGAGCATCCACTCTCCTGATATCTCCTTAAACATAAACCCTAATGTACTCAAACTGGTTCGGAAAAGTATGAAAATTACTGAAACTGGACTAGCTTCTATTGAATAGATAATGTTCGTACAAATGGAAATTTCGGGTTGTCACAAATAGTTATCATATTTTACATTGAAAGTCAATAATAATCAAACCGTAAGTGAAAAAGATGTACGAGAATTAAACGAGATTTTTCTCATTGTTTTAAGTCTAAAAAATATCAAGAACTTTTGGATATTGTCAAAACACAACCAAAATTTATCATATATTTTAGCACTACAAAAAATATGTCATTTAGTGGCACAAATCTGATATACCCTCTTTTTCAGGACCTTTAACTTTAGAGTATTCATCATTTGAAAAATCATCTATAGATGCTAGGGTACTTGATCCTTGGGTATTTGAGGAATCACTTGCAATGGCTTGTAGGGAAGTCTGCATAATAGCAACATACAAAAAACATCACAAGTGTTTCTCACCTACTGTTTTTTTCTCACTTTCAAATTAATAGCAACATACTTTGAAAACTATCATAGTATAGCAACCTACTTTAAAAGTATGTTTCTAAAACTTTGAAATTGGAACAAATAACATGGTTTAAAACGAAACAAAGAGTATATGACTTGATATGATTAAAAACATGTATATATAATGTCTAGGGAATTATGACCATAACTTGAGCGACTTTTTCATTCACGATATTTCCATTTTTACGAGTGCGGGTTTAAAAGCATGCTAGGCCATTAAGGGTAACCAACTTTTTTTTTTTTATCATTTTCCATAAATTTACTTTATCTTTTACCCACAATAACAATGTACTTTCTATTTTTTAGTGTAAAATTGTTTTAACAAAAAGGTAAAAGTAGGGATTCAGTGAATAAAAAGCATGCTAGTCCATTAAGGGTAACTAACTTTTTTTTTATCATTTCCATAAATTTGTATTATCTTTTACCCACAATAGCAATGTACTTTCTATTTTCAGTGTAAAATTGTTTTAACTAAAAGGTGAAAGTATGGATTCAATGAATAAAAAGCATGCTATGCCATTAAGGATAACTAATAAGTAATAGGATAAATTCATTAGTTTATGTAAGAAACTAAATATATTACTTGATATTCTGGAGTTAACCAAAGAGTAATAAGTTTTTTAAATTGGGTTGAGTTCACCCTGTTATCTTTCTCAGTTTGTTGTGCCACAATTTGATCGATTGTAAGACTTGAATCATATGCGCGTGCTTTTAGTGAACCTTTCCAATTCCTCCATTTTTTCCCTATGCTAAAAAGTATCCATTTCTTGATTTCACTTGTTTCAGCCGGATGAATAACAAACTTGGCGTACAAATAAAGCTTACATGTAAATATAAATACACCATACTTTTGGTTAATAGATACGCGCCTTAACCATAGAATACATATCTTCTTTCTTCTGTATAAGGATCTTCCTCCAATCATCATCATCATCATCTATTCTGACATGATTAGCCATCCTCACAAGGGTCCCAAGGTATTGTACGAGTTCATTTCCTTCATCTCCTACCGGTTTTCCAAACCTATTAAATGTCACTACTATTTTTTGGGAGCTACTCATGTTCCATGTCACGGTCTTTTGAGTATAACCCCTTACCTTCTATTGAGCACCTAATAAAAAACTTAGTAAAGTTAACCAAAATTAGCAATAGAGTGATAATATGATACTTTTCATAAATTAATTAGTAAATAGACATGTGTTTCTTTTTTACTCAAAATTGAAATATGTCTTTCTGTTACAACTTTGAAGCCTTTATTCCAAAGCAAATATCTAAACCTTTATTTGAAAAATATCTTAAAAGACTAGGGAAAGATTAAGAATGTAACTTTCCTTATTTTAAGAACGTAATCAAATTACTATATTAAAGTTCATCGTTTTTATATAATAAAATATATAAAATGATTAAAGATAGAAAAAATAACCATTATAGTATTTTTATTTTTATCTTATTTTATAATTTTTTTTCAATGTTTTCCACAAATAATAGTCGAGAAATGAAAAAGAACTGAAATAGTCAAAATTTTGGCATTCTACTATCTGCCCAACTTGGCATGGTATGCAATATTTATTTTTTGCAAAAAAATGTCGTTTTGCCTATGTTGTGAACGGAAAAGTTACGCTGAATGCGGAAATTTATAATGGGCTGCGAAAACCGCACAGGTCAAGGCCCTATTTGATTATGAGGATAAAAAAACCATTTTTTCTTGTCTTCATTTTTACACAATATTTTTTAAAATTCTTACAAAATTCTCTCCGAAGATAATTATTTGAAACAACGAGGACCTTCCTCTATCAATTAATTATTTATAATTTTGTACGTTTTTATGTTCATAGCCAAAAAATTAGACCATGTAGCACTTGATAGAACTTTTTTGCAGGTAAGAGAAGGTTCTAGTAGGTTCATATCTGCAAAAATCTATATTTTAGCATATATTCACATATGAAAATCTATTTTTTTGATAATTTAAACTTGATTTTGTATAAACCTTTATTGTTTTGATTTGGTTGCTTGTGTACAACATTTATCGGTGTAAATTTTTAATCTTAACAACCCCACCTAATTGCATCATAACAACCAAACCTTACTCTTGTGGTTATCCAACACTTAGCAAGTTGTTTGACAACTCTGAAAAAAATACACTTCACTTATAAGTGTGTTCTTCCTTCAACTTCTACTTTCAACTACCTACTTCGTTTACGCATGGCCTACACTTAGGATACTATTTCCAAATTTCACAGTATGTGAAAACACATCATTGGTGGTAGTAAACTAGTTTTTTTACTTGTTAAGTGGATAGAGCAACCTGATTACATGAACCGAACTCCTTCCATACTTAATCCCCTTCCATCAAAGTGATCCACGAGTATAATCTCGTCATTTTCCATATCTAAATAGTTTACACTTCTTCCTAGGTTGGGGATTCATAATGAAAATGCCAAAGCTTTTGACAATTATAATATTCTATTGTTACCTTATCAAATCAACCCTACACCGACCTCCAAATATGGTATGTTTACTTTATATGTTGGTGTTTGTCCACTTATTTGACGCATGATGGAAGTGCTCATCTTATTTATCTTTTTCCAACCTTTGAACTTCATTTCATGGAGTGCAAGAGAACTTGTGTAATGCACTCACAACAATTATGCTCATATTATTTAATTCTAATATCGACACCATAACATACGTGACTCTTTATTTCATGGTTGTAAGTATTTTTCGACAACCTTAGAATTTGGAATTAATTCCCCATTACTTAGTGCATACACAACGATTTGTTCTCGAATATAAAAATTAAAGGACTCCACAATCCTTTTTATCTCAACAAATGATCCATCATCTTAAGACAAATGAATATAATATTGAGCATAAAAAATAGGGAACCTCATAAAACTTTTATCCTCACTAATATTCTCCTTTTCTAACCAAGGGCCAATGTATGGTACCACTTTTGGAAACTAACCCACAAATAGAAAAGAGAACTCAAAAGGCGTTTCTAATGCTTCTTTGTTATTCAAAGAATCAAAGGATATTAAATAACCGTATTGATAACGTTCACATTTTTGGAAAATATAGGACAACAAATATATAAGTTTATCTAAGTTTGATCAAAGAACTAAAGGGCCTTATAAGTTCTCGGGAGACATCGCATGATGTACCAATATTTCTTATGTATTTACATAGTGATGTAAATAACGGTAAGTTTAGATGGATTTGTCAAAGACATATCACTATTCTATTTGAAATACGTGTCTACTGTAATATCTAATTGATATAGTTTTGGGAATCACAACAAGGTCCATTTATGTTACGTCCCGAATTTCAAAGGCAAAATTTTCAACTTTAACTTAATTAAAATATAAGTCTTACAAAACATTATAATTCCTTATTATATAACAGAGAATCTTAATGGAAGTCTACCCACGGTTTGATGAACCACCTTAAAAATAGTTATTCAACAACTATATGCCAAGACTTAGTGAATTCCCTCAAAATATTCCATACCGTAATACATATACAATGAATACACATAATGGCCTCCAACATATAGTTGGTCCACTCCTGGCCATCAGCATAAAGCAAGTCCGCCCTATCATTTACTAAAACATATAACTGGACCGCACCTTGGCCTTTAGCATAAAGCTAGTTTGCACAAGTCTATCGACCTTTAACAGAGGTCTGTTCCGCCCAAAACTCCATATATATATATATATATATATATATATATATATATATATATATATATATATATATATATATATATATATATATATATATATATAGGTTCATGCGAAAATATAAATACGTTGTGAAAACGCGAAAACAAATTTTATCTTATCAAAATCAAACACATGTACTATAAAAAAGTAATTTATTAGAAATAAATTAAAGATAGTAAGTTTACATGGGATGCTATTATGGTAATATAGATTTAAGGACGGTTTTAATAATTTTTTTTCAGGTCCGTAATCATTTTTAAATTCATGTTTTCATAATAAAAATGTTGAAAATCATAATTAGCTAATATGAAATAATTTCTCAGCTATCATTGCTTATCATCATGTATTTCAAAGTTTGGATGAATTATTTTCCAAAATATAATGTTGAGGTGACACAATACCATTGGTTTTTCTTGTTTTCGCGTTTTCACAAATTATTTGCATTTTTGCATTAACTCTCCTATGTGTATATATATATATATATATATATATATATATATATATATATATATATATATATATATATATATATATATATAGCAGCAAACTTCATAACAAGCAACTAACTTTCCTAGCCTAATTTGCCTAATGGATACTACAAGGTAACTATATCTAAGCATACAGAGGATACATATTGTAGTATACATATATTGATAAGAACAAAACATAATAGATTATTATTGGATTAATAGTTAACCTGCAGACAATTTAGTTGACGACCAACACTTGAACGAGGATTAACATATTAGCACTAATCCCAATGAATACAAATAGTTCTATTAAATATGGATAACATATGTAGGACATTTGGGAGATATGACCATTTCGACACATAGCCTTTCTAAAATCGCACAACCAAGCCAACATGAACACTCTAGTCACCTTTCCACTAAGTAGATCAATCAATATTTTGATTTGGAATTATTGATAAATCTTTTTTATAGGTTCATATTGACTACTTATGATTATAAATATAAGTTAAACTAAAAGTGGTTGAGTGTAGCTTAACTTACAGAGCTTCTAAGAGATAACTGGGAAATTGTGTTAGTAGAACTTTAGCCTGCTAGGTACTAGATATCGGGCTATCAAGGCCTCAGGGCTTTGCCAAATTACCCTAAAGTATAGGAGGATTTTAGACTAGTAGACTATAAATCGAGAGAGGTAGTTTTAGAAAGTGTGGAGAAACGAATGCACTCGTGAAAGTTGTTTATAAGAAAATTTAGGGACCTTCGCGCCGCACACGGATGGAGTGAACGCCGTGCCCTGTCTTGGTTGGCAAGGGTGCCCTTTGAAACGGACACATGGCAAATGTTGGGTTATATAACGTGGCGACTTCTAGGAGTGTGCACCATGTATACGCACGCACAAAATTCCATATTTTCAAAATTACACAACTTCTTCATACACGATTTGTTTTTTACATTCTTTATATCCACGGAAAGCCCTCGATAAGATCTACAACCTTCATTTAATATATTGTAGGCTATTCTTGACTTTAGTTATTTCACATAGGATTAGATTGTTAAAGCTCGTATAAAATGCATAACTTTCTTATCCAGAGTCCATTTTCGGTTGTCTTTATATTGTTGAACCACAACAAATTTCGTTTATATCACTTAGGCTAAAAGCAATTTATCAAAATGTTACTTTTTATGACACGCAGAGTCGTGCCGATTTAAATCCTGAAACTTCGAACTATTATAATTTTTTCATATGTACTTTGTTTTTCAATGTTTGTAATATTTAATTTATTTTGTTGTTCATGTTTTTTAATAGTTCATTACTTTATTTGTAACAATATATCTTTCAAACTTTGCTTAATCATGCTACCCAGTACAAGTATCCCTTAGTAAATCAAACTTTAAAAACTCAACGTATAACCAGTTCTCGACATTAGACGAAACCACCATACTTGGGTTTATGAAAATTGGCCCATAACCTATCTACAGTGAATCCTAAATATCACACCCAAATCTTAACAATGACACACACACGGTGTCTAACGTATTGGATGCTATATTCTACTTATCATTATCATAGCAACAAGAAATTATTGTTTGACTCTTATAAATTCTTGAATAATACAAGGAATCCTAATTAACCAAAAAAACTATTTTACTTTAGTTAAAAATTTGAAGAATTAATATGTTACTATTTTGATAATTTTATTTACATCTACCGGGAGATAACGAATATAAAAAATACTTACGTCTTGTAATGTATGAAATTCACTAGCTGATATGAAGTTGAGTAGGACCAGAACTAATGGATTCTTCAAAATCAAAAGAAACTGTATTCAAGATCCATTTATCTTCATCATCATGAGGCCATATATTTTCATTGTAATTATCATATGGCTGGGGGATAGGGTGATCAACAATATCATCGTGACATACGTCTACCATGTAATGGTTCGAACTAGTTTGCACGTTGAGTTGGGTTTTCGAATCTTCAGCATCATCATCTTAAGACACCCCCATACATTATTCTTTTATATAACTGTCCATACTCTCTAAGCTCCATTCAATTCAAGACATCGTTGTCTCGCAACGATCACGGAAATGAAAATCTATTGGGTCACGTGTCTCTATTCTGACTTTACACTTTGACTCCAAAGTGCAAACCAAATTGTTGGGTCTCATATTTACATTACCCACGTCCAAATGGGCCTAAATCTTACCTTTTTAAAATCCGTAATCCTTATGATGACCGCTCTTCGGGCCGCAGCCTCGAATTAGGAATCAATTCGGAATAGGACGTTGTAGGTAGGTAGTGTCATCTTGTAAATTAAAGAACGATTTTTGCTCTCAAATATTCTCGCAATAAGAAATACTTTCGATTGAAGGCTTTATATATATATATATATATATATATATATATATATATATATATATATATATATATATATATATATATATATATATATGCACGTAATAGAGAATTTCCAATTTTATCATAGATAAAATTATGAATTGAGAATCAAAGTCTTGTTAGGAATCAAGAAATTAGAAAGTGAAAAGCTTCAAAAAGAGTTTGAAGATAAGAAAAGACAGTTAGATGCTAAATATCGAAGTTTACATGAAGATATTACAAAGTTGTTATCAAATAGGGATGATTTGATAGATCAAATGGAAACAATGTATAAACACATGTGTGAATTTTCTAAAGATAGAATATGTGTTTTTAGAGTTCCTTTTCTTCTACTGATGTATAATTGTGTGTGTTAAGTTGTCATCCATTTTTGTTATGTGGCAGTTAATTTATATCTTTTTTGTTTATTTGTTTTATGGTAGTTTTAACAATATAATATGGCATTTTATGGCAATGTACTCATGCCTATTGATATGTGTTCCTTTATATCTAAAATTCATATTCTAATACTATTCGAGTGGAGAGGGGGTTAGGGGTCTATGGAGAAAGTGTAACAGAGACAATGAGAAGGATTTGACATGGACCAAAAAAATCAGTATTAAATACGATGTATATGATGGGTTTTAGCCAAAAGAACATCCTATGTGCTCATGCAAACCCTAATGCTTGGATCTAGGCTTCTTTATATTACATGCAATGTATCCAAGGCTTACAATCTTAGATCTAACATAGTATAAACTGAAATTAGGGTTTAGACAATTACCTTTGATTGTTATGTAGCAATAACAATCTCAATTCCTCCTTAGAATGACTTTAGAAAGCTTAGAATCACAATTGTCACTCCTCTAGTGGCTCACAAACACCAAGATCAAGAGGATGAAGAACAAGGAGAGAGGAGGCTGCCCAAAAACGTCTAGAACCCCTAGAGGAACTCTTAGCCACGTTTTTGGGGCTTAAGGGTACTATATATACATGTAGGCTATTAGGGTTTTCAACTAGGAAACCCTAATCTGACTGCTTAAGCCCTAAGGAGCCCATGGATTCCTTTAGCATATCCCTTGGACGATTTCTATTGGGCTTCCCCATAGAATTTGTCCAACCTATATATTTTTAAGTAATCTATAGCCAAATTGCAATTATCTTGTAATTACAGTTCCAGTCCTTTAAGTTAAATTAATCTCTTTTAGCCACAAAATTAATTATCAATTAATTCTTGACTAATATTAATTAAACAATATGATTTCTCCTTTAATATGTTATTCTCATAATATATTAATAAATCATAATTAATCATTTCTCTCCATAATTCATCCTATCAAGTTGCTTTGGTGAAGACAACCTAAAAGGACCATGCACCATCGGGTCAAGTACATACCAAAATAGTTATGGACTTAGACACTAATCCAACTGTCTCCCACTTGGATAAGTCTAATAACTATTCTGCATATGACTTCAGATCCTGATATGCAATCGTAGCTTTCCAAAGCCGCTGTCAACTCTGATCTTATCAGATACGCGTGTCCTTTAGATAAGGGATCATATATTCCTCCATTCTAGATATCGTATAGATATGAGACATGAACTTAATCATTCTCTCTATACTATTTCCCGACTCCCGATTTATGACGACTGACAACAGACTACAATTGAACCATCAATTTAGTCCCGGCTTGGCCAAGCACTTAGGTGCCATCACTAAATCATCGAGGGGCCCAAAGATATCATTTTTATCCAACTTTGGATAAAAGGAACGGATAAACTTTGATTCAATGCTTTCTTGCACTCACTTACCGAATCACACACAACAAGATGTTTTATAACACCAAGTTACTGGTGCGTTTACATATTATTAATGTGCAACCAATTCGCAAGATAGAACTCACACATCTCGGTTTCAAGAATATAAGATGTTATCGTCTCACCAATCACTCGTGATAACATCCTTGAAGTGATCCAAGTGAGCGTGGGTTTAATCCAATGCTCAAATCATATTCATAAGCACTCACGAACGTTGCAGCAAACATTTGCTTATGTCTAATACACTTTAGACAATCCACACGCCAATTCACGACAGTCTTCATTCGTACCTACTTCCAACATACGAACGACTGTGGCCCGTTCGAATAATTTGACTGTTCTGAACCAATTAAATTATTCAGGAAGTCAAAACATGCAAACTGAAACACAAGAATAATACTAATCCCATATGGCCTCAAGCCTTTGATTATAAATAAAACACTTTTTATTTATCACGATATCGATTACTCATTATTCGTTGTTTCGGGTAATCAACTTCTTACTTGAATTATAAGTATACTTGTCCCATGCTCTTAGCATGCAAACAATGTTTACCTACGGCACTTACTTTGTGAAATAGGTCAAATGAACACATTTCCAATAACACTCATTTCACAACTCCCAATCCCAATCACAAGTGTAAGAATATCAAATTCTTGCTACTTATAGAATATGCTAGATTCTAACATTTTATGCAATGATCCTTTCGTAATGTCATAGCACAAAAATCACAATGACTATTGCTAATGGAATTACAATGTTCTCTATTTGAGATTGTTACAATACAATTCCATAGACATGATGTCTCTCACTCAAAGTACATTCCTTTGAACATCCTTTTGCATAAAATTTTCTAATCTAGACACAGACTCTCAATATCCAACTCCTAATATGGAAGCATTTCCATATTTGCCATATGACAACTCATTCTTAATAGAATCTTATCTATTCATAATAATGTCGATATGGTCCATCCAATATCATACTTCCAACTACTCACAAGCGACCAATCCTCATCGAGCTTTGGATCGTCCTTTAATAGTTGTTTAATTATCTTAGTTAAAACCGATTCTTGTCCTTTTTCCCTCTAAATGTGCTAGACATTTGGAAAATTTTAGAATGGTCAAATATTATAGCATTTGCAATCAATCCTGTACCCGAAGCGCATGGGACACGATGCATAATGTCTTACATAAAGATACGATACTTTATCATTCTTTTGCCATAATATTTTATGTGTCACGTTCTCACAATTCGAAATCTGAGAACGCACTATGTATTCTTGACTAAATTTATTAACATTCCATAACCTAAGCCTTTAGATTTGAAATGAAGCATAATATTCTCTACCTTAATTATAGCAAAACAACTTTTCAACCCTTACGACTTTGCAAAGTACAACTCTTGTTTTCTATAATTAATATTGCTAACTTGCAATACTTGCCATAATAATCATACAAGCACAACATTTATGCTCCCACTATGATGATTATTATCACATAAGCATAACTCTTATTCTCCCACTAGCTTTGACATGTATTTAGAAAATAGCTTAACGTTCAGAAAACAATTCCTATTGAATTTCTTAAGTTCATACTTCTAATGCTTTGATAATCCTTTATCTAAGCTTCTCAAACTTATACACCTTTGCCTTAGATAGTTCATATGTGTGTCTAAACAGTTCGGACTAATTGCCAAATCTCACAATTCGAATCATGGAAAGGGATACCATAACCATAATTGGAGTTGAGAATATAATTTTCACAATCACTATCTTTGTAAAATCTCTCTTAGTGAAAGCATTTCCTCACAGTCATTTTCATTAATGAGGGAATCTTATGACACTTAGATTTTAATGGTGTATGTGTTATTATCCATGCGAATTTGTCAAAACCAATGTTTGCGACAAATCCAAACTCATATGGACCGAACCTTCTCAATCTTGATTTCTTGCCTTATGGCAACATGAGTGCCCACCATGTCTTCCAAGTAGTTAAGCAACTCACCCTTTCCTATCAATATACTTTCCATCGATTATGGTACTTGCCTTTTATGCGTTCAAATGAGAACTCATAGAACTCATATGCATAATTAACTCAATTGGAATGACACAGAAACAAAATAGCGTCAACACGATAGGTTATAATCCTCAAGTCGTATGCTAGTGATGATCGATAAAGTTTATTCTTGATTTGTTCTTGAAACCTTTCAAGACTAATAAGACTCCCACTAACTCCTTGACATATAAGATTCTTTTCTCAAGAAACATTTCATGACAAACGAATATTCAAGAGTTAGTGTAGTTTTATCAAGACAAAACACTTCACAAATTGGTCCTAGTTGGTCTTTGTCTTATCCAAGACATCACAACTAACCAATTCCAAATGTGCAAGAATAAGAAAACCTTTTTCCAAATTCTACATTTGATGAATGTTATAAACCATCTTAAGACTTGTTACTCAATGTCACAATCTTAACTCTAAGACTTGTTTTGAAACGAAGTATGATTGACTTCTTGATTTAACCATTTCTTCAATTCTTGATTCCTTTTCTCATACATACAATTATACTAAGACTCTCTTAGAGGATCAATTGAGATATGGTTCTTAATCATTAAGACTTATCATAAAACATAATAAAAGGTACTCTCCATTCGTCTTAAAATACAGAACCGTTTATCTTTCTGCCTACTTGATTCTTCTTATTCGTTCTGCTAGTGATTGAAACTCTTTCAATCAATTCAGAATTATACTCAATCTTATAAGTATAACCATATTCACTAAACCTTTAGTAAATCATGACGAATATCTTTGTTACTCTTGTGGTGGACTTGATCAACACACAACTTTGTGTATTCGATCTCCTAGTCCTTCACTTGACACTTTGTCAACGAATTCTTCTAATTTCCAAATATGAAATTTCTCATTCATCATGCAATACTTGTTGTATGATTCCAAGTTTCTATCCAATTGAAACTTGGGCGATGAGAAACTTTCCCTATTTGGTAAATTCTTGACCTTTCCACAAATAACATAATTAAGAATCAAATCCATTATAGAAACTTACGAGCATCATTTTTTCGAACACACCATTGCAAGGATAAATAAATAATCAAAATTTATTTTATTGCGGAAAAATTTGTCCTTACAATGCAATTCATTGAAAAACTATGCTAATACATATTTCTTAGTAATCTTATAACTCCAAGTAGTATGTAACAGCCCAAAATCTCGAGTATTGTTAAATTGCAATTTTGGGGTGTTTTAAAGGGGAGACTCGGCGAGTGGGAGCCAGACTCGCCGAGTAGGGTCGCAGATTTGGTCGCGGGTTCGCGACTGGACTCGACGAGTCCAGGTATGGACTCGGCGAGTCGACGCTGTTCAGCGGAAACCCTAGCCGTTTCGTATTGGGTCGTATAAAAGGGTGGTTATGTCGTCATTTCACGTCTTTGGATCGATTGGGAAGAACCCTAGGCGACTGGAGCGGCTAGAGCAAGGATTGAAGATCATTGGTGATTTGAGGAAGTTATTGTCCAAGAAGGAGAAGGTTTTGGCTAATGGGACAGCAAGGGAATCACGTTTTGGGGCTTGGGGACACTGAGGGTGCATGATTCAGGTAACCTTTCGGATTATTTTCTGTGATGTGAATGTGTGCATGGATTTAGGGTTTGTGAAACCCATTTGGAGATTAGACGGATTGTTGTGTCGTTACCCAATGTTTATAACCTTGTATTAGGACCCTTAGAGGTCCAGAAGGATCCATGTTTGTTTATTCGGGAATATATGTATCTCAGGAAGCAGTTCGATCGACTGCATGGCGTGGACTCGCCGAGTCGGATGATCAGACTCGGCGAGTAGCTTGAAGATTCACTGGGACTCGCCGAGTTGTTCTTCAGACTCGGCGAGTGGAGTCGGGGTGGCCCCGCGATTCTTCCAGGAGTGACTCGTCGAGTCAAAGAGGATACTCGACGAGTAGAAGGGGAATCTTAGAGGATTGAAGGACGACCAGACTCGCCGAGTCGCCAGGGAACTCGCCGAGTCCAGTCGAGCTGACAATGGACTGTTGACCAGAGTTGACTGGTGTGATTTCTTAGGGTCAGTTAACGTGGAAGATAGAAGTATTAAAAAGAGATATATGATGAGACAGGGAGCTTGTAGCTCGGAGGATCAAGTGCAAGAGATTTCAGGAGTTGCTATCTTCCAGTGTCTGCGAGGTGAGTCTTCTCACTATACTGTACCCGGAAGGGTTTGACTGTGTGACCGGAAGGTCGGATATGATATGTGATATGTATGCTATATGTGGTATGTTATATGTTATATGTGCTATGTATGTTATGGGCCGGAAGGCGATTATATTATGGGCCGGAAGGCGATTATATTATGGGCCGGAAGGCATTATGTTATAGGCCGGAAGGCGATATGATGTGTGATGGACCGGAAGGTCGGCGTGGGTAAGGCCGGAAGGTTTACCCAGCAGGGACGGAAGTCCCCTGAGACACATGGACCGGAAGGTCGGGCCGGAAGGCGTATGTGCGTAAGGTATATTGGGGAACTCACTAAGCTTCGTGCTTACGTTGTTTATGTTATGTTGTTTCAGGTTCTTACAGTAACGCGGGATGGCAACGGTTCGATTGTACACACCGAAGAAAGAGTTGTGCTTTGGAGGATCCTGGTTGTCTATTCAAATGAAAATGAAACTATATTTTGTAATTCGAATGTGAATAAGATTTTAAAGAAGTGTTTTAATATTAAATTGATTATTTAAATGAAAAATTTTGTTTTTGGAAATTACGGTGTTACAAATTGGTATCAGAGCCTTGGTTTGAGGGATTCGGACGCGCCTACGGGTAAATCTGGACTCAAACTGAGGAAGTAAGAAAAAGTTTTCCAAATAAATGGTTTTCTAAAAGTGAATAAGAGTTCAAAGAGAAAGCAAGAAAGAGCAGTGTGTACAATCAGCCAGAGCCAAACGGTGATTTCCCAAAATACTCTTACTTTTGTATTATGAAGTATCTATTATGCACTTTATGAGACATTATTGCATGCTAGAGACAGACTAGGTATTTCATATCTTAGGACTAGAGTGGCCTGATTTGTGATGCCTTAGTCTAGGGTTTGCTGTTATATGTGCGTTATGCTTTTGTGTATATGTGATGAGTGAGAGTATCTAGTTGGAACGCACAAGGGGTAAAGCTACGGGGTACAGAGGTACTTCCGAGGATGAGCCGAGAAGGTGGAGCTACCATAGATGGGGAGTCCTATGTATGCTTCAATGCTCGAATGCTGCTTGCTTTGTGCTTTGTGGAGTTGTCGATGATGGGAGTCAGCTACTAAGTGAGTATTACGATACTCAGGAGGTAGAGGGCTGGCATCATTAGGAACTCTTCAGCAGCTGATAGCAAAGAAGTGGGAGGACGGCGGAAGGGACTAGGGAGTAAACCTAGTCAAATGAGTGCGCTGGTAGAGTAGAGGATTTCGCTGGAAAGCGAGCACGCGCGATGAGATGGGTGAAAGAGCAGGTTTATCAGCTACTTAGGAACTTTGGGATGGTCCGTGTGGAAAGTATGGGTAGATGTGGCAGGTAGTATGGGCCCGTACTACTGAAAGCAGAGGACCCATACTTGATACAGGGGGCATTCTAAAGGTCCTAAGGAACAGATTGAGGGGTGATGTTATGGTTCGGATACCATACATCGGAGCGGATACAGAGTGATGTTATGGTCCGGGCACCATACATTGGAGCAGATTGAGGAGTGGTGCTATGGTTCAGGTACCATACACCGAGGCATGTTGAGGAGGGATGTCATGGGATGAGTACCATGGTTCGTAGTGGATGATGCTTGTGGCTATCTTGTTATCCGGTTATCGATCGGACGAGCACGAGCGAGCGGGATGCGAGGATTCGCGAGATCCAGCGTGATGAGGTTGCTGCATTGTTGCGGGCTGAGTCGCCAGAATTGTTTGGGTCGATCAGGACCACTATGATTGAAGTAGTTTGACGAGCGATATGCGGCTTTCGCAGAGACGGCTGCCGCGGCGGTTACAGCGGCTGTAGCAACGGCAAAGAAAGGGGCTAGTCGGGGTTTTCAGTATCGGGACTTCTATTATGCGAAGCCTCCCACATTCGATGGAGTTCAGGACTCGATTGTTGCTATGAGATGGTTATCAGACATGGAGGGGTGTTTCTCCACGAGTTTATGCCCTGCTGATCAGAGGGTGGGGTGTGCTCTGAACCTATTGAGGCTCGGGGCGAAGGATTGGTGGAGATTGACCACGAGGTCATTTTCCGATGCGCAGAGGGCTGCAGTTTCATGGGATCAATTTAGAGGGATGTTCAGTACTCGCTATGTTCCGCGGGATGAAAAGGAGAAATTGGCTCGAAAGTTCCTTGAGCTGAAGCAGGATTTGGAGTCGGTGACTGAGAGCACCGGGATGTTTATTGAGAGGGCGATGTTTTGCCCTGAGTTCGCTTCGGAGCAGGCTCAGATGTCCCGATATCCGAGTATGCTCAAGGGGGGGGGTATCAGACAGTTCGTGTCTGCGCAGAGGCGCGAGACCGTGATGGTATCGCAGAAGGCCGCCATGTGGCGTGAGTTAGAGGTTGAGTTGCAGTAGCGTGAGATGAGGCAGGCCCCGATGCAGTCGCAGTCGGCGCCGAAACGGTCCATGACCGTAGACGTTAGAATGGGGGATCGGAGCGGTCACACTTGTGGGAAGTGTGAGAGAGATGGCACCGGAGCTTGTTGGCCCAGTGGTGCATGCCGCAAGTGCGGAAAGGAGGGGCATGGTGCACGGGATTGTCGGCAGTCAGTGCCAATTCGGGATTTCAGGATTTGTTATCAGTGTCGGTAGGTTGGACATTTGAGGGTCAACTGTCCACAGTTTCCTGCAGGACCGGTGCAGGCTCTAGCATCGGCCACCTTGAGGAGTTCAGGAGGAGGACAGGATGGAGCAGAGCCCAAGGGCTCAGGGTCGTGCTTATCGGCTTGCGGCAGAGGGAGACGGAGCAGTGCCGGAGGCAGCTGCGGGTATGATGCTCTCTTGATGTCTTGAGTAACTTGCGTTGATTGTGGCGTATCGTTTGTGCTGGTGTCTGGTGTGGATTTCGATGCGGTATTCGTTGTTTCGCGGGTTTGGCATGGTTATGGATTGGTGCTTCAGGTTTTCGCTTGGCATTCGTTGTTCCCTGATGGTTTAGTATGATTATAGTTTGGCATTTTGGTACCGGTAGCCTTGTGCGGTTTTCGATGCGATGTTCAACCTTTGGCAGGTTGTGGGTTTGGTTATGGGTTATTGCTTGGGAATTCCGTTGGTCATCGTTCGTGAGGGTTGATAGTGGAGATGCGGCACTGGGTTGAATGACGGGTAGCATCTGCAGTTGTGGAGTGGATAATTGAAAGATCGGATTCTTTTGAGCGGATTGATCAGGGAGGAGATGTGTTTTGCTGAGGGTTGCTTACGCTTGTGGGAAGCAGTCAGTGGGTAAATGTTCTCTTTGTGCAGGATGGTTCTGAAAGGTCGTTAATGACGATCGGTGGCAGTTAGTCAGTGCTTTAGTGGGGGAGAATTGTAAAATTCTCCGGGAGATCGATGAGTATGTAAGGGTGCTTAGCTGTTGGGATTCAGCAGTGTTTGTCAGCGCAAAGTATAGGCCGACGAGAGCGAGTGTTGGGTATGCGGGGCGAGATACAGACCTAGGGCATTTGATTGTGGAGGCCTGAGAGGAGGTCGGGATCAAGCTTGAGTAAGTAATCGGAATTTTGCGATCAGAGTATTGGTACGTTTGAGGTACGTGATGGGTTGTACTGCATTAATCCCACGGGATTATGTTGTGCATGTTTCTAGAGCTGGAACCGGAAGGTTCCCAGAGTTAGAACCTGAGGGTTCGCAGAGTTTGGGTGTACGGACCCACAGAGATATAGCCTCGAGTGGCTAGTATGTGTTATGAGAGTCGGTCCAGTCATGCTGGAGACTCTGTTGGTATTGCTGGATTAGCTCGGGATTTGCGGATCACGTATGTTGCAGTGTGATTGCATTGGAAGGTCTGGCCCCGGGTTATTGATCTTGTTTAGCGGAGGCAGTGATTTTGATGAGTGGAGAGAGTGCGTGGGATTGAGAGCCCCTGCAATGAGAACCAGAGTATGTGAATAGCAGTTACGAAAAAAGGGTGGTGTCGCTTGGGGCGAGCACCGTGGCACCGGTTGGAGTGGCAATATGTTCAAGAGAGTTCCGTGGAAAAGGAAAAGGGGAGGGTATGTAACTCCGAAGGGGTGCAAGTTCACGAAAGTGAAAGCTGTAGAGCAGAGTTATGGTTAGAGTATTTCGAGTATGGTTTTGAGCATCGTGTTCGCGGCAGTGGAGTAGGAACCCATCCGGTTGGGATGTCTGTTGAGGCTCAGAAGGGATGCATGGAGAGAGAAAATTTTAAATTCTCAGTGTGAATCTGATCAGAGTGTTGGGTGGATGTGGTGGTTCATCTTGGGAGATGTTCGAGGATATCATCAGTGTATCGGGTCTTTCCACCTGCGGGTGTTGGGACTAGTTCAGTATGTGTATGTGATGGCAAGAGGGAACTTGTGAGAGTTGATCTGAGAGGGAGAACGGATCTCTCAGTCGGTCCAGAATGGGCAAAGTGGGCTTTGGATCGGGGATCCGGTGGTTCAGGGTTTCCTAACCCTTATGGGTTGAATGATCGTTGAGATTTGGAGCGGAGTGCATCGTGGGTAACTTCCGATTACAGAGAGTGACGAGCATGTGATTCAGGTCAGCGACTTCGTATTTCTGATGGGGTGCTTCGATGTAGGAAGAGGGGTAAATGGGGGGCCCCGGTATGTCGGGTCTTTTCGTGAAGGTGCGAAGGTAGGAAGGGTGGCCTATCGTTTGGAGCTGTCAACGGAATTGGGACGGATCCATGACACTGGTATGTGTCGCAGTTGAAGAGGTGTATAGCGGATGAGTCAGCAGTGGTTCTACTAGAGAACGATTAGGTGGATGCGAGCCTGTGTTACGTCGAGGGGCCAGGGACCGTCGGAGATCGGAAGATCAGAGTTCTGAGGAACAAGAAGGTACCGCTGGTATTGGTTCAGTAGCGGCCTCGGAAGAGATCGGTGGTGTCTAGGGAAGCCGAAACGTGAGATGCGGGAGCAGCAGCCAGAGCTATTTTCAGAGTGAGACTTCGAGGGCGAAGTCTAATTCTAGTGGGGGAGAATTGTAACAGCCCAAAATCTCGAGTATTGTTAAATTGCAATTTTGGGGTGTTTTAAAGGGGAGACTCGGCGAGTGGGAGCCAGACTCGCCGAGTAGGGTCGCAGATTTGGTCGCGGGTTCGCGACTGGACTCGACGAGTCCAGGTATGGACTCGGCGAGTCGACGCTGTTCAGCGGAAACCCTAGCCGTTTCGTATTGGGTCGTATAAAAGGGTGGTTATGTCGTCATTTCACGTCTTTGGATCGATTGGGAAGAACCCTAGGCGACTGGAGCGGCTAGAGCAAGGATTGAAGATCATTGGTGATTTGAGGAAGTTATTGTCCAAGAAGGAGAAGGTTTTGGCTAATGGGACAGCAAGGGAATCACGTTTTGGGGCTTGGGGACACTGAGGGTGCATGATTCAGGTAACCTTTCGGATTATTTTCTGTGATGTGAATGTGTGCATGGATTTAGGGTTTGTGAAACCCATTTGGAGATTAGACGGATTGTTGTGTCGTTACCCAATGTTTATAACCTTGTATTAGGACCCTTAGAGGTCCAGAAGGATCCATGTTTGTTTATTCGGGAATATATGTATCTCAGGAAGCAGTTCGATCGACTGCATGGCGTGGACTCGCCGAGTCGGATGATCAGACTCGGCGAGTAGCTTGAAGATTCACTGGGACTCGCCGAGTTGTTCTTCAGACTCGGCGAGTGGAGTCGGGGTGGCCCCGCGATTCTTCCAGGAGTGACTCGTCGAGTCAAAGAGGATACTCGACGAGTAGAAGGGGAATCTTAGAGGATTGAAGGACGACCAGACTCGCCGAGTCGCCAGGGAACTCGCCGAGTCCAGTCGAGCTGACAATGGACTGTTGACCAGAGTTGACTGGTGTGATTTCTTAGGGTCAGTTAACGTGGAAGATAGAAGTATTAAAAAGAGATATATGATGAGACAGGGAGCTTGTAGCTCGGAGGATCAAGTGCAAGAGATTTCAGGAGTTGCTATCTTCCAGTGTCCGCGAGGTGAGTCTTCTCACTATACTGTACCCGGAAGGGTTTGACTGTGTGACCGGAAGGTCGGATATGATATGTGATATGTATGCTATATGTGGTATGTTATATGTTATATGTGCTATGTATGTTATGGGCCGGAAGGCGATTATATTATGGGCCGGAAGGCGATTATATTATGGGCCGGAAGGCATTATGTTATAGGCCGGAAGGCGATATGATGTGTGATGGACCGGAAGGTCGGCGTGGGTAAGGCCGGAAGGTTTACCCAGCAGGGACGGAAGTCCCCTGAGACACATGGACCGGAAGGTCGGGCCGGAAGGCGTATGTGCGTAAGGTATATTAGGGAACTCACTAAGCTTCGTGCTTACGTTGTTTATGTTATGTTGTTTCAGGTTCTTACAGTAACGCGGGATGGCAACGGTTCGATTGTACACACCGAAGAAAGAGTTGTGCTTTGGAGGATCCTGGTTGTCTATTCAAATGAAAATGAAACTATATTTTGTAATTCGAATGTGAATAAGATTTTAAAGAAGTGTTTTAATATTAAATTGATTATTTAAATGAAAAATTTTGTTTTTGGAAATTACGGTGTTACATAGTAGCTTAAGAATCTAATCTTCAAGTAATGCGATCAAAATCCATTTCTTCACGATTAGATTTCGCTCACTTCTTCCCTTAAGCTTCATCTCTTTTCTTCGATCCTACAAAACACCAATTGTAATCTTATCACATTATGTATTAAGAATCTAGAATAGGGACTTAAAAGAGTTAGTTAATGGATTTTACCTAAAGCAGAGCCATACGTTTTGACTCTCCCATCTCTTAGATCTCTTAGGTAAATAGGGCAGCTTCGTCTCCAATGCCGCTTCCCTTAGCAATAAAAGCAAACTGACTCTTTTGTAACAGCAGACGGAGCTACTTCTGACTTTTCCTTTCTCTTATGATCAAACTTTTCGATCATGGCATGCCTTTTGTTGTCATTGCCTATATTCATAGAGGTCTGGAAGGCCGATCCACCAATCAACTTTGCATTTCCAGTGTGTCGAATCATCGCTGATTCAGCAGCAATAAGTATGTAGGTGAGATCTATAAGGGTCACATCGTGGCTCATCACATAGTACTCTCTTACGAACTCACTATATGAGTTAGGAAGTGACTGAAGAACCCAGTCAACAGCCAGCTCCTCACAAACAATGGATCATAACATTCTTAACCTATTAATGTGTGACTTCATATCTAGGACGTGTGCACATACCGACTTTCCTTCTTCATTTTTACTTGCCAAAAGGGCTTGAGTGAGCTTTAACTTTTCAAACCTTCGAATTTGTAGGTTAGGGAGAATAATTGGAGGATGTGGAGGAAGTGAAGTATGATCTCTTGTTTCTCGATCAAATCGTGGAATATCATCTTCATGTGCAAAGCTTGTTCCACGGGATTTGGGAAGACTATAGTTGTCGTACTTTGACATCTACAAAACGGGAGAAAAATAAATTCAAGTTAGTTGATTGACTGAGTCCTTAATAAATCACCCAAATGAGATACTAAGGCTAGGACCCAACACAATATTCCACAACTTAAGAAAGGGATGTTGTAACCCAAATTGCAGAACATTTGAAGGTAAGTGAATGACGATTCACTAATTTCCCACCATGAAAAATGAAAAACAGATTAAGTTTTAAATGCTTTGAAAACTCCTAGATCCTTTGAGATTCATTGAACTTTTCAATGGCATGTTTAAATCTCGATATGCCCCTCGATTTGTGACTGGGATGCCGAGGATCACAAAACAGGGTGTGAATAACCATGCAAACTTACATGGTGCCCCCACATGTTACAGTCACCTATTCGATGTTCCGGTTAACCAAACATGGTCCACCGAACTATGACAAACATTTAGTCACCCTTTGCTACCTTTGCTTAGACCCATTTAGTGTGCCGGTTAACCACACACGCTCCACTAACGTCTTCGCAAGGGTACAAAGTGTAATTTCATGGAATGGCATCAATTCACTTTTGCCTAGAGTAACTAAAATTGGGAATTTGTATAAAAAAACATTTAGTTACTTTTGTACTTCATTATACTTATAATGGAAGGTTTCTGTTCTATCCTACCCGTTCGGCTAACGACCCTCCACTAGTTAAGAGTGCAGTGTGTAAGAGTGGATACTCATTCAATCGCCATTTTATAGGCAATTTCCTTAAACACCCCTTATAGACCAGTTTAGTGAATGAGGCCTACTAACGGTAAGACTGACTGTTTACTTACATACATATATATAATATTATACTTTTGATGTTATATATAGCACAAGGTGTATTTTATAGTTTTAAAATATTAGGTGGTCAAATTTAACAATTATACTTTTAATTTAATTAAATTGTGAACCAAAACTTTATGGATTTATTAAACCTCCTTTAATTATACACTTTAATTAATTAATAAAACCATAAGGGTGTGATTTGAACTTTTCAAAACAATACTAGGGTTTTAGAATTTAACATTTCTAAATTAAACTTTTAATCAACTTTTAAATTCCAAAACTTGAGGGGAAGTTTTGAAACATTTCAAAACATTAGGGTTTTAACTATTTAAATTTCAAAACCAAAACTTTTAAGTTCTAATTTAAAGTATAAAACTTATATGGGCACAATTGAAACTTTTTCACAACACAAGGATCAAATATCAAATAATAGAAATCAAACAATTAATTTTGTCATTATCTATAGTTGACCTAATCTCATAAGATAATTACCAAATAATTTAAATAATCCATATTTATCATATAAGGAAACTATTATTCAAAAGATTTGAAATTATCTTTTTTTTTATGAAGGATAATCATCCAAGTATAATAAAATTCAGATTTTATCATAAAAATATGTTTTTGGTATTAATCCTTCAACAAAATAGCAAGAAATCTCGATCCCTTTGTCTGACCCTTGGACTCGCCGAATCAGGTCGGGCAGAGGCCAAAAAATCGATTTTCAGTTAATAATTCAACATAGCATCACATACAATAGAAACCAATCAAGTCTCTGATACCACTGATGAGTTTTAGCCAAATGAACATCCTCTGTGCTCATGCAAACCCTAATTCTTGGATCTAGGTTTCTCTATTGTACATGCAATGTATCCAAGGCTTACAATCTTAGATCTAACATATTATAAACTGAAATTAGGGTTTATAGAATTACCTTTGATTTTTATGTAGCAATAACAATCTCAATTCCCCCTTACAATGACTTTAGAAAGCTTAGAGTACACAATTGTCACTCCTCTAATGGCTCACAAACACCAAGAGCAAGAGGATGAAGAACAAGGAGAGAGGAGGCTGCCCAAAAACGTCTAGAAACCCTAGAGGAACTCTTAGCCACGTTTTTGGGGCTTAAGGGTACTATATATACATGTAGGCTATGAGGGTTTTCAATTAGGAAACCCTAATCTGACTACTTAAGCCCTAAGCAGCCCATGGATTCCTTTAGCATATCCCTTGGACGATTTCTAATGAGCTTCCCCATAGAATTCGTCCAACCTATATATTATTAAGTAATCCATAACCCAATTGTAATTATCTTATAATTACAGTTCCAGTCACTTAAGTTTAATTAATCTCTTTTAGCCACAAAATTAATTATCAATTAATTCTTGACTAATATTAATTAAACAATATGATTTCTCCTTTAATATAGTATTCTCATAATATATTAATATATCATAATTAATCCTTTCTCTCCATAATTCATCCTATCAAGTTGTTTTGGTGAAGAAAACCCAAAAGGACCATGCACCATCGGGTCAAGTACATACCAAACTAGTTATGGACTTAGACACTAATCCAACAGTATAAGCTAGTGTTTCTTGGATGTTTGTTTGGAAGTTACCTCCATAAACGAGAAGAAAATGTTCTTTGGATGTATGATTGGAATTTTTGCTCCGGTGTGCATGCTAGGAACTACTCCGCATGGTTTTTCGGCCCCAAATTGACAATATTACCCGTATTATTTTTTTAGTTAAAAAATTGTGTTTAGATCTAATTATAAGATTTTAGTATATGTTTCTATCCTTTTAATTAGACTATTTCCAGAAAATTGTTGTGAATTCACATTTAATATAATTTACATATTTAGTCATTTAATTTTTCATTGTTTTTTTTGAATTGTGTGATCGAAAGTCGACAATGTGTATTTTAAAGTTGAATGTTATTGTTGGTACTCTCTATGGGATACTATTTTGGTTTGGATTTTCTGTTGTAAAATGGAATATACGAAAACTGGGAAAATTTAACTACAAAACGACAATATGGTCTTTTACTATTTTAGGGTGTTAGTTGAAGAAATTGGTATAGACCATAGTAACGATTTATGTCCCCTTCTAGAGGGTATTTTTTGTCGACTTAAAGGAACCCTTCAGATGCAGCTTTAATAATTAGTTTTTGTATATATCGACATCACTCCAACTGTTATATGACTAAAATAGACCCCAAAAGTCAAACTGATATCTGACCAAAACTCATTTTATATAGGCAGTTCCAACCGTCTTCAAACAAAAATCATTTATGAATATTTTTAATTAATTAATTTATTTTTTTTTCAAAAGCTATCCCAAAGTCTAATATTAACCTATGCAGTTCGGGTGGTAGTCAATGACTTTATGTAAGTCAAATGGTTAACTATTCAATAACTGGTGTTTTGGTGAAGACTATTCAGTAAATTTAAACATACATTAGTACTAAAAGAATGACCATTACATAATTATCGTCACACATTCAATGACCATACTTTAATTATACTAATCATACATTATATTTTCTTCTGACCAAATTTACTTATAGACAGACATAATAATTGTAACCATAACCAAATACAACCTACACTTATAATATTTGTTTTTTTTTTCAAAGTCAATTAATCATATTTTGACATACATAATAAAGGCACTCAACCATAAATCACTAGAAGTAATTTGTTTTCTTGCTGTTACTGTTCACTAGTAAAAACCACCCTATGGACACAAATATTTAATGTGACGATATGTATCACCTGTTAGGTACATTGGATTTCATGTGTCTAAAAATGCACCAGGATATAGTAACATATACAATTACCTCATGTCACCATATATTTCTCTATTGTTTCTTAAAAAGTATCATAATGTTAATCAATAATCATGGCTAATGGTGACATACATTGTTCAAGTATGGTTATTAATTGTCACATTTTGTATAATTAATTGTGGTTAAAACTTTGATTATATATATACAATGGCCACACAAACTAATTTAAAAGTATCCAAAAACAGTTTTTAAAATTTTTTAGTGCCCTTTAGCCACAGTTTTAATAAAAAGTGTGAAAGACTGTTTTTCGAGAAGTATGACTGTAACTCATTTTTATACTAGTGTCAATTTAATTCGTGGGAATTCAATGAATACTATCACCTCCATATTTAACTATATTCTAAGTATTGTTAAATATCTTGGAGAATCTTATGTGATTTAGAGTCTCTTAGATTGATTAAGTATACTCTTGAAATCAGAAAAATTTCTAGGTTAAACTTAAATTAAAGAGCTCAAATTATTTTTTTAATAAACTTATTCATCCAATCATGTTTAGTTCTTAGTCAAGTACATATGAATCTAGGGCACAACCACTAGCTTACTTTCATCTAACGAGATTCAATCAATCCAATTTATATTAGTCTTAATTCATAATTGTTCTCACAATTATGACCGACTATAAAACTTTAGAATAATAAGATTAGTCATATTAATATCGAACGCGACAATATTAATGTTATGATCACACACCAATATATCAAAACAATACAATAGTTGTTATAACGTTTCGACGTAACACATTCGAATGTGAAGTAATGAATGTAATACATAATCATATGTGACGAATGTCCATGAAATGTCATATAATATTTTCAATATTTTTATTTTTATTTAAATAATAATATAAATAAACTCAATTTTTACTTTTTTTAATTTTAATATTTTTAGTACATCTATAAAGTCACTTGTGTTTTTGTTTTTTTTTTAATTTTATTTTAATTTTTTATATTTTCTATATTTTTAGCTAAATATCAGTTCATAGTACTTTGGATCATTTGATTTTTGAATAATATCATTTTGTATCATAATATATTAAATTAAAAAGTTTTTTGTACATAACAAATTTTAGATTATTATATTTTTCGAATGATTTAATTATTAATTATAAAAGATAATTATTATTTATAATAGATACTAGTTATGCTGTTGTACCTGGGAACAGACGACGATTTTATTTAAGAGAATTCTGTCAAACTCGAACCCTAGTCAATCGGCGTTATTATTTACTAATTATTTATTTTGACGATTTATTAAAAATAACTAAAACTATTTACCTGAAACAAAGATACAACAAAGAGGAGAGATCGTTGAGAGTTGATGAAAATTGCATATTTTAATATTGTTGTAGCCTCTCATACAACGCATGGTTATCAACTAAATCCTAGAAAGGGTCAAATATCTCCTTGTCTTTTATGCGACAAGTGTGATTCTTGATTTTTCATTTCACCACCTTGAATTTAGGTTCTCCCCAAACACCTTTGACATCACCATTCTCATCCGGATCTTTAGTGATATTTGGAATAGAGTTGTGCTAAAATTTATGTCCTTGCATGTTGTGCACTTGGTGTTGGCCAAGCTCGCCTATGGCCTAGCCGACCCTGATATTGGTTAACTTTTTTATATGTACACTGTTTTTTTATGTTTGTAATTATTAATCTATATTTTTGTTCATGTTATGGTTAATTATTTTATTCTGTAATTAGGGATCAGTTCATTCTTAATTACTTTATTTGTAACTATATATCTTTCAAGAATTTCTAGCCGGGTACAAGTATCTGGTAGTATACCAAACTTTTAAAAACTTTTAAAACATAATGTATAACTGGTTTTGGACATTAGATGAACCACCAGGCCAAGTTTAATGAAAATGAGCCCATAGCCCTTCCATACTGAATCGTAAATATTACACCCAAATCTCAACAATGACAAGAATGTATTTGGTTTTCTCTTACTAAAGGTTGATCACCATATTAGATGCTATATTTTAATTACCATTCTCATAGCAACACCAACAAGAAATTACTGTTAGTCTCTTATAACTTCTTGAATAATAGAAGGAATCCTAATTAACCAGAAAACTACTTTATTTTAGTTAAACAATTGAGGAATTAAAATGTTACTATTCTGATACTTTTATTTACATCTACCGTGAGATGTCGAATATAAAACAATAGTTGCATCTTGTAATGTATGAAATTCACTAGCTGATATCAAGTTTAGTGGGAGGGACTACATTAAATGGATTCTTCAAAAATCAAAAGAAACGGTATTCAAGATCCATTTATCTGCATCATCAAGAGGTTGGGGGATAGGGTGATCAGCAGTATGGTCGTGACATACGTCCACCATGTAATGATTCGAACCAGTTTGGATGTTGAGTTGGGTTTTCGGATCTTCAGCATCATCATCTTGAGATACCATACAATATTGTTTTATATATCTGTCCATACTCTCCGAGCTCCATTCAACATCAAAAGGAGAAGATATTGTTGCCTTGCAACTATCACGAAAATGAAAATCTTCAGCAGCAGCAGTATCGTGAGGCACCCCCATGGATTGTTCTATAAATCTGTCCACACTTTCGGAGCTCAATTCAACTTCAACAGGAGCAGCAGCATCAGCTTGAGCGGATTGGTCCCAAACATTTTGCACGTCGAGTATGGTTGGCGCATTGTCATAAGAACTTTGAACCAAGACCGGTTGGTAGCCACTGCAATCAAGTGGTTCCATAGAAGAAGAACTCGAAGCACCATTTGAAAACAGAAAATCGTCGCATGCATTAGTCGAGGAAAGCATATTATTCAGATAATATGACTCCCTTATTCGCACTGGTTGTATTGAATTCAAACCATGCTCACTAGTAGGCGTTTTGTAGGCACCATCATCAAGCGGTTGTGAGGAGGCAGCAGGTGGTCCAATATTAGAAACAGACCTTGAAGCACTATGATCAAAAATTTGACAACTGTTGCTTGCAATCGAAGTAAACTGATTCAGATAGCACGGTGATGGTGCTTGTATTAAACAACTCCAACCTTGAAAGGTAGTCATCGGTTGCATTGGAATTGGATAGGGGCTGGAGTTCATTCTGATTTGGCCAACAGTGTCGCCATTGTTAACCCATATGTGAGCAGACTGATCGTGGGAAGGTGCCACCATCTGATCAACACAGGAATCTGAATAGATATTAGTTTCTTGAACGTCAACTTGTTCGAGTTGCTGATTTGAAAAGCTCATTTCATTCTTTTTTAATACTCTTCGTCTCTTGGGCAGTGGTATGTTGGGTTCTTCCATCACCTCCTTTGGATTCTGATAAATTTTGCACAGCACCCATTCGTTCAACTAAAAGAAAACCAAATAAAAATTAAGCATATATACAACATTGAGGATTATAGCAATCATACTTATAATTTATACTATAATATTTCTACATACCTCGTCTCCGTTTTCAAAAGGAAGATTGGGTTCGTTTGTTGTATATTCATGCATTAGCCACATAGTTTTGTCGTCATTCTGATCAAAAAACGCAAGAGATCCCTTGTAGCCAACCATTTCTCCAGACGTGGCATCATACACCGGCTTTTGTACTTGAGTAGTCTTCCAGTACCCATGTTTTCCTAGTACACCTCTATTTGGTCGATTCCCTCTTGGGTACTTTCGATCCCGAGAAGTCAGAAAATACCATTTCTTCTCGTGGGACTGATATGTTTCTGCATGCAACCAATTAAAACACAAGATATGATATACATTAGCATCAAATCATTCAAGAAAGAAAGCATCATTCAAGACTAATGTATCTTTACGTACTAAACACAAGTATTAACTATTTAGAATTAGAACTAACTCAAGAAAGTAACCGTTATTATTCATTCAACAAGACTCATGCGTGTATCTTTAATTAATTAGTTTATAATTAACTAACCTGCGAGTTCTTCCGGCATGTGGTTGTAAATATTGACCTCGTGTAACCGGCACTTGGCGGGCTCTCTTGATTCGATCTTGGCGTTCAGGTAGTCTACAATGAGCTCTGAATCTGTAGGACGGAATCGATAGTAGGAGGGAAGCTGATCAGCGAAATCCATGGCAACTTGTTTACCTCGGTTACAATTGGTGGGCAACTATATTTATATAGCGTCAAACTCAGAATGAAGTCGATGAGTATGAGTACTGGTCAAGTTTATTTATATAGTGGTGTCAACGGGAAAAAAAGGAAAAGTATATCCTCTCTTGATTGACCCGAAAGGTTCGCTAGAATGAAATCTAATGGGAATTTCTGTTTATTCAGTTAAAAGATGATAATAATAGAAAGGAAAAACTATAACCTACGTGTGCAACTCAAAACTCGCTTATGTTTAGGACATGATAATTAAAAATAATATATTTAATTAATCTAACTTTCTATATTTTTACAATATAATCCCATTAGTATATTAATGTTTATCATCTTTATACAATATATAAAATGATTAAAGATAATGAAAATGACCATTATAGTTTTAAGCTTTTTTTTTCAATGTTTTCCATAAATTAATAGTCAATAAATGAAAAGGAACTAAAATAGCCATAATTTTCACTTTCTATTATCTGCCAAACTTGACGTGGCATTCGATATTTCTTTCTTGCAAAACAACCCGTTATTGCTTTACTCGTCTATAAAATTTACACTAGTATAAAAATCCCCTATGGCTACATTTTTGCCAAATATAAAAATGTGTGTAAAGATTCTTGTTAAAATCGTGTTATTGTTTTAGCCATATTTTAAGTTCATGATAGTTTGAAAGATAATTGAAACCCTTAGTCATGCTTAAACATAAAAAATACGATAATTATTAGCCACATACCAACAGTGCAGCCAAATGTCACCATTTGCCATAAGTTTTTTAGATATATGGAGAACTTTTGTCATGGTTTTTATAAAAGTAGATAGATTAATATATGGTCACATAAGATAATTGTTTATGTGTGCATCATAGAGCGGATTTTGACATGTTAATCTAATATAACTAAAAGTTAATATAGTATCACATTAATTATTTGTGTGTCCATAGGGTATCATTAATTCCATACTGAGTAAGAGCAACAAAACAAGTAATAATAAGTATTTGGTTACAAAACCAATAATAATAAGTATTTGGTTACGTTACAATTTTTTATATGTGCCTAAAAATGAATACTTGTCATCATAAAAGAAAAAATATATAAGTATTTTATAGTCACATTTTAATTTTTTTATATAAGGCTAAAAGATAAATAATGTTCATGAACAAAGGAAACATATGTGACTATAAGTATTTTATTGTTACCTTTTAGGTTTTGGTATATGTCTAAAAGTAAAAACATAGTCATCATAAAAGAAAAAAAAAATTGATTGTAAGTATCTAATGGTCACTAATTAATTTACTATGTGTGAAAAAAAGAGTAAATTACACGAATTGTCCCTATGGTTTCTGGTAATTTGCTTGTTTGGTTCTTAACTTATTTTTTTAATTCGGAAGGTCCCTAAAATTTGTTTTTGTTGCGTGCTTTGTCTTTGTCTTACCTAAAAATACTATTTTGCTCTTGATTTTTTTAATTTATTTAAATAAACACACTCACAACCCATTTCCACCTCACCATACCTTGTAACATCCCAAAAATCCGTACCAAAACTTTTCTTTAAATCATTACTAAAACCATTTTTAGAAAAACATATCATAAAGCATAACATAATTTAGAGTATTAATTCCAAAACATAATTTCATTATCAGAGTAAAACATCACAAGCTGACTAATCAATGGTGTGTGTCATGCGATCACCCCGAGCTCTTCCCTCCGCTACCGGAAGTACCTGAAAACAAAGCTGAAAAACGTAAGCACGAAGCTTAGTGAGTTCCCCCAACCTACCACATACCCTGCATAAACACATACTGCACATACCGGGCCACGCCCGCTATTCCGGGCCTCGCCCGCTACAACGGCCCCGCCGCTCCAGGCCCCGCTCGGATACATATCTGTTTCTCTTAGGCCCCGCCAGTCTCTGGGCCCCGCCCGCTAACCACATAATACAATTAGCATATAACACATAACTGAACATACCCTACTGTAATATTGTCCTTAGGCCTCGCTTGTCTTGGGCCTCGCCCCTATCCTGTCACTAGTGAGTCATGGAACCCCGTCCAAGATCCTACTTGTAACACCGTAAATTTTCAAATAATTTTTTTCGCAAATATAAAAACATTTCTCATTTAATTTCATAAAAATATTAAGTTTAAAATTCCAATCTGTATCATACAAATCCCAAGATCACATAAGAATATCAAAAGTCCCCTGCGTGTGTACAGATCAAGCCGGCGCCTTCCCATAGTCTTCGCTAGTACCTGAAACAACCACACTAACACTGTAAGCACGAAGCTTAGTGAGTTCCCCAAAATACCACACATAAAACACATATTAGCCACTCGAGGCTATAACTCTATGGGTCCGTGCACCCAAGCTCTGTGAACCCTCAGGTTCTAACTCTAGGAACCTTCCGGTTCCAACTCTGTAAACATGCACAACATAAATCACATAGAAATAATGCAGCGCAACACATAGCATACACATAACATACATACACTAACACATAGCTCTGATTACCTACTCAAGGTAAAGTATAGTGAGAAGACTCACCTCGCGTATCTCGGTATCTCACGAATCCTGGAAATCCCTCGTGCTCGATCCTCCGAGCTCTAATCCTCCTATAACATCACATGACTCTAATTAACACTTTATATCTCTAAGGTTGACTATCCCTAAGAAGTCAAGACAGGTCAACGGTCAACGGTCAACGGTCAACTTTGACCGGACTCGGCGAGTGCACAAGGCAACTCGGCGAGTCTAGACGTTCTCACCAACTCTCTAGGATTCCCTTTCTACACGTCGAGTACTCCCCCTGACTCGACGAGTTTGACCAGGCAGAATCGCGGGGCCACCCCGACTCAACTCGCCGAGTCTCAAGAACAACTCGGCGAGTCCCAGCTCGACTCGGTCCACTTGATAACCCTCTCTAACTCGCCCTGACTCACTGAGTCAACCCATGACGCGACTGGACCACTCACTAGCCGGTCCAAGGCAATCTTCAAGCTACTCGCCGAGTCTGCTCATCGGACTCGGCGAGTCCATGCCATGCAATCACTCAAACTTGCCTCTAAGGTCAGATCTATTCCAACAATTCATAGATCTGGCCTTCCTAGACTGATTCACCACATAAAGCCCTAGACTTAGTGCATAAACAACCTCTATATGACCATATATGAAGAATTATCAACAATTATCACTACTCAAGGTCATAACTTCCATGGTTCTCTATAAAGCTTGATGAATGAGGCTCTCTGGACCTCTATGGATCCAAATCCAAAGCCTCATCACTAGCAAGGGACAATTTGGCCATCCAATCAACTCAACAAGGTCACAAGAAACCCTAAAATCAATTATACTTCACCAAAACAGAAGATGAGCCGAAATCATACCTCTAGATCGAAGATCTAAGCTTCAAATCCACAGAATAGCAATCTCCTTTGCCTCCTCTTGGCTAGAACCTCCCTCTTCTTTGCTAAACAACACACAAAGGTCAAGAAATGCTTCCCTTCTCTCTCAAATCGCTAAAGTACTCTAGGGTTTCTCTCTATGGACTGATGGGTGCAAATGACGGCCATAAGGCCCTTTAAATAGGTCCCAAACCCGAGAAATTAGGGTTTCATTAAACAGCGCGGACTCGTTGAGTCGATATCCTGGACTTGCCGAGTCCAAACGAATCCCGCGTCCAGAATCACGACCCTACTCGGTGAGTCTGAGCTCCAACTCGCCGAGTCCCCTCTCAAAACACCAAAAATCAAAACGTTAAAGATACCTGGAAATCTGGGCTGTTACAATTCTCCCCCACTAGAACTAGACTTCGCCCTCGAAGTCTCGCTCTAAAAATAGCTCCGGATGCTGCTCCCACATCTCGCGCTCCGGCTCCCAGGTCATCTCCAATCCCTTCCGGTGTTGCCACTGAACCAACACCAAAGGTACCTCCTTGTTCCTTAGAACCTTGATCTTCTGATCTCTGATGGCTACTGGTCTCTCGGCATAATTCAGGCTCGCATCCACCTGAATATCCTCTAATGGAACTACTGCCGACTCATCGGCTATAGAGTTCCTCAATTGTGACACATGAAAAGTGTCGTGGATTTGCCCCAACTCTGCTGGCAATTCCAAACGATAGGCTACCCGGCCTACCCTCGCAATCACACGAAATGGCCCAATATACCGGGGCTCCAACTTGCCCCTTTTCCTGAATCGAATCACTCCTTTCCAAGGAGAGACCTTCAGGAGAACGAAGTCGCCGACCTAAAACTCAAGCTCGGACCGGCGTCTGTCTGCATAACTCTTCTGTCGGCTCTGGGCGGTCAATAACCTCTGTCTGACCTGCTGAATCTGCTCTGTCGTCTGAAGCACGATCTCTGTACTGCCCATCACTCTCTGCCCAACCTCTCCCCAGCAAATGGGGGTCCGACACCTCCTACCATACAACAGCTCAACGGGTGGCATACCAATGCTCGAATGATGGTTGATGTTGTAGGAAAACTCTGCCAAGGGTAAATACGCATCCCAGCTAACCCCGAAATCCAACACACATGCTCGAAGCATGTCCTCAAGCGTCTGAATCGTCTGCTCACTCTGACCGTCTGTCTAGGGATGATATGCGGTACTAAAATGCAATCTAGTACCCAACTCCTCATGAAATTTCTTCTAGAATCTGGAAGTGAAACGCACATCACGGTCTTAAACAATCAAGATCGGCACCCCATGCCGAGATACCACTTCTCTCACATATAACTCCGCCAACTTCTCCGCTGAAGAACTCTCACTGATGGCAAGGAAATGAGCGCTCTTTGTCAACCTATCCACAATCAACCAAATTGCATCAACTCCTCTGGCAGTCCTCGGCAATTTGGTGATGAAATCCATAGTGATCTGTTCCCACTTCCACTCGGGAACCTCCAATGGCTGCAAATTGCCATGCGGTCTCTGGTGCTCGGCCTTAACCCTGCGGCAGGTCAAGCACCTCTCAACAAACTAGGCGACGTCCCTCTTCATACAGGGCCACCAATACTCTTTCCTCAAATCCAAATACATCTTCGTAGCCCCCGGATGGATCGAAAATTTCGACCGATGAGCCTCCTCCATCAAAGAAGTGCGCGTACCACCCACAAACGGTACCCAAATCCGACCCTGAAATGTCATAAGCCCTCGACCATCCGTAACGAACTCTGAAACCAACCCAACGACCCGTTCCCTCTTCTGCATCTCCGGCTGCACAGCCTCGGCCTGTGCCCCACGAATGGCATCCAATATCGGAGCTATCATGGTCAATCTCAAACATACATCTCGCAATGGAGTGCTCTCCGCCCTGCGGCTCAACGCATCGGCCACCACATTGGCCTTGCCCGGGTGGTACAGGATCTCACAATCATAATCCTTGACCACATCTAACCACCTTCTCTGTCGCATATTTAGGTTGGGCTGATCCATCAAGTACTTCAAACTCTTATGGTCCGTGTATATCGTACACCGAACCCCATATAAGTAGTGACGCCAAATCTTGAGGGCGAACACTACTGCCCCCAACTCTAGATCATGCGTGGGATATCTCGTCTCATGAGGCTTCAGCTGCCTCGATGCATATGCTATCACATGTCCCCTCTGCATCAACACCGCACCCAGCCCCAAAATCGATGCATCACAATATACTAAAAAATCCTCCATCCCTTCCGGGAGAGCTAATACCGGGGCTTCACACAACTTTTGGCGAAGTGTCTCAAAGGAGGTCTGCTGCTCGGGGCCCCATGAGAATGCAACACCCTTACGGGTCAATCTGGTGAGTGGCACTGCGATCTTGGAGAAATCCTTGATAAATCTCCGATAATACCCTGCTAATCCAAGGAAACTCCTAATCTCAGAGGGTGACTTTGGCACCTCCCAACTCATCACCGCCTCAACCTTGGCCGGATCGACCAATATCCCTTCCTGATTAACGAGATGTCCAAGGAACTTGACCTCTCGCTACCAGAAATCGCACTTGGAGAACTTTGCATAAAGCTTCTCCGATCTCAAAACCCCAAGGACCTCCCTCAAATGCTCCTCATGCTGCTCTCTAGATCTCGAATATACCAGAATATCATCGATAAATACAATCACCGACCGATCCAACATCGGCCTGCATACCCTGTTCATGAGATCCATGAACACATCCGGGGAATTGGTGAGCCCAAAAGGCATCACCACAAACTCATAATGCCCATATCGCGTCCTGAATGCTGTCTTCTGGACGTCCTCATCCCGCACTCTCACCTGATGGTATCCCGACCTCAAATCGATCTTGGAGAACCAAGATGCTCCCTGCAACTGATCAAATAAATCGTCGATCCTCGGCAACGGGTAACGGTTCTTGACCGTCAGCTTGTTCAACTCCCGGTAGTCAATTCACATCCGGTGTGAACCATCCTTCTTCTTGACGAACAGAATAGGTGCTCCCCACGGCGAGCTGCTCGGCCGAATAAATCCCTTCCCCAGCAACTCCTGAAGCTGCGAGGATAACTCTTGCATCTCTGGAGGTGCAAGACGATAAGGTACCTTAGCGATAGGCGCGGCCCCCGGAACCAAATCAATCCCAAACTCCACTTGTCTCACAGGAGGTACACCCGGCAACTCCTCGGGATAAACATCTGGAAACTCACGCACCACAGGTACCTCCTCAACTGAACTCGGTCTCTTGGAAGTCGCTCGCGTATCCATCACATACGCCACAAAACCCTTACAGCCCTGCTGTAGACACTGTCTCGCCCTAGCGGCCGAACAAAAAGCTGCTCCTGAACGTATACCCTCGCCGTACACTGAAAGAACTCCCCCACTAGGGTCTCGTATGGTCACCAGCTGACGCTCACAGTCGATAACCGCGCCGAATCGGCTCAACCAGTCCATGCCCACAATGACACAGCCATCACCCATCGCAATAGGAATCAGATCAATCGGAAACTCAACCCCGAAAATATCTAACACACATCCCCGGAAAACCTCCGTGGCACAAATCACTCTATCATCAGCTATGGAAACTCTCAGAGGCCAACTCAAAGCCTCACGACTAACACTGATATGCTGACTAAAGGCCGAAGACACAAAAGACCGACTCGCACCCGAGTCAAATAACACTAAAGCAGGTACAGAGTTTACAAGAAAGGTACCTACGCATAATATAATATAAGCATAATATCTCAACATCAAAAATAAATACATGAAAGGAAACATACCAGCCACAACATCGGGCGCAGCGCGGACCTCCTCCGCAGTCAGCTGGAAAGCTCTCCCTCGAGCTCTCGGCGCCTCGGCCTTCAAAGGCCGACTCTCTGTAGCTCTAATGGCGGCAGGAGCAGTCCCCTGAGATGCTCCACGCAACTGCAGACACTCGGCCTTCCGGTGTCCGGTCTGGTTGCAGTGAAAACACACTGCAAACCCCTTGGGGCAGTCCTTGGCCATGTGCCCCTCCTTGCCACATTTGTAGCAAGACCCCGCTCGGCAAACTCCGTCATGACCCTTGCCGCACTTTCCGCAAGTGCGGCCCTTCTGGCTCCCTGGTCTGGGATCAGCAGGCTTGGCTCGCTTGGCGGCCGGCTGCGACTGTACCGGTCGCCGATCCCTCCCCTGAGACTCCGCCTCCTCCCTGGCCTGAGTCTCAAGCTCAATCTCCCTCTTCCGGGCATTTGCCTGAAGCTCGGCAAATGTCCGGTACGAGGAGTTCGCAGCGAACTCCTGAATATCCCGCCTCAAGATGCTCAGGTAGCGGCTCATACGTGCCTGCTCAGTGGACACGTGCTCAGGGCAGAACATCGCCCTCTCATGGAACATCCTCGTGATCACTGTAACAGACTCAGTACCCTGCTTGAGGGTCAGAAACTCCTGTGCTAAACGCTCCCTCTCCACCTGGGGAACGTACTCATCCCGAAACATGGTGGTGAACCTCTCCCAGGTCACCGCAGAAAGCTCGGCAGGCGTATAATGCGCCGTCACAAACTTCCACCAGTCCTTCGCTCCCAAGCGAAGCTGGTTCAGCGCGAACCGGACCTTCAAATGCTCAGGAGACGAGCAAGTGAAGAAACACCCCTCAATATCAGATATCCACCTCATAGCTGCCACCGAATCCTGAGTACCATCAAACTCTAGTGGTTTTGTGTTGCTGAACTCACGGAACAGCAACGCATCCCCACCCTGCGGCCTCGCAGCAGCAATCGCTGCGGTAGCCGCTGCAGCAGCAGCCTCAGAAAGAGCAGCATAACGCTCATCAAACGTCTCAATCAATGTGGTCTTTATAGACCCAAACATCTCCGGTATCTCTGCCCTGATGGCCGCAGCCACCTCCTCCTGAATGATCCGACGAATCTCCTCCTCACTGGTACCAGTGCTCTCGGGCATCAAACGTGTCCTCACCATGATCTACCTCTGAAATACAACATACGATAAATTAGAATCCACACGAGTATGCTCACACTCGTCAACTCTTTCCTCCTTGATTCTCGGCATTCCAAAGATTCTTACTTGGGCTGCACACCGCTCCGGTGCTTTCAGTAGTACGGGCCCAATACTACTGTCCGCACCGCACCAGAATACACTCCAAGTCCTCCTCTTCGGATCCCAAGTCTCAAGTACTCTATCATGCGTAGACCAATCTCTAATAAACCTCTCATAAGCCCCTCGCTGCTACCTACTCACTCTCAAGCATCTCATAGAAGCTTACCTCTCCCTAGGCTAAGGCATCACAAATCAGGCCACTCTAGTCCTAATAGAAATACCTAGCCTACTCTAGCATGCGGATACATCATATCAATATCAATATCACATAATATAAAGGTATTTTGGGAAATCACCGTTCGGGCGCTGACTGATCGTACACACATCTCTTTCTCTGCGTTTTTCCAAAAATCTTTTACTCTTTTTGAAAATACATCTCAAATCCTCAGTTTGAGTTCAAATACGCCCGAAGGTGTACTCGAATCCCTCAAACCAAAGCTCTGATACCAACTTGTAACACCGTAAATTTTCAAATAATTTTTTTCGCAAATATAAAAACATTTCTCATTTAATTTCATAAAAATATTAAGTTTAAAATTCCAATATGTATCATACAAATCCCAAGATCACATAAGAATATCAAAAGTCCCCTGCGTGTGTACAGATCAAGCTGGCGCCTTCCCACGGTCCTCGCTAGTACTTGAAACAACAACACTAACACTGTAAGCACGAAGCTTAGTGAGTTCCCCAAAATACCACACGTAAAACACATATTAGCCACTCGAGGCTATAACTCTATGGGTCCGTGTACCCAAGCTCTGTGAACCCTCAGGTTCTAACTCTAGGAACCTTCCGGTTCCAACTCTGTAAACATGCACAACATAAATCACATAGAAATAATGCAGCGCAACACATAGCATACACATAACATACATACACTAACACATAGCTCTGATTACCTACTCAAGGTAAGGTATAGTGAGAAGACTCACCTCGCGTATCTCGGTATCTCACGAATCCTGGAAATCCCTCGTGCTCGATCCTCCGAGCTCTAATCCTCCTATAACATCACATGACTCTAATTAACACTTTATATCTCTAAGGTTGACTATCCCTAAGAAGTCAACACAGGTCAACGGTCAACGGTCAACTTTGACCGGACTCGGCGAGTGCACAAGGCAACTCGGCGAGTCTAGACGTTCTCACCAACTCTCTAGGATTCCTTTTCTACATGTCGAGTACTCCCCCTGACTCGACGAGTTTCACCTGGCAGAATCGCGGGGCCACCCCGACTCAACTCGCCGAGTCTCAAGAACGACTCACCGAGTCCCTGCTCAACTCGGCCCACTTGACAACCCTCTCTAACTCGCCCTGAATCACTGAGTTAACCCATGACTCGACTGGACCACTCACTGGCCGGTCCAAGGCAATCTTCAAGCTACTCGCCGAGTCTGCTCATCGGACTCGGCGAGTCCATGCCATGCAATCACTCAAACTTGCTTCTAAGGTCAGATCTATTCCAACAATTCATAGATCTGGCCTTCCTAGACTGATTCACCACGTAAAGCCCCAGACTTGGTGCATAAACAACCACTATATGACCATATATGAAGAATTATCAACAATCATCACTACTCAAGGTCATAACTTCCATGGTTCTCTATAAAGCTTGATGAATGAGGCTCTCTGGACCTCTATGGATCCAGATCCAAAGCCTCATCACTAGCAAGGGACAATTTGGCCATCCAATCAACTCAACAAGGTCACAAGAAACCCTAAAATCAATTATACTTCACCAAAACAGAAGATGAGCCGAAATCATACCTCTAGATCGAAGATCTAAGCTTCAAATCCACAGAATAACAATCTCCTTTGCCTCCTCTTGGCTAGAACCTCCCTCTTCTTTGCTAAACAACACACAAAGGTCAAGAAATGCTTCCCTTCTCTCTCAAATCGCTAAAGTACTCTAGGGTTTCTCTCTATGGACTGATGGGTGCAAATGACGGCCATAAGGCCCTTTAAATAGGTCCCAAACCCGAGAAATTAGGGTTTCATTAAACAGCGCGGACTCGTTGAGTCGATATCCTGGACTTGCCGAGTCCAAACGAATCCCGCGTCCAGAATCACGACCCTACTCGGCGAGTCTGAGCTCCAACTCGCCGAGTCCCCTCTCAAAACACCAAAAATCAAAACGATAAAGATACCTGGAAATCCGGGCTGTTACATGCCAAAGTCAAATTCCTGGTCAAATTCAACCCTCTTGACTGACTCTACTCGCCGAGTCACCACAAGACTCGTCGAGTCCATGAATTCAGAAACTCCCACAAAATGACTCAACTCGCTGAGTCACCCCAAGATTCGTCGAGTTCAACGATCTTTGAGTCCCATCATGCCCAACTCACTGAGTCACCATTCAACTCACCGATCTAAGTCTTAACCAGAAAAGGTTGAGGTTCTACGATCCAACTCGTCGAGTCCAAGAACAAACTCGCCGAGTCCATGGCAATATTCAACAGACTCGCCGAGTTGTTCATCCATCTCGTCGAGTTCCTGCCTATCTTCATCCAACTCGCCGAGTCCACCCATGTGACTCGCCGAGTAGCTTCAGTTCTTAATCCATACAGTGCCTTTTCGACACATGCAGGGGTCCATCTTGTAGATCCACTCTTCCAAAGTCTATTCCTCACGTAAAGTTGCAAACTTTACGTGAAACCAAGGAGCTATAGGCTTAAAACACTCTAGGGCTAGGGTTTGGGGAAAACATGCTTAACCAACACACCAAAAACTGATACTTTATGGATCTCTGGGCCACGGCACACCTAGATCTGAGGTAGCAACCTCAGATCTGGACTTGTAACTCAAAAAGGCTCCTTATCATACCAAAATCGCCCCAAAACATCATCCATGAGAACATCTAGAAGCAACAAAGGCAAGGTGACATATTGTTACCTTCAAACTGATGCTCACAACAAAAGGGCTGGATCCTCCAACTCCTTAGTGGTCAAATCCTCTTAAGCTTCCTCTTGCAAAAGCCCCAAACTCACTTTCTTCCTTCTCTCACTCAACTAGGGTTTGGAATCGTGTATAGCAGCTTCTGGCTGACCAGGGGGACTAGGGAGAGCACTGAAGATGCTTTAAATAGGGTGCAAACCCTCGGATTAGGGCTTTGATTTCCTCGATCAGACCAGACTCGCTGAGTCCACTTGTCGACTCGTCGAGTTGGTCACTTATTCCATAACCCGGATACCGCTCCGACTCGTCGAGTTCACCTATAGACTCGACGATTTGACCCCTTGACTTAGGGTTTTCCTTTCCTTTCTTAGTCTTTCTGATTCTGGGTGTTACAACTCTCCCCCGCTTAAACTAAACTTCATCCTCAAAGTTTCTCTACGGCCAATCGCCTTGCAATCTGCTTTCAACACTCTGCTTGGTAGACCTAACATCCGCTGACCACTTTCGCTGGCCTTCCGCCCGGTTATTCTGAGTAACGTTAAGCCTTGGATAATATTCTCGGTTCAAACCTTACCCTGACCATCCTAGGAACACAACTTACTCAACTGACAGACCTTCTGGTACTCCCCAATTACTTATGTTGGACACCCTAGGGGTTCACCCCCTTTTCCTTGTGCGTTTTCTGGCCTCCCTAAGGCAACGTACCATACCCAACTACTTCCTCTGTCACTGTAAAGGTCCTATCCTTCACCAACTCCATTGCTCCCGTTACTTCCTGTACGGTTCATTACCGCCAGTATCCACTGGACACTTCTCACTACTATATCTTAGTGTTCAGCACCCCTCCTAGCGAATGGTTCGGATAATCCTTCGAGTAAAAGATTCATCCCCGCTACGTTTAGACTCAGACGAGAGCTGCGCAACAGGGTCAAACCCTTCCCTTTGAGATTATCCAACCTGCTGTGATGTGCATAGCACCCCTCGATCAACTATCTGTATTCCACCATAGACTGCTTACCATCACTACCACTGACTGAAAATTTATGTTGTCCCTTATCCGCCTTCTAGATGAACCGAGACCACCCTGGTCCCTACTGATCTATCAATATCTGGATTACCGGCTCCCACCGGTCGCTAGCCCCAACACAAACTTCTAGTCGCTTGCAGCGACTTCTGAGGAAACTTAGGCTACCTAATACTGCCCCCTCTACTCTACCACTCTAGCGCTACAAGTCATGGGATCCTCAATCCCCTTAACTCGACCTTAAGGTCCTTACCAGGTCCCACCTGTGCTACTAAAGCTCATGGGCCTCGCCCACGGGTCTCTCCCGACTATACTACTGAGCAACCCTTCTCTTAGGTCTCACCTATACTGCTACTCTTATACGCGCCTCGCCCACGGGTCTCACCCGACTATACTACTGAGCAACCCTGCTCTCAGGTCTCACCTATACTGCTACTCACATACGGGCCTCACCCAGGGGTCTCACCCGACTATATTATTCTCATCTACTACCCATTCCTGATCCCCACCTTGATCACTTAGGATATAAGGGCCTCGCCTAAAATCCGCTAACTAGGAGATACGGGCCTCCGCCCACACTCCACTAACTATGTCGCTAGGGGATGCCACGGCTTACCCGTAGTCTTGCAACACCATCCATACTCACTGGCTTCTAGTGAATGCTACGGCCTACTCGTAGTCTTACAACACTTCCACCTCTGGTTTGCTGAAGAAAAAATTTTGCGGCTCTCCCACCGCTCTACTATTCTCTACATGCTGTCTCTACCACTGACTACTAACACGAAAGCATCCCAAGCTAACAATTCTCAAAATCCTCCTTCCAACTTTCTCGAGTCCAACAGGCGACCCTCCAACCCAAAATCCCCAACCAGATACTAACCATCTCGATTACATGAACTAAATGTTGGGAAGTCTCTCAAACTCCCCACGTTGAACTCCTCAACCCATCAATCGCTGTGCTACTTTTTTTCCTTCTCAGAGGTCGTGTACTCATTCTGGATCTGTGTGCTCTTACCCTTATACACTCGGAGGGTTCTCCCCCACTTTGATCCTGCTTATACCTCACTGCTCAATGCTTGAGAAGAATTCCCAATCTTCTCTGTTATACCGCAATCAATCTGCTGAAGAACCAAGCTTGCCATAGCTAGGGGGTCTAACCGATCCATCACTCAATAACACCTTCCTAAATCCAGCGGGTCACTATTGAGTTCCACACAAGCATGCTATAGTTACTTCATCCTAAGTAACCTGCTTCCCTAAGGCACCACCCCCTTAACTACCACTTTTATTATCCAAGGTATGTAGATGGAATATAACTAAATCGCAAGCAAGCCACTCAATTCTAAAATACTTATACCACAAACGATGCAGAACCATAACAATATAATCATGAATAAAGAAAGCAGAAAATGGGAGACACATACCTGCAACATCCGGAGCTGCTCGGGTCTCCATGGTAGTCATCTTAAAAGCCATGCCTCCTATCGTAGGCGCCTCTGCTCGGGCATGACGGTCGTCTGTGATCGTCAGAGTTGCAGGGGCAGGTGCTATCACCCGTCCTGCCGAAAACAAAATGGGGCATTGGGCCTTCTTGTGGCCCCGCTGACTTCGGTGGAAACATATCAAGTCTGATCCCTGTGTGGTGATAGCAGTACAATCGCTGCTAAGATGACCAGTCCAAGCCGCACTTGAAGCAGCCCGAATCTCCACCACTACCACTCGTACATGCACCCTCGTGCATCCTGCCGCACCTACCGCATCGGCCGCAACTCTGGTATTCCCTCGATCTCGAATCTGACCCCTTGGGCCTTTTTCCCGAACTTGTGGCTACCTGAACCTCATCCGACTTCCTCTTCCGGATCTACTCCAAATCAATCTCTCTCTCTCTCTCTCTCTCTCTATATATATATATATATATATATATATATATATATATATATATATATATATATATATATAACTCGAGAAATCATATCTTCCAGCATCTTACAGCCGGACCTGCTTACGAACTCCCTGATGTCAGCCCTCAACATCTCGTGATATCATAATTTCTTCGTCTCCTCGTCCATGACATACTTCGGGACAAGGAGGTCCCTCTCTCTGAACTTGGCGGTGATCTCTGCCACAGTCTCAGTATTCTGTGTCAAATCTTGAAACTCTCATGCCAACTGCTGCACCTCAATAATCGGTCAAAACTAAGCCCTGAGCCTAGCCGAGAAATCGCTCCATATCATCGCGTCCAATGTGGCATCATCACATATGGCATGGGCAACCTCCACCCACTAATCCCTCACTTTGTCCTTCAGAAGACAAGAAGCAAGTCTGACCTTGTACCCCTCGGGACACCGGCTCGTACGGAATGCGTTGGCAACATCGGCCAACCACCTGCTGCTAGCGATAGGGTCTCTAGCCCCATGATAATCTGTTGGAATAGTGTCTAAGGCTGCAACTATATTAGGCGAGTATTTGACCCGGTTGTGGATGGTCCTTTTGGGTTGCCTTCACCATAGCAACTTGATAGGATAATTTATTAAGAGAGAGTAATTATTATTAATATATTATGGGAATAATATAAAGAATAATAATATTATTATTTGATTAATATAAGTCATAAAATTAATTGGAATTAATTTGGTGACTTAAAGAGATTAATTAAATAAGAGGGTATAAATTGTCAATTGTTTGATAGTTAAACTTTAGATTGTAAATCCATATAGATATGGATTGGACGGATTCTAGAAGCTAAAGGATAGCTCAAATCGTCCAAGAGTTATCTAAGGAATGGATTTGGATAGCCTTAAGAGAAGATTATCCAATTAGGGTTTAGGTTGTAACCCTTAAGGAGTCTACAAGTATAAATAGACCCTATGGCATATGGAAATCGGAACTTCATCTAAAGTAGAGAACCCCTGGCCAATTTCCTCCCCTCTCCTCTCCCCCAAATCATCCTCCTTGCTATTTGGTGTTTGTAAGCCATTAGAGGTGTGACAATTGTGACTCTAGAAGCTCCAACACAACAAGATCAACAAGGAATTCAAAGGTATGATTCTAGATCTGTTTCAATATTGTTATTACACCTAATTAGTCATTAGAAGTCTTGGATTCAAAGCATGTTTAATTAGAAAGCCTAGATCCAAGCATTAGGGTTTAGCATGCGCACATAGGAAAGTTCTTATGGCTAAAACCCATCAGTGGTATCAGAGACTAGCTTGGTTTTCATTAAATTGTTGCTTAATTGTTTGATACTTAACTACAAAATTCGATTTTTTTCTTCTGAGTCATGGACTCGGCGAGTTCCATAGTGGAATCGGCGACTTGGATTGACTCGGCAAGTCACTTGGTGCACTCGGCGAGTCAAAGCGTCAGGAATGGCCAGATTCGGGATTTCTTCATGATTATCTTATGGAAACTTACCTTAATCATATTAGCTCAACCCTAATCCGATTTTTTGATATATTTTGATATATATGACTATTATCTTGATCAAATTAAAGATATTTATCAACTAATAAAATATTTAATTTCCTTATATGATAATTAATTAATTATTTTGATTATTTTGGTAATTATCTTGCAAGAAATCTTGAATAAATCAAATATAGATAATTAGGAAATTAATTGTTAATTGAAATTATTTGTTATTTGATCCTCCATGTTTTAAATATTTAAAACTTGTCCACAAGTTTTGAAATTTATATTTTGTGATTAAAAGTTTTAATTTAGACAATTTCAATTTCAAACCCTAGATTTTTAAATATTTAAAATACAACACTATACTAATATAATATTACAAGATTAATATATATATATATATATATATATATATATATATATATATATATATATATATATGACAACGCCTTTGAGAGCTACGAATGCAAACCGAATTGTACTAGTGCATATAGTTACTAGACTTATCCAAGTGGGATACTGTTGGAATAGTGCCTAAGGCTGCAACTATATTAGGCAAGTATTTGACCCGGTTGTGCATGGTCCTTTTGGGTTGCCTTCACCATAGCAACTTGATAGGATGATTTATTAAGAGAGAGTAATTATTATTAATATATTATGGGAATAATATAAAGAATAATATTATTATTATTTGATTAATATAAGTCATAGAATTAATTGGAATTAATTTGGTGACTTAAAGAGATTAATTAAATAAGAGGGTACAAACTGTCAATTGTTTGATAGTTAAACTTTTGTAACACCGTAAATTTTCAAAATAATTTTTCGCAAATATAAAAACATTTCTCATTTAATTTCATAAAACGTTAAGTTTAAAATTCCAATCCGTATCATACAAATCCCAAGATCACATAAATACATCAAAAGTCCCCTGCGTGTGTACAGATCAAGCCGGCGCCTTCCCACGGTCATCACTAGTACCTGAAACAACAACACTAACACTGTAAGCACGAAGCTTAGTGAGTTCCCCAAAATACCACACATAAAACACATATTAGCCACTCGAGGCTATAACTCTATGGGTCCATGCACCCAACTCTGTGAACCCTCAAGTTCTAACTCTAGGAACCTTCCGGTTCCGACTCTGTAAACATGCACAACATAAATCACATAGAAATAATGCAGTACAACACATAACATACATACACTAACACATAGCTCTGATTACCTACTCAAGGTAAAGTATAGTGAGAAGACTCACCTCGCGTATCTCGGTATCTCACGAATCCTGGAAATCCCTCGTGCTCGATCCTCCGAGCTCTAATCCTCCTATAACATCACATGACTCTAATTAACACTTTTTATCTCTAAGGTTGACTATCCCTAAGAAGTCAACACAGGTCAACTCTGGTCAACGGTCAACGGTCAACTTTGACCGGACTCGGCGAGTGCACAAGGGCAACTCGGCGAGTCTAGACGTTTTCACCAACTCTCTAGGATTCCCTTCTTACACGTCGAGTACTCCCCCTGACTCGACGAGTTCCACCTGGAAGAATCGCGGGGCCACCCGACTCAACTCGCCGAGTCTCAAGAACAACTCGGTGAGTCCCAGTCCGACTCAGTCCACCTGCTAACCCTCTATAACTCACCCTGACTCACTGAGTCAACCTATGACTCGACTGGACCACTCGCTGAGCGAACCCAAGGAAATCCTCAAGCTACTCGCCGAGTCCGTTCGTCGGACTCGGCAAGTCCATGCCATGCAACCACTCCATCTTGCTCCCAAGGTCAGATCGGCTCCATCAATCCATAGATCTGGCCTTCCTAGACTGATTCATCACGTAAAGCCCCTAACTTGGTGTCTATAACACACCCCATGGCTCATAAATAGCAATTTGACCTAAGGCATAAGGATTCCAATCCAAAACCTCCATTGATTCCCAAAAAGCTTGGGCAAAGGGACACTCTGGACCTTCAAGGGTTCAGATCTATGGTCTAAATCGCTTAAGGGACCAAGGGAGCACAAGATCTACCCACAAGAGGGTTCCATAAACCCTAAATCAATGTAAACATCAACATAGAAGAGGATAGCTCGAAGGTATTACCACAATAGTGATGCTCTGGACTCCAAACCCTCAGAAGATGGCTCCTCTTTCTTTCCCCTTAGCTGATTTTCCCTTTTCCTTGCAAAATGACACCTCCAAGATCAACAATGGCCTCCTACTTTGCTCCAAACGCTCACACTCGTTTAGGGTTTCACTCAAGGGACTGGTGAGCACAAATGACGGCCATAAGGCCCATTAAATAGGTCTCAAACCCGAGAAATTAGGGTTTCATTAAACAGCGCGGACTCGCCGAGTCCATATCCTGGACTCGCCGAGTCCAAACGAATCCCGCGTCCAGAAACGCGACCCTACTCGGCGAGTCTGAGCTCCAACTCGCCGAGTCCCCTCTCAAAACACCAAAATCGAAAACAATAAAGATACCTGGAAATCCGGGCTGTTACAACTTTAGACTGTAAATCCATATAGATATGGATTGGACGGATTCTAGAAGCTAAAGGATAGCTCAAATCGTCCAAGAGTTATCTAAGGAATGGATTTGGATAGCCTTAAGAGAAGATTATCCAATTAGGGTTTAGGTTGTAACCCTTAAGGAGTCTACAAGTATAAATAGACCCTATGGCATAAGGAAATCGGAACTTCATCTAAAGTAGAGAACCCATGGCCAATTTCCTCCCCTCTCCTCTCTCCCAAATCATCCTCCTTGCTATTTGGTGTTTGTAAGCCATTAGAGGAATGACAATTGTGACTCTAGAAGCACCAAGACAACAAGATCAACAAGGAATTCAAAGGTATGATTCTAGATCTGTTTCAATATTGTTATTACACCTAATTAGTCATTAGAAGTCTTGGATTCAAAGCATGTTTAATTAGAAAGCGTAGATCCAAGCATTAGGGTTTAGCATGCGCACATAGGAAAGTTCTTATGGCTAAAACCCATCATAATCTGGCGCCCCGCAAGCTGTAAACTCTCGGAATGTCATAGTACGCGCTCCCGTCAAAGCCATTATCTCGGTATGAAAGGCTCCAGCCTATCATCCAAGATCTCTAGTATACCCTCCTTGACCGTGCCAAAGATCACAAGATTCTGATCTAGGATACTGTGCGTAACCTCAGTTAATATCAACTCCCTCATCCGCTCCTCGAGCTGCTCGGCCCCTGAACCCGAGCTTGATCCCTCTCCGACGCCTGATCCACCCACTGGTCTATCTCGCAATGTCACCATGCTGGAAACATATCACAATAACTATCAGAATACTCATCACTGTTGAGGGATCATACACACACTACAAGTTTCCCGGACTCATCTTGGCGTTTCTCGAATCGAGTATGGATCCTCTGCTTTTAGTAGTCCGGGCCCATACTACCTTCCATATATATCCGTACTTTCCTCAAGAACTGCTTCGACTCCACCAGGTCCCTTTCTCTACTACTATAGCTCCCAGCACTATCTCATCCTAGGCTTACCCTAGGGAAACCTTTGACTCAACTAAAACCAGTCCTCAGCTGCTGAAGGCCTCCTTGTGATGCTAATTAGCCATCACCTGAATACCATCACATGTGACGAGGCTCAGATAATCCTTTGAGTACAAGACTCATCCCTGCAACGGTTGGACTCAGACAAGAGCTGGGCAATAGGGCCAAATCCAGCACTCTGAGATTATTCAACCTTGATCACATGTGACGTGACATATTCACCTAATGGCTAACTCTCATCACTCATAATCCCACAATGCACAAAGCAAGCAGCATTCGGACAAGGGAAAAATCTAACCATAACATACTCAACAATCATAATCTCATATCAAGAATCTGCACCAGCATGCGACATAAGCTCATAAACTCAGGCATAACCTAAACAGGCTATCCTACTACTGTCTAATCAGCATTATCATGCAGTTCAAAGCACATATAACAGGCATATAAGGCATCCTCCCTAGATCCTTAGTCCTAATCTAGCATGTTGTTCTACTAACTGATAATCATAACATAAACTTGTATGGGTATTTTGGGGTACTTACTTGAGCTCGGTTGATTGCATGCACCACACACTTTTCTCTTATCAAAATTCTTTTCTTTCTGAATTCTTTTTCTTTACTAAAACTGTTTTCTTTCTCAAAAACCTTTTTACAAAGCTGTATTTTCCTTTTGAAAACCTTTATACCAATCCCTTAGTTTGAGTTTAGACACACCCGTGAGTATGTACGAATCCCTCAAACCAAGGCTTCGATAACAACTTGTAACATCCTAAAAATCCGTACAAAAATTTTTCTTTAAATCAGTACTAAAACCATTTTTAGAAAAACATATCATAAATCATAACATAATTCAGAGTCTTAATTCCAACACATAATTTCAATATTAGAGTAAAACATCCCAGGCTGACTAATCAATGGTGTGTGCCATGCGATCACCCCAAGCTCTTCCCTCCGCTACCGGAAGTACCTGAAAACAAAGCTGAAAACCGTAAGCACGAAACTTAGTGAGTTCCCCCAACCTACCACATACCCTGCATAAGCACATACTGCACATACTGGGCCACGACCGCTACTTCGTGCCTCGCCCGCTACAACGGCCCCGCATCTCTAGGCCCCGCCTGGCTTCAAGCCCCGCTCGGATACATATCTGTTTCTCTTAGGCCCTGCCTGTCGCTAGGCCCCGCTCGCTAACCACATAATAAAATTAGCATATAACAAATAACTAAACATACCCTACTATAATCCTGTCCTTAGGCCTCGCTTGACTTGGGCCTTGCCCCTATCCTGTCACTAATGAGTAATGGAACCCTGTCCAAGCTCCTATTGTAAGTGAGATACGGGCCTACGCCCAAACTCACTCCATACCTATCTCGGGCCTCGCCCATGCTCTACTAGTAATGAGATATGGAACACCGTCCATACTCTGCTATTGAGGAGATACGGGACCTCGCCCACACTCACCTTCCTACCAGGCACGTACATGCATCACAGTGACAACAAGTATACTCTGTCATGCAAACCATTCCTTGGGCACCCGCCTGACATTGGACCTTAGTCCTGAATATCATAATAGCAAATAGTGGCGAGGGCTAACCCCCGGGTCTTCCTACTCATGACTACATGTGCCGAAATCGTGGCCTTAGACCCATTCACACAAAAGGGAAACACACCTACACTGTGGAACTCTTGCTGATAACCCTCTGACTGCTTACCGGCAATTCTCTGAACCGCTGCTCCACTAGCTCCCCGAGCTACCAATATCAATATACATAACACTTAGATCCAAACAGAACTCTTAGAAGCCGTCTAAGTCCACTCTTGCCAAAGTTAAATTCCTAGTCAAAGTCAACCCTCTTGACTGACTCTACTCGCCGAGTCACCCCAAGACTCGTCGAGTCCATTAATTCAGAAACTCCAATAAAACGAATCAACTCGCCGAGTCACCCCAAGACTCATCGAGTTCAACGCTCTCTGAGTCCCATACTGCATAACTCACTGAGTCACCATTCAACTCACCGATCTAAGTCTTAACCAGAAAAGGTTGAGGTTCTACGATCCAACTTCTCGAGTCCAAGAACAGACTCGCCGAGTTGTTCTTCCAACTCGTCGATTTCCTGCCTATCTTCATCTAACTCGCCGAGTCCACTCATTTGACTCGCCGAGTAGCTTCAGTTCTTAATCCATACAGTGGCTTTTCGATCCATGCATGGGCTCCATCTTGTAGATCCACTCTTCCAAACTCTATTTTTCACATAAAGTTGCAAACTTTACGTTAAACCAAGGAGCTATAGGCTTAAAACACTCTAGGGCTAGGGTTTGGGGCAAACATGCTTAACCAACACACCAAAAATTGATACTTTATGGATCTCTGGGCCAAGACACACCTAGATCTGAGGTAGCAACCTTAGATATGGACTTCTAACTCAAAAAGGCTCCTTATCATACCAAAATGGCCCCAAAGCATTATCCATGAGAAGATCTAGAAGCAACAAAGGCAAGGTGACAGATTGTTACCTGCAAACTGATGCTCACAAAAAAAAGGGTTGGATCCTCCAGCTCCTTAATGGTCTAATCCTCCAAACCTTCCTCTTTCAAAAGCCCCAAACTCACTTTCTTCCTTCTCTCACTCAACTAGGGTTTGGAATCGTGTATTGCAGCTCCTGGCCAACAAGGAGAACTAAGGAGAGGACTTAAGGTCCTTTAAATATGTTGCAAACCCTCGGATTAGGGCTTTCCTCGATCAGACCAGACTCACCGAGTCCACTTTCCGACTCGTCGAGTCGGTCACTTATTCCATAACCTGTATCCCGCTCCGACTCGTCGAGTTCACCTATGGACTCGACGAGTTGACCCCTTGACTTAGGGTTTCCTTTCCTTTCTTAATCTTTCTGATTCTAGGTGTTACATATCTACCTCACTTTATTTAAGTAAATTAAAAAATTAAGGGCAAAATAGTCTTTTTAGGTAAGACTATAAGGACCATTCACGCAATTTACTCAACAAAAACAAACTATAGAGACCTTCCAAGTTAAAAAAAATAAGTTAGAAACCAAACGTGCAAATTACCAGAAACCATAAGGACCATTCGTGCAATTTACTCAAAAAAAATTATGATTAAATATAAAACATGTGACTTTGAGTATTTTATTACTATTTTTAAGAATACATAGTCATGATGTAATTTTTTATTTGTGTTTAATAGAAAAGAATAGTCATGATAAAAAAATATACAAAATTTTATTATTTTTTTGATATTCATTCATTTCATGTACATCTAAAGTAAAAAATATTAATAATATAATTAAATAAAAATGTGACCTTTAATATTCTATGGCCACGATAAGCGGAAAAAAACAAAAATTATAAGTATTATATTGTTACAGTTTAATGAAAAAACTTTGATCTACAAATGCTTTATGGTTACGGTTAAATTTTTATATGACTAAAAATAAACAATTGTCGTGATAAAAAAAACGTGACTATTAGTATTTTATGGTCACAGTATATTTCTTATACGTGTCGAAAATAAAGAATTTTCTTGATACAATCTCATTAAGTCTCCAATATGATTCTCTTGGGTCAAGGATTTTATGCTATATTAGTCCTTAATATCATTCAATCTATAATATATGTTTTGTAGACAAATTTTCAATCTTAAAGACCAAATTTTAGTACTAATAATCATTTTATGCAATATTTGAGTTCCCAAATAGTTTTTATAGCTACTAATATAATGTTACTCATAAAAAAAACAAAAAAAAAAACTTAGATAATAGTCATGACATTGTCATTTCTAAACTTCAAAACAATAAAAAATAAATGAATAATAACAAACCACTAATAACTAAACCATAGATGAAAAAATAACAAATTTAATGAATGGTTGTTCACTATGATTTCATTTCCAGGAGAAGGGTTATATCATCATGCGTATGCTCTCCATCTTTATCAAGTTGGTATACCATGCTTTCAAATTCAAGAAACTTCGAGATCATAAATGATGATTTTTTTTCCAAACTCTCCATACATTGTTTGGGTTTCTTTTTGTTCTGTCATGCTCTTCCTCAAGTGTATATAACAACTCGGATTTTTCCAAATTAATAACTATAAAAGCCACCTTTTTGTTTTTCTGCTTCTCAAAGGAACACATAGAAAAAAAACAATACAAATGTTAGTATTGTCCGACCTAGAAATTTTTAAAAGAGAGGGAAATTTTACAAAATGTTTTTTAGCAGACATTAAAATATTAAATTTATAATTTTATACTAAATCTTTTTGATTTACTAGCCAAAAAAATTGGAGGGTCGCTTGCTAGCACACCTCAGCGCCTGACATGCTCATATAAATAATAAAAATATTATAAATAAGAGAATCGACTAGCAAATAGTAGTATAAAAATACAAACGAAGAAGTGACACTCGATGTACCTTTATGTTGAGGTAACTCATCAAAAGTCATAACATAAATCAATGAGGATCATCAACACTCATGCGTACACATATTCATACATGATGTTTGTGCTTCTAAATAGCTTCCAACTCCATACCAAAGGTCTACTTCATGGACAGTAGCCTCAACAATGAAATGTAATAGTTAACAATCATATAGATGGGAAACACTTTATCAAACTAATAATAGAGTGACGTGAAACATATTAGTCTTAAATACTTTTTAGCCACAACATAAATGATAAATGGAGACCACTTACAACTTTGCGCAACTTCTTGATCAAAGTGATCAACTTCTTGACGACTCTCTGAAACATCGGACTACACACAAACCTAAAACCAAAAATAAAAATAAAAATATGATCTTATATAAACAAGAAAGTAATATTTAGACATACAACTTAAACAATGTATGTGTCATTCAACAAGACAAGAAATAAATAACTTTCTCCTTTAATGCAACCGACCTCTATACACTATAGCAGTTATCATATTTTACATTGAAAGTCCAAAATAATCAAACCGTAAGTGAAAAAGATGTACGAGAATTAAACGAGATTTTTCTCATTGTTTTAAGTCTAACAAATATCAAGAACTTTTGGATATTGTCAAAACACAACCAAAATTTATCATATATTTTAGCACTACAAAAAATATGTCATTTAGTGGCACACAAAAAGTGTCACTAAAAGCCCAAAAAAATGCCCCTGAAGGCTTCTCAAAGAATCAGCGGCACACTTAATAAATGTCACTAGAAACGCTCCCACTAAAACCTTTTAGTGGCACTTTGTATTTTTGCTGCTGTAGTTTTTAGGCTTTCAGTGACATTTTTTTATTTGTCACAGTAAAACAAATTTCTTTTGTGGCACATATTTTGTGCCACTAAATTTGATTTGATTTAATAATTTATGTTACTTTTAGTTACACATTGAAAAATTTTAGTGGCACTTTTTTATTTACCACAATAAAAAACAATGACATTTTTTTATGTGTCATAGAAGAAGAAATTTTTTTGTGGCATATATTTTGTGTCATTAAAAGCTAATGTGATTTAAAAAATTCATGCTACTTTTAGTTACATATTTTAAGATTTTAGTGAAAATTTTATTTGCCACATTACAATTTCATCTATAATATAAAATAAAATGAATAATTAAATTGTAGCACATTGAAAATAATCAAAATTTCATTATTTTTCAACAATATTTTTTTAACTTTTTCAGTCAAATATCTAGGTAAATATCAAATATGTCTAAGTACGTGCTAAACATAAAGTAATGATCAATAGTTACAACATGCATATAAAAATAAAAGAAAATAAAAAACAAAGACACGATAGGTTGAATAAATTGTGTTACCTCATACTCTAGAATCAATGCTAGCAATTCCCTGTCCAAAAACAAACAACTATAATCCAGAATCCAGTGAAATAAGGCTTAGTTTAGAAAATAAATAATATAACAGTCAACACAAATAAACTATATTTATAAGAACAAAGGAATTACAAAAGCTCATAAAAATGATTACCATTGTTATGATGACTTTCAGAAGATGCTCTCTGGTTAACTGAATTAGAGTTGCCTGGAACTCTAGAAGTGTTGCCTGGCATCTGAAATAAATTGATGAAAACATATATCATTAATGTCCAAATCTCGATACCTTCTAATAGTCTTGTACAAATGAACAAGAAGAATGTGTTTAAGAAGATGCATATGTACACCAAGAAGATTATTTAGAAGAGCAAAAGTGGTCATTCTTGAGTCCAATTGGAAATATAATAATGGACTAATTTTAATGAATGCGATTTTTGTAACTTTCCTTATTTTAAGAATATAATCAAATTACTATATTAAAGTTCATCGTTTTTATATAATAAAATATATAAAATTATTAAAGATAGAAAAAATAACCATTATAGTATTTTTATTTTTATCTTATTTTATAATTTTTTTTTCAATGTTTTCCACAAATAATAGTCGAGAAATGAAAAAGAACTGAAATAGTCAAAATTTTGGCATTCTATTATCTACCCAACTTGGCATGGTATGCAATATTTATTTTTTGCAAAACAATGTCGTTTTGCCTATGTTGTTAACGGAAAAGTTACGCTGAATGCGGTAATTTATAATGGGCTGCGAAAATCGCACAGGCCAAGGCCCTATTTGATTATGAGTATATAAAAACCATTTTTTCTTGTCTTCATTTTTACACAATATTTTTTAAAATTCTTACAAAATTCTCTCCGAAGATAATTATTTGAAACAACGAGTACCTTCTTCTATCAATTAATTATTTATCATTTTGTACGTTTTTATGTTCATAGCCAAAAAATTAGACCATGTAGCATTTGATAGAACATTTTTGCAGGTAAGAGAAGGTTCTAGTAAGTTCATATCTGCAAAAATCTATATTTTAGCATATATTCACATATGAAAATCTATTTTTTTCATAATTTAAACTTGTTTTTGTATAAACCTTTATTCTTTTGATTTGGTTGCTTGTGTGCAACATTTATCAGTGTAAATTTTTAATCTTAACAACCCCACCTAATTGCATCATTACAACCAAACCTTACTCTTGTGGTTATCCAACACTTAGCAAGTTGTTTGACAACTCTGACAAAAAATACACTTCACTTATAAGTGTGTTCTTCCTTCAACTTCTACTTTCAACTACCTACTTCGTTTACACATGGCCTTCACTTAGGATACTATTTCCTAATTTCACAGTATGTGAAAACACATCATTGGTGGTAGTAAACTAGTTTTTTTTTACATGTTAAGTGGATAGAGCAACCTGATTACATGAACCGAACTCCTTCTATACTTAATCCCCTTCCATCAAAGTGATCCACGAGTATAATCTCATCATTTTCCATATCTAAATAGTTTACACTTCTTTCCTAGGTTGGGGATTCATAATGAAAATGCCAAAGCTTTTGACAATTATAATATTCTATTGTTACCTTATCAAATCAACCCTACACCGACCTCCAAATATGGTATGTTTACTTTATATGTTGGTGTTTGTCCATTTATTTGACGCATGATGCAAGTGCTCATCTTATTTATCTTTTTCCAACCTTTGAACTTCATTTCATGGAGTGCAAGAGAACTTGTGTAATGCATTCACAACAATTATGCTCATATTATTTAATTCTAATATCGACACCATAACATACGTGACTCTTTATTTCATGGTTGTAAGTATTTTTCGACAACCTTAGAATTTGGAATTATTTCCCCATTACTTAGTGCATACGTAATGATTTGTTCTCGAAAATAAAAATTACAGGACTCCACAATCCTTTTTATCTCAAAAAATGCTCCATCATCTTAAGACAAATGAATATAATATTGAGCATAAAAAATAGGGAACCTCATAAAACTTTTATCCTCACTAATATTCTCCTTTTGTAACCAAGGGCCAATGTCTGGTACTACTTTTGGAAACTAACCGACAAATAGAAAACAGAACTCAAAAGACGTTTCCAATGCTTCTTTGTTATTCAAGAATCAAAGGATGTTAAATAACCGTATTGATAACGTTCACATTTTTGGAAAATATAGGACAACAAATATATAAGTTTATCTAAGTTTGGGCAAAGAACTAAAGGGCCTTATAAGTTCTCGGGAGACATCCCATGATGTACCAATATTTCTTATGTAGTTATGTAAATAACGGTAAGTTTAGATGGATTTGTCAAAGACATATCACTATTCTATTTGAAATACGTGTCTGCTGTAATAACTAATTGATATAGTTTTGGGAATCACAACAAGGTCCATTTATGTTACGTCCCGAATTTCAAAGGCAAAATTTTGAACTTTAACTTAATTATAATATAATTCTTACAAAACATTATAATCCCTTATTATATAATAGAGAATCTTAATGGAAGTCTACCCACGGTTTGATGAACCACCTTAAAAATAGTTATTTAACAACTATATGCCAAGACTTAGTGAATTCCCTCAAAACATTCCATACCGTAATACATATACAATGAATACACATAATGGTCTCCAACATATAGTTGGTCCTCTCCTGGCCATCAGCATAAAGCAAGTCCGCCCTATCATTTCCTAAAACATATAACTGGACCGCACCTTGGCCTTTAGCATAAAGCTAGTTTGCACAAGTTTATCGACCTTCAACAGAGGTGTGTTCCGCTCAAAACTCCATATATATATATATACATACATATATATATATATATATATATATATATATATATATATATATATAGAAGTAGGTTCATGCGAAAATATAAATACGTTGTGAAAATGTGAAAACAAATTTTATCTTATGAAAATCAAACAGATGTACTATAAAAAAGTAATTTATTAGAAATAAATTAAAGATAGTAAGTTTACATGGGATGGTATTATGGTAATATAGATTTAAAGACGGTTTTAATAATTTTTTTTCACGTCCTTAATCATTTTTAAATTCATGTTTTCATAATAAAAATGTTAAAAATCATAATTATCTAATATGAAATAATTTCTCAGCTATCATTGTTTATCATCATGTATTTCAAAGTTTGGATGAATTATTTTCCAAAATATAATGTTGAGGTGACACAATACCATTGATTTTTCTTTTTTTTGCGTTTTCGCAAATTATTTGCATTTTCGCATTAACCCTCCTATATATATATATATATATATATATATATATATATATATATATATATATATATATATATATATATATGTAGCAGCAGACTACATAACAAGCAACTAACTTTCCTAGCCTAATTTGCCTAATGGATACTACAAGGTAACTATATCTTAGCATACAGAGGATACATACTGCAATATAAATATATTGATAAGAACAAAACTTAATAGATTATTATAGGATTAATAGTTAACATGCAGACAATTTAGTTGACGACCAACACTTGAACGAGGATTAACATATATTACTATAATTTATTAGTTCTTATGGTAATCTTGGTAAAGTAAGCTAGACATAGCACTAATCCCAATGAATACCAATAGTTCTATTAAATATGGATAACATATGTAGGACATTTGGGAGATATGACCATTACGACATATAACCTTTCTAAAATTGCACAACCAAGCCAACATGAACACTCTAGTCACATTTCCACTAAGTAGATCAATCAATATTTTGATTTGGAATTATTGATAAGTCTTTTTTATAGGTTCATATTAACTACTTATGATTATAAATATAAGTTAAACTGAAAGTGGTTGAGTGTAGCTTAAGTTACAGAGCTTTTAAGAGATAGCTGGGAAATTGTGTTGGTAGAACTTTGGCCTGCTAGGTACTAGATATCGGGCTATCAGGGCCTCAGGGCTTTGCCAAATTACCCTAAAGTATATGAGGATTTTAGACTAGTAGAGTAAAAATCGAGAGAGGTAGTTTTAGAAAGTGTGGAGAAAGGAATGCACTCGTGAAAGTTGTTTATAAGAAAATTTAGGGACCCGTGCGCCGCACACGGATGGAGTGCACGTCGTGCCCTGTCTTGGTCGGCAAGGGTTCCCTTTGAAACGGACACGTGGAAAATGTTGGGTTGTATAACGTGGCAACTTCTAGGAGTGTGTACCATGTATACGCACACACAAAATTCCATGTTTTCAAAATTACACAACTTCTTCATACATGCTCTGTTTTTTACATTCTTTATATCCACGGAAAGCCCTCGATAAGATCTACAACCTTCATTTTATATATTGTAGGCTATTCTTGAATTTAGTTATTTCACATAGGATTAGATTGTTAAAGATCATATAAAATGCATAACTTTCTTATCCACAGTCCATTTTCGGCTGTCTTTATATTGTTGAACTCCTATTAACAAGATCTTCAGTTCTGTGTTAAACAGTTTCTGCTAAATATCGACCAATCTAAAATTCTATTTTCTAGTTGTACATTGCTATGCCGAATCTTATAAGAATCAAAACTTCCTCTAATGAATTAGATTTATACGTTATCTATATACATGTTCTCGATTTAACGACTACAACAAATTTCGTTTATATCACTTAGGCTAAAAGCAATTTATCAAAATGTTACTTTTTATGACACGCAGAGTCGTGCCGATTTAAATCATGAAACTTCGAACAATTATAACTTTTTCATATTTACTTTGTTTTTCAATGTTTGTAATATTTAATTTATTTTTTTGTTCATGTTTTTTAATAGTTCATTACTTTATTTGTAACAATATATCTTTCAAACTTTGCTTAATCATGCTACCCAGTACAAGTATCCCTTAGTAAATCAAACTTTAAAAACTCAACATATAACCAGTTTTCGACATTAGACGAAGCCACCAAACCTGGGTTTATGAAAATTGGCCCATAACCTGTCTACAGTGAATCCTAAATATCACACCCAAATCTTAACAATGACACACACACGGTGTCTAACGTATTGGATGCTATATTCTACTTATCATTATCATAGCAACAAGAAATTATTGTTTGACTCTTATAAATTCTTGAATAATACAAGGAATCCGAATTAAACAAAAAAACTATTTTACTTTAGTTAAAAATTGAAGAATTAATATGTTACTATTTTGATAATTTTATTTACATCTACCGGGAGATAACGAATATAAAAAATACTTACGTCTTGTAATGTATGAAATTCACTAGCTGATATGAAGTTGAGTAGGACCAGAACTAATGGATTCTTCAAAATCAAAAGAAACTATATTCAAGATCGATTTATCTTCATCATCATGAGGCCATATATTTTCATTATAATTATCATATGGCTGGGGGATAGGGTGATCAACAATATCGTCGTGACATACGTCTACCATGTAATGGTTCGAACCAGTTTGCACCTTGAGTTGGGTTTTCGAATCTTCAGCATCATCATCTTAAGACACACCCATACATTATTCTTTTATATAACTGTCCATACTCTCTAAGCTCCATTCAATTCAAGACATCGTTGTCTCGCAACGATCACGGAAATGAAAATCTATTGGGTCACGTATCTACATTCTTAGTTTACCCTTTGACTCCAAAGTGCAAACCAAATTGTTGGGTCTCATATTTACATTACCCACGTCCAAATGGGCCTAAATCTTACCTTTTTAAAATCCGTAATCCTTATGATGACCACTCTTCGGGCCGCAGCCTCGAATTAGGAATCGATTCGGAATAGGACGTTGTAGGTAGGTAGTGTCATCTTGCAAATGAAAGAACGATTTTTGCTCTCAAATATTCTCGCAATAAGAAATACTTTCGATTGAAGGCTTTATATATATATATATATATATATATATATATATATATATATATATATATATATATATATATATATATATATATGCACGTAATAGAGAATTTCCAATTTTATCATAGATAAAATTCTGAATTGAGAGTTTAGTAATTAACTAATGTATTAAATATTTTTTTACCGAAAGTTCAATACTAGCCAAATAATGTATATTACTATCATAGATAAAATTATGAATTGAGAATCAAAGTCTTGTTAGGAATCAAGTAATTAGAAAGTGAAAAGCTTCAAAAAGAGTTTGAAGATAAGAAAAGACAATTAGATGCTAAATATCAAAGTTTACATGAAGATTTTACAAAGTTTTTATCAAATAGGGATGATTTGATAGATCAAATGGAAACAATGTATAAACACATGTGTGAATTTTCTAAAGATAGAATATGTGTTTTTAGAGTTCCTTTTCTTCTACTGATGTATAATTGTGTGTGTTAAGTTGTCATCCATTTTTGTTATGTGGTAGTTAATTTATATCTTTTTTGTTTAGTTGTTTTATGGTAGTTTTAACAATATAATATGGCATTTTATGGCAATGTACTCTTGCCCATTGATATGTGTTTCTTTATATCTAAAATTCATATTCTAATACTATTCGGGTAGAGAGGGAGTTAGGGGTCTGTGGAGAAAGTGTAACAGAGACAATGAGATGGATTTGACATGGACCAAAAAAATCAGTATTAAATACGATGTATATGATGGGTTTTAGCCAAAAGAACATCCTATGTGCTCATGCAAACCCTAATGCTTGGATCTAGGTTTCTCTATTGTACATGCAATGTATCCAAGGCTTACAATCTTAGATCTAACATATTATAAACTAAAATTAGGGTTTAGAGAATTACCTTTGATTGTTACGTAGCAATAACAATGTCAATTCCTCATTACAATGACTTTAGAAAGCTTAGAATCACAATTGTCACTCCTCTAGTGGCTCACAAACACCAAGATCAAGAGGATGAAGAACAAGGAGAGAGGAGGTTGCCCAAAAACGTCTAGAACCCCTAGAGGAACTCTTAGCCACGTTTTTGGGGCTTAAGGGTACTATATATACATGTAGGCTATTAGGGTTTTCAACTAGAAAACCCTAATCTGACTGCTTAAGCCCTAAGTAGCCCATGGATTCCTTTAGCATATCCCTTGGACGATTTCTAATGGGCTTCCCCATAGAATTCGTCCAACCTATATATTATTAAGTAATCCATAGCCCAATTGCAATTATCTTGTAATTACAGTTCCAGTCCCTTAAGTTTAATTAATCTCTTTTAGCCACAAAATTAATTATCAATTAATTCTTGACTAATATTAATTAAACAATATGATTTCTCCTTTAATATATTATTCTCTTAATATATTAATAAATCATAATTAATCCTTTCTCTCCATAATTCATCCTATCAAGTTGCTTTGGTGAAGACAACCCAAAAGGACCATGCACCATCGGGTCATGTACATACCAAAATAGTTATGGACTTAGACACTAATCCAACTGTCTCCCACTTGGATAAGTCTAATAACTATTATGCATATGACTTCAGATCCTGATATGCAATCGTAGCTTTCCAAAGCCGCTGTCAACTCTGATCTTATCAGATACGCGTGTCCTTTAGATAAGGGATCATATATTCCTCCATTCTAGATATCGTATAGATATGAGACATGAACTTAATCATTCTCTATACTATTTCCCGACTTCCGATTTATGACGACTGACAACAGACTACAATTGAACCATCAATTTAGTCCTGGATTGGCCAAGCACTTAGGTGCCATCACTAAATCATAGAAGGGCCCAAAGATATCACTTTTATCCTACTTTGGATAAAAGGAACGGATAAACTTTGATTCAATGCTTGCTTGCACTCACTTACCAAATCACACACAACAATATGTTTTATAACACCAAGTTACTGGTGCGTTTACATATTATCAATGTGCAACCGATTCGCAAGATACAACTCACACATCTCGGTTTAAAGAATATAAGATGTTATCGTCTCACCAATCACTCGTGATAAAATCCATGAAGTGATCCAAGTGAGCATGGGTTTAATCCAATGCTCAAATCATATTCATAAGCACTCACGAACGTTGCATCAAAAATTTGCTTATGTCTAATACACTTTAGACAATCCACACGCCAATTCACGACAGTCTTCATTCGTACCTACTTCCAACAAACGAACGACTGTGGCCCGTTCGAATAATTTGACTGTTCTGAACCAATTAAATTACTCAGGAAGTCAAAACATGCAAACTGAAACACATGAATAAAACTGATCCCATATGTGTGACAACCCAAAGTTATTCCGTTACATTACCCCGTTACCGTTAACGGAATATCCCATTATATAAAAGTTTCGTTAACTAGAGGTCGCCCAAATTAATAAATGTTTTATATATTTATAGTTTTATGTCGTTAAAGTCATAATAAGATAAATAAAAACACATAATACACATTTCCATTTAATTGGAAAAAGTTAGTTTTTATTATTACGACCACTAAATCGGGTACGACCAAAAGCCCCGTATAACGGCAGTATCGGGTAGAATCCCACTGAGCTCCAACTCCCACCCATATATAAGGGGGAATAAACTCCATTTGAGCCTTTTCCACCCTCTCTCTCTCTATACTCTCTCTCTCTCTATCATACAAGCTCGTTTTCGACCCGAATCCGCAACCAAACGCTTCCAAATCGTATGTCCACTTATCCTAACTTGTTCTAAACATTATGATTCGTGTTTATAGCTTAAAATTCGACCATTTAATCTGTTGAAAAGGAGTTCACAGCCTAAGATCCTCCTTAGGCCGTAAACACCTTAAATATGGCCAAAAAGAACCAAACTTGTCCCTAAAAGCTTGGAAATAAATTGAGGATTTAGCCTAGGAGTGTTTGATCATTTAAAACCATTAAAATGAGGCATAAAAGAGATTTTATGGCCCAAGCACCTGCTTAGGCCGTAAACACCTCAAAACCTTGTCAAAATGCCCAAAAAACACTCCCAAACCACCCTTAGGCTTAATACATAAATTAGGGGCTTGCTATTTCAGGTTTAGTACAATTAAACACAATGAAATGAAGGGACAAAAGGAGTTTACGGCCCAGACATGTGTCAAGGCCGTAAACACCCTCAAACATGCCAAAACATTGATTTTTATTCCGCAAATGGCCTTAGACTATTACTATAAAATGCTAGGAGTGATTTAAGGGCTTAAAACTTCACTTAACTCATGGAATAGGAGTTCACGGCCGTGAACTCACTTAGGGATGGTTCATGGGCCGTAAACTCCATAATGGTGCCCTTAAAGACCCTAAACTCATTCATACCATTTAGATTTGGACCTAGAAAAATCCCGCGAACATGATTGAGCCCTTAAAACACACTAGAACCCCTCACCATGAGTTTATGGCCGTAAACTCATGGGGAGTTGTCCCTAGGCCATAAACTAAGTGTAGAGAGTTTACTCTCGGAGAGTAAACTCCATTCCTAAGCCATACACAGCCTTAGATGTTACCCGGGACACCCCAAACGCTTAACCAAAGTGTTTTCCGCTCCTTAGAGAGCGTATACTTGTTTAATTAGTATTAAATATACTAATTGTATGTGAACATATGTTATCGTATGCTAAATAGGTCATTGAGTGTGTTTGAGTCTTTACTTGACAACCGAACACCCAACCGGCACCTTCGTCGGATCTACTTACGCCAGGTGAGTTCATACCCCTGAATGAACCTTTTAAATGTTTTATACGTTTTATAGGGGGGGGGATACAAGTTAAACATGCCAGTTATCATATCAATCATATGTGATTGATAACCCACATGCACAAGGATTTACCACACTGTAAACTGTTTTACCGAGTATGATGACTATAAATGGTTTTCTGAAATGTTTTCACTTGTTCAAAATTCTCACTTATACTGTTTATTCAATGTCTCATTTCAAACTGATTTATGAAAGGTTACCAAAGAATTTCTAAAGGTTTTAAATCAAACTTATTTCACAAAGGAATACCAAGTCGTGATTTTATTAATTTATAAAGGTTTTCCAAAGTTTATGTCTATGTTTTTATACTTCTACTTGGTTAAGATACCAGTGGGTTATTTCTATTTAGTTAATACTTCCACTTTGTGATGCACTTATATTTGAGGACGCCTCCACTTTGTGATACACTTATACTTGATAACGTTTCCACTTCGTGATACACTTATACCTGCTGGACGCTTATACTTGTTCACACTCTTACTTAGTGATACGTTTCTACTTCACTTATACTTGATATCGCTTCTACTTCACTTATACTTGATATCTCTTCTACTTCACTTATACTCGATACGCTCCTACTTCACTTGATGTCGCTTCTACTTCGTGATACACTTACATTTGGCACGCTTATACTTCACGATTCGGTTATTCCACACTATACACTTATACTTCACGAAATGAATCCACTTGTTACACACTCAAGCATAGTTAGATGTATGCCTGTGCTTGTTTAGATGCATATAAGTAATGATTGAAGGACTTAGGAAGGTTTGTCCGCCCTATTTCCTTTTCTTCGTTGAGATGTGGTCTTGTGGGATTGGATGGCCGTCCGAAGGTCGTTTGATTCATTAGTTATATGTTATGTATATGAGCATAGACATATAGGTTTACTCTAGTCAGTCCAGTTATGAGTCTCTACCCCTAGTTCAGCACTTACATATGAAACCCACTACCCACTAATTGGGATGCATCTTCGGGACACGGCCTTCTCCGTCGTCTAGTTGGTAACCAGAGTCTCCTGTAGGGAGAGCGGACATTGTGTGTATAGATCTATACGGGATTGACACCCCCGCACCCTGACTGCTAGCTACAGTCCACGACCCACCAAGCCAAGGGGTGACAAATGTCATATTTTATAGACGCTTGTAGGGCGTTTGGTACTCTAGTGTCGGTTAGTATGGTTACGAGTATCCCAGGTTGCCTTATAATTCATGGCCTTAAGGTAACAGTATTTCACCAACAATTTACACTGTATGCTGGTAACTCATTCTCAGAGTCACACTGTTTTTGACCTTGCAAGTTGTATCTTTCATTCGATACTATCTGCGGTCTGTATTCTCTGTTTTGACCTTGCAAGTTGTATCTTTCATTTGATACTGTCTGCGGTCTGTATTCTCTGCTTTGGACCTTACCAGCTATATCTTTCATTTGATACCGTCTGGGGTCCATGTCTCTTTCTGTTAGACTGAGCCCGGCGTGTCGTTCATTCGATACTCTCCTGGAGTCTATGATTCCTTTGCCTTAGTCAGTAGTCCTCAGTACTAAGGCATACGTTATTTCCCTGAATTCTCCTTCTTTCTTAATAATCAAATTTTGTATTTTGATAATGATAGCGATTAAGGGAAAAACTACCTTTTTACCACATAACTCTGACCAGTCTTGGTAGAAGACTGCTTTTTAAATAGAAAATATAGAATTTTCTGGAAAGGACTCTATTTCACTGTATAGTTGAAAACTACCACTTTTATTAAAGTTATTTGAATAAAATGCCACTAAATGCTTATGAACTCACCAGCATTTGTAAAAATGCTGATACTCGCTTTTCAAATAACTTGTATTCTCAGGTCAACACTAGACAGGTACATCCCCGGAGCTGTTAATGAAGATAGCTTAGTACCATGCGGTACTTATTATATTTACTTGTATTACCTTGATGTGGTGTAACGTGAGCCATGTAAAACTATTACTATTAATGCAATGTTTTGTTGTACTTTGATTACCATAGTACATGCGTTGTGATACTTGACATGATGTCATCCACCCCAGAACGTTTCCTCCGTTCCGGTTTTGGGGTGTAACAATATGGCCTCAAACCTTTGAGTATAAATAAAACATCTTTTATTTATCACCATATCGATTACTCATTATTCGTTGTTTCGGGTAATCAGCTTCTTACTTGAATTATAACTATACTTGTCCCATGCTCTTAGCATGCACATAATGTTTACCTACGGCCCTTACTTTGTGAAATAGGTCAAATGCACACATTTCCAATCACACTCATTTCACAACTCCCAATCCCAATCACAAGTGTAAGAATATCAAATTCTTGCTACTTATAGAATATGCTAGATTCTACCATTTTATGCAATGATCCTTTCGTAATGTCATAGCATAAAAATCACAATGACTATTGCCAATGGAATTAAAATGTTCTCTATTTGAGATTGTTACAATACAATTCCATAGACATGATGTCTCTCACTCAAAGTACATTCCTTTGAACATCCTTTTGCATAAAATTTTCTAATCTAGACATAGACTCTCAATATCCAACTCCCAATATGGAAGCATTTCCATATTTGCCATATGACAACTCATTTTTAATAGAATCTTATCTATTCATAATAATGTCGATATGGTCCATCCAATATCATACTTCCAACTACTCACAAGCGACCAATCCTCATCGACCTTTGGATCGTCCTTTGATAGTTGTTTAATTATCTTAGTTAAAACCGATTCTTGTCTTTTTTCCCTCTAAATGCGCTAGTCATTTGGAAAATTTTAGAATGGTCAAATATTATAGTATTTGCAATCAATCCTGTACCCGAAGCGTATGGGACACGATGCATAATGTCTTACATAAAGATACGATACTTTATCAATCTTTTGCGATAATATTTTATGTGTCACGTTCTCACAATTCGAAATCTGAGAACGCACTATGTATCCTTGACTAAATTTATTAACATTCCATAACCTAAGCCTTTAGATTTGAAATGAAGCATAATATTATCTACCTTAACTATAGCAAAAGAACTTTTCAACCCTTACAACTTTGCAAAGTCCAACTCTTGTTTTCTATAATTAATATTGCTAACTTGCAATACTTGCCATAATAATCATACAAGCACAACATTTATGCTCCCACTATGATGATTATTATCACATAAGCATAACTCTTATTCTCCCACTAGTTTTGACATGTATTTAGAAAATAGCTTAATTTTTAGAAAACAATTCCTATTGAATTTCTTAAGTTCATATTTCTAATGCTTTGATAATCCTTTATCTAAGCTTCTCAAACTTATACACCTTTGCCTTAGATAGTTCATATGTGTGTCTAAACAATTCAGACTAATTCCCAAATCTCACAATTCGAATCATGGAAAGGGATACCGTAACCATAATCGGATTTGAGAATATAATTTTCACAATCACTATCTTCTTAAAATCTCTCTTAGTGAAAGCATTTCCTCACAGTCATTTTCATGAATGAGGGAATCTTATGACACTTAGATTTTAATGGTGTATGTGTTCTTATCCATGCGAATTTGTCAAAACCAATGTTTGCAACAAATCCAAACTCATATAGACCGAACCTTCTCAATCTTGATTTCTTGCCTTATGGCAACATGAGTGCCCACCATGTCTTCCAAGTAGTTAAGCAGCTCACCCTTTCCTATCAATGTACTTTCCATCGATCCTGGTGCTTGCCTTTTATGCGTTCAAATGAGAACTCAAAGAGCTCACATGCATAATTAACTCAATCGGAATGCAACAGAAACAAAATAGCGTCAACACGATAGGTTATAATCCTCAAGTTGTATGCTAGTGATGATCGATAAGGTTTATTCTTGATTTGTTCTTGAAACCTTTCAAGACTAATAAGACTCCCACTAAATCCTTGACATATAAGATTCTTTTATCAAGAAACATTTCATGACAAACGAATATTCAAGAGTTAGTGTAGTTTTATCAAGACAAAACACTTCACAAATTGGTCCTAGTTGGTCTTTGTCTTATCCAAGACATCACAACTAACCAATTCCAAATGTGCAAGAATAAGAAAACCTTTTTCCAAATTCTACATTTGATGAATGTTATAAACCTTCTTAAGACTTGTTACTCAATGTCACAATCTTAACTCTAAGACTTGTTTTGAAACGAAGTATGATTGACTTCTTGATTTAACCACTTCTTCAATTGTTGATTCCTTTTCTCAAACATACAATTGTACTAAGACTCACTTAGAGGATCAATTGAGATATGGTTCTTACTCATTAAGACTTATCATAAAACATAATAAAAGGTACTCTCCATTCTTCTTAGAATAGAGAAACTTTTATCTTTGTGCCTACTTGATTCTTCTTATTCGTTCTACTAGTGATTGAAACTCTTTCAATCAATTCAAAATTATACTCAATCTTATAAGTATAACCATATTCACTAAACCTTTAGTAAATCATGACAAATATCTTTGTTACTCTTGTGGTGGACTTGATCAACACACAACTTTGTGTATTCGATCTCCTAGTCCTTCACTTGACACTTTGTCAACGAATTAGTCTAATTTACAAATATGAAATTTCTCATTCATCATGCAATACTTGTTGTATGATTCCAAGTTTCTATCCAATTGAAACTTGGGTGATGAGAAACTTTCCCTATTTGGTAAATTCTTGACCTTTCCACAAATAACATAATTAAGAATCAAATCCATTATAGAAACTTACAAGCATCAATTTTTCAAACACGCCATTGCAAGGATAAATAAATAATCAAAATTTATTTTATTGTGGAAAAATTTGTCCTTACAATGCAATTCATCAAAAAACTATGTGTTGGGTCAAAATATGGTTTATACTTTACTTTTCTAGGCAATTATATTTTTGTGTAATATTTATGAATTTTCGATCTAGTTTACGGCTGAGTTTACGGCCGTAAACACCTTACGGCCGTAAACTCATTTACGGCCCATTTGTTTCCGGCCCATATCCAACATGTATAAATAGAGGTGTTAGGGTGAGGAGTAGAGATTGATGATTGATGAACTAGAGAGCTTACGGCCAGAGAGAACTAGAAAGCATTGTATGTGAATCTTTTGTATCCGGATCTTAATTCATATCAATTCATACGAAGATTCATATTATTCTTCTTCTCCTTCTCTTCTTATTTTGATCTTACATCATCCGTTTGATTGGGATTCCGCACCATCAAACGGATCTGACTGATACACGGGCAGATTAGGGACTTACAATTGGTATCAGAGCCAAGTTGTATCAGTCAAAAGGTTTTATTTCGTTTGGAATCGAATATTCTGTGTTTACGGTAAACTCTATTTGGAGCATTATTTCATCTTATTTTCGAAATATTTTTGCGTTTTTGGATAGATCTCGCAAAAATAAGGGCGGTTTGTTCTTTGTGTTTTTCATAAAAAGGGGTTTTTGATCGAGTTTTGGAGCTTCAAAGTCGAATTTTCACGTAATCTTAAACTGTTTACGGCTGGAGCTTACGGCCGGAAACTGTTTATGTTTACGGCTGGCGGCGGCATTGGTGTTTGCGGCTAGGGTTTCCGAGCTTGCGGCTCAGGGTTTGCGGTCGGCTTGTGTGCGGCTCAGATCGGCTCGGCTCACCTGCTTGCATCAGCACTTCAAAGAAAAAATTAGGGGACGCGACTTGGGGATGCCGGGATTCGAACCCAGGTCCCTTGAATAATCAAACACGCGGCTTACCAGTTGAACTACCAAGCCACTTGTGATTTCCCTTCGAATTTTTGAACTTAAACGCTTCCTGTCGCACACTAATTTCAAAATTTAACAATTTTAACCCCAAAAATCAATTTCTTTCATTTTTAAATACCACTTTCAACCAAAAATTTTAATTTTTAATTTTTGAATTTAATTTTTGACTTTTTACTTAAAATTTTGATTTTGACTTCCAAGTTTGACCTTTGACTTTAAACCTTGACTTTTTCGTTTAACTTTTAAAATTTCAAATTTAGCTTTTCGGTTTGACTTTTAAGTTTGACTTTTCAAGTTTAATTTTTTTTTTTAATTTGACTTTTAAGGTTGTTTTTAAAAATAAAAAATAATAATAAAAAAAGGGCATTTTAAATTTGACGTTTAATTTTTATTTTAGCTTCTAGTTGTATTTTTTTCTTAATCGATTTTAAGGTCTACGAGGGAACTTTAAAACATGAAAGAGAATCGTCAGGAGATTTTAAGACAAAATTTCAACATGTTCGATTATGTCCCTGGAGAAACCCTCGAAACTCAGTTGCAACGATTTACCATACTCACTACTGAGATGAATATTGTTGGGATCTTTTTGACCAAATCTGAGATAAACAATAGGCTATTGAATTCACTTCCAAAATCGTGGGATATGAACGTGGCCATCATCAAGAAGACAAAAGATCTCAATCGTCTTAGTATTGCTGAAGTAATTGAAGAGCTTGACGCTTTAAAGAGTTCTTTAAACCTTCCGGTCAATGAAGTGTCGTGTTCTCATTCATGTGAAGCTTCATGTTCTCAATCATGTGAAGATACGATTAAATTTCTTCGGGAACAAATTGATTTATTAAAAGGAGAAGTTAAGGACCTGAGATATAAAGGATATCAACTCAAGAAAGGACAGAAACCCCTGAAGGCTGAGTTAGAATCTAAAACCAAGGACTTTAGGAAACTTCAGGAAGACTACAGTAACAAATGTGAAAACTATGATTATGTAGTCAAACAAAATGCTGAGCTAGTGGCTGAAGTTGAATCTTTGAAAGGAAAGTTTGAAACCGCTAAACTTGATGTTAGAAAATATGATTTCTCAAGTGAGGTGGTTGCAAATATGATAGACCAAAGCATGCAGTTTAAAAGGAATCAACACAAGGGTCTAGGGTATGATAGTGTACCTCCTCCTTACAATCATAACTACACATCCATCACTATGACAAAGAACGAAATTGACAGGGAGGCACATCTTCAATATGGCAAACGAGCTGGATTTGTGTCAGGAGGAGTTATTAATGTTGAAAATATTGATGTTTCTGTTACATGTGCAGGTAAAGTAGTATAGGACGAGAACAAGGAGAGTTTTTCTGAACAAACCAATAACTCCTTAAACTCTAAATCTGTTGCTTCGAACTCGGCTGCTTCTAACAAACCTACCGTTGAGAAATATAGGCCACCAATTCCAACGCAACAGAGTTCTTATGGCAAGTGTGCATGTGGGAACAACAAGAAACGAGGCAAGGATACGCCACCAGGGGCAGGAAGAAATAACTTCACAGTGAAGAAAATGACTTGTTTTCACTGTGGAACACCTGGTCACCTTGCCCGAAATTGTCCAAATCGCGCATACGTTCCTTACTATGCGCAAGGCTGGCAGAATGCGCCAAGAGGGAGATACTCCAAAAGAAACCCCTCAAGGTCACGTTCAGACAATGGTGATTGGAACGCGCAGAAGGCCAAGAATCAATCTTCCAAGGCCAAGAATCAAAATCCCAAGGGCAAGGAGGGACTACCGACCAAGAAGTCCAATCCAAGAGATGCCCCAACAAAACCAAGACCGGCTAGGTCAAAGTCATCTCGGCAATCGGCTTCAAGTTCCAAATCAAGTGCTGAGGCACCCATCGGATCGAAAAAGAAATGGGTTAAACCCGAATATAGATGGGTACCAAAGGCTCAATCTCCCAAATCAACTAACGACTCTAATATTTCTACATCTTCTGTTTGTGATAAGCAGGACATGTCATGGGAGAGAGTACCATGCAAGGATGAAAAAGGTCAACCTAGTTTCAAAATGGACTGGGTTCCAAAGACCAACTGATCCAGCACTGTGTCGGAGCAGCTATGGAGGCATATCATCAGACTTTAGTTTGTTGGTAGTGGCTGCTCCTAGCATATGATAGGGGACATCTCTCAAATATATAGCACTCATAACTTTGTTCGAGAGTTTGTTTCCTTTGCGGGAAAGGAAAGAAGGGAAGAAAAGAAGGGATCACGTGGGGTTAGTGCTTAATGATATGAAGAATTTTTGGATCTGTTCTAAGATTATGCATGTTGTTCTCAGACCTTCTGGATGAAAATTCAATCGATGACTTACGGTTTGCGTTTTCTTCTCTATACTCCTAACTTTTTGTTAACCTGATTCGCTTTAAAGACTAATTTTTGTTTTAGGATAGTTTAAATTTGCGCATTTACTTTCGTTTCTCTCCTATGCACAAATTTAGGGGGAGAAATAAAAACAAAACAAAAATTAGAAAATTTTCAAAAATCCAAAAACATCAGAAAATCAGAAAAAAAAAATCAAAAAAACATCAGAAAATCATAAAATAAAAAAAGTATATTGGTTATGAAATCTGTTTGAGGGAGATGTTTTGGGAAGTGATATTATCAAGTGAAAACAGGCAATCTGCGTCTGCGTAACGTACCCGAAGTTGAAGGGTCTATGCTCTGACTTGATGCGTCGGTAGGCACGAAAAATTTTAAATGGACATGACTAGGCAGAGTTGCACTTAGGAAATTTATAGACTTGACAAATCTTGACCTAGTTAGATACGTTCAGCCTGACAATACGACGCTCGGATAGGTTGAGCAGGGAGATATATATGGGAATCTACTCGTCATATTAAATGAACCCGTACTTGGAACTGTGGTTTAACTTTTCCTCGATGTGCGGATTCTGTCCTTAATTCCGGTTGGATGGGGCGACTGGTAAATTCCGATAAATTCGGTCTGTAGAAAATCGTTTTCTTTCTTTCTGTCTGATAGTCATATGTTGTCTCCTTTGCGTGACCTCCAATCCGACCTGGTACACAACATATGCAACTCCATTTCTCTGCATGATATATATATATATATATATATATATATATATATATATATATATATATATATATATATATATATATTGTGACAACCCCAAATCTATTCCCGTTACAAATCCCATCTTCACTAACGGAATGCGTCACTATACGTTATTTTCTGTAATATTTGGAATCATCAATAACCGAATATCTAGTTATTTGCATGTCTTGATATTATCATAAGTAAATATAACTTGTATGTGTTAACCCCGTTTAACCTAAAAGAGTTATATTACTTTTCAACCACTTCACCCGGGTAAAAAGTTTTAACCCCGTTAAACTTTAAGCATCGGGTAACCGTGTATTGGGTACGATACCCGAGGCATATGAAATGAGTGTAAACAACATTTGAACACTCTTTTACCATACATTCACTCTCTCTCACTACTTTCTCTCTCTAAACCCGCACCCGACTCCAAAACCGCGATTTCCGACTTCCAAACGTAAGGATTTATTCCCTATCTTATTCTAAACATACTTCATTGTAATTAGAGGCCAAAAATCATAGAAAACAAGGATCAAAAGGGAGTTTACGGCCTAAGAAGCCCCTTAGGCCGTAAACACCTAAAAACTTGCCAAAAGTCCCGTTTTTCCTTCCTTTAAGCTCATATACTAATTAAGGGTTTTTCCTAGGAGAGTTTGGACATTAAAACATAAAGAATTGTGGCCTAAAAAGGAGTTTATGGCCCAAGCTTATGCTTAGGCCGTAAACACCCAAAAATCTTGGATTTATGTCCCAAAAACTCATCTAGGGTGTTTAGTAATTTAGCCTTGACACTAGGAAATGTTTAAGTACATCAAACAACACCATTTGAGGACAAAAAGAGGAGTTTACGGCCAAGCCTAAGCTTGGGCCGTAAACACCCAAAAATTTATGTCAAACAAGTCCCAAAACTTATCTAGGGCATGTAAGGAAATTAGCTAAGGCCCTAGGAAGTGTGTTGTACCATTAAACATCTCATTTTGATGCCAAATGAAGAGTTTACGGCCAAGGCTATGCTTGGGCCGTAAACTCCCCAATATTTATGCCAAAATGTCCTAAAACTCCTTATAAGGCCTTCTAGTATTTATCTAAGATGAAGGAAGGGGTGTTGTACCATTTAAACAACCATTTTGAGGGATTAAATGGAGTTTACGGCCTAAGAACAAGCCTTGGCCGTAAACTCCCCAAAATGTCACCAAATGAGAGTTTAAACCCTCCATATTAGTTCAAGACACTTGCTAGTAAATTAGGGAAGTGAAATAACGCATTAAACTTGCATTTTGGACGACCACATGAGTTTACGGCCAAGCCTAGGGGGCTTACGGCCGTAAACTCCCAAGGAGTGGCCTTTGGGCCGTAAACTCCAAGGGAGTGAGCTCATGGACCCTCCCGTAAATCATTCTTGGCCTTGTACCACTCCCGGGAACCCCTTCTAGGCCCTAAAACCCTGAAAACGATGCTAGAATGTCCAAATACTATAATGAAAAGCATAAGATGATTAACTTCTTGTAAAATACATATTTCATATGACATTAGGGTCCTAAAAGGTGCTCAAGTTGTTATTTGGTACCAAACGCTCAACTGACACTTTTACCCGATTTACCCGATTCACCCGATTTACGCGATTTCAGGTGAGTTCATACCCCTTTAATGAACCTTTCAAATGTTTTAAATGTTTTAGGGGGGAGATACAAGTTGCTTATAGATGTTTATGGAAAGTTTTACAGAACGATTTTCCACGTTACGAGGATTAATCACATGTGATTTATCACTATGCCTTATAAACAGATTTATACATTTTCAAAACTATTTTGGACAAGCAAGACAGATTTTAAATGTTCTTTTGGAAAATAGTTTTATTAAATCAATTTACCTTTATAATGTAACCACTCTGATATATTTATATAAGTAAGACTTGGAGGACTTAGGACCGATATATCGCCTTATTTCCTGTTCTTGTTTGATTATGGGCTTAGGGTAGTAGTTATCCGTCCGAGTTCTGCCCATCATGATCCGAAGGATTGCCAGGAATGTTGAGCAAAGTCAAGCTGCTATTGGTCGAGTTGTAGAAGTGGATGCCAACTCAAATCTCAACACTGTTCGCATCCGTCAACTCGAAGAAGCCGTGGACAAGACAAGGAGGACCAACGAGGCTCTGCAGCATCAGCTGGCTGCATCCCGAGCTGAAGTTAGGGAACTCCGAGCACGCCAAAGGACTCATGAACGACACCTTCAAGAAGTTATGCGTCAACTAGCGGATCTGAGGATTCGCCCAACAAGCAACCGTCGCCAGTAGAAGACGTCTAATTACCGCACTCTTTTGTTTAAAGGACTAGCCTTTTTACCTCTATGTTCCGTAGGTCTCTTGTCTGTAAACATTCCTAGTTTAAAAGTACTCTAGTTGAACCTCTAAACTGCCAACATTTTCTCTATGGTATGAAGTAAGACCTACTGCTAGGTCAATTTTCATGAACTTGTGTTGCATCATTAATACCAGTATATTGGCAGTTGATTTCTCTCTTGCTATGACTCTCATACTGATCTTGGATTACGTTGATCTAATCCATGAAACACTCTATTCATATTCGCAATAGGCTCTTACTATTGCCATCATTTCTATGGTTTTCCAGTGAAGGATGCCTCCTCGAAAGCGTCCAAACCGAGGAAGACTAGCTACTCAAACCCCTCCTCCACCACCTCCTCCTCCGCAGTTCGATCTGGTGTTGTTCCAAACGGCTGTGACTGCGGCTGTAACAGCAGCCATGGCCCAAATGAACTCGGGAGATGCGAGCGGTGGTAACTCCAGGTTCGGTGAAGTCCATCAGAGGGTGCAGGGATGCACTTATAAGGACTTCATGAATTGTAAACCTGCTTTCTTCGATGTTACCGGAGGAATTCTGGCATTGTCCCAATGGTTTGAAAGAACCGAAGCTGTGTTTGAGATGTGCTCTTGCCCCCGAAGAGAGCAAAATCAAGTTCGCTACTGCTACCCTCACTAACAGGGCCTTGTCATGGTGGAACGGCCATGTCAACGCACTCTCCTTGGTCACAGCCAATGCCATGGGCTGGGAAACTCTAAAGGATCTCATGAAAGGAGAGTATTGCCCTAGGGGCGAAGTTCAGAAGCTTGAGGAAGAACTCTGGAACCTCAAGATGAAGGGGACTGACATAGCAGCTTACACTACCAGGTTTTGCGACTTGGCGGCTATGTGTCCCAATATGATCCCGTCCGAAAGCAAGAAGATTGAACGGTACATCTGGGGTTTAGTGCCCCCGTATCGAGGAAATGTTCTGGCTTCATGCCCTACCACTTTTGACAGCGCCAAGGAATTGGCCCAGAGTCTGATCAACCACGAAATCTCCTCCACTCCGGCAAAAACAACCACAACAACCACTGCACCACCCGGATCATCTGACAGAAAAAGGAAACGATGGGATAAGAAGAAAGGCAAGAAAACTCAAACCGCCTCCAAAGACCAGCAAATTGTGGCGGTCCATGCTGCCACCACCCCAGCCACACCAACTGCTCCAGCCCCACCAAAAGCTTACAGTGGAAACTTGCCTAAGTGTCCCAAGTGCCCTTTCCACCACAACGGCCCTTGCTGTGAATTGCAGTGTTCCAACTGCGGCCGAAAGGGCCATACCGTCCGATTTTGCAAGGCCCCTCCCAAACCTATCACACAGGTTCCTGGTACGGGAGTGACCCCAACTTGTTATGGCTGCGGTGAAGCGGGCCATTTTAAGAAGAACTGTCCGAAGGCTGCAAATGCTGGGGGAACTGGAAGGTTACTCGCTATCGGTCACAATGAAGCGGTAGCTGATCCCACGGTGGTCACGGGTACGTTTCTTCTCAACAACTCTTATGCCTGTGTCTTATTCGATAGTGGTGCAGAAAGAAGCTTCATAAATCAAAACTTTAAACACTTACTCAAACAAACCCCTCAACCACTAAAAGAAACATTCGTTGTAGAAATGGCTAATGGGAAGACAGAAAGCTCTAATGAAATCTATATAGGTTGTACTATCACGTTAGATGATCACCCCTTTTTAATCGATCTTATACCAGTCTCAATCAAAAATTTCGATGTCATTGTTGGTATGGATTGGTTAAGTCTTCACTACGCCGATATCCTATGCTCCGACAAAGCCATTCGCCTGAACCTTCTGAATCACGAAACCCTATTGATATACGGAGATAAGCCAAGTACAAGCCTTCGTATCCTCTCTAGTATCCAGGCTCAGAAGTACTTGCGTAAGGAATATCGTGCCTTTCTTGCTCACGTTGTCGACACTAACCAGAAATCGAAAGATCCAAAATACATTCCCGTAGTATGCGATTTCCCTGATGTCTTCCCGGAGGATCTTCCAGGCCTACCTCCCAAACGGCAGGTTGAATTCAGAATCGACCTAACCCCAAGAGCTACCCCCGTAGCTAAGTCGCCCTACCATCAAGCGCCCGCCGAAATGCAAGAACTCTCCGGTCAACTCAACGAACTGCTCAGCAAGGGCTTTATAAGACCGAGCTTCTCACCTTGGGGAGCTCCAGTCTTGTTCGTGAAGAAAAAGGATGGATCGTTTCGGATGTGCATCGATTATAGGGAACTCAATAAACTCACGATCAAAAATCGCTATCCTCTCCCTCGTATCGACGATCTATTCGGCCAAATCCAAGGAGCAAGTTACTTCTCCAAGATTGATCTTAGATCGGGGTATCATCAGTTACGGGTGCTTGAGGAAGATGTTCCAAAGACAGCCTTCCAAACCCGCTACGGGCATTTTGAGTTCGTAGTGATGCCCTTTGGACTGACTAACGCCCCCGCAGTATTCATGGAATTGATGAATAGGGTGTGTCGTCCATATCTAGATCAGTTCGTCATCGTCTTTATTGATGATATACTCGTCTACTCTCGGAGCGAGGAAGAGTACGAAGATCATTTACGACGAGTCCTGGAAACGCTACGATCCGAGAAGTTGTATGCGAAGTTCTCTAAGTGCGAGTTTTGGATCCGAAGAGTTGAATTCTTAGGGCACGTGGTCAGTGAAGACGGAATCCACATGGACCCCTCCAAAATTAAAGCTATTGAGAACTGGTCAGCACCAAAGACGCCTACGGAAATTCGTCAATTTCTAGGCCTCGCTGGCTACTGCCGCAGATTCATCCAAAATTTCTCTCGGATTGCGAAGCCACTCACTATGCTAACACAGAAGGGCGTATCATTCAACTGGGAAGAGAAACAGGAGAAGGCATTTCAGACGTTGAAGCGAGCCCTATGCACCGCACCAGTATTATCCCTTCCCGAAGGGACAGAAGATTTCATCGTATATTGTGATGCATCCAATTAGGGGCTCGGTTGTGTCTTGATGCAACGAGGAAAGGTTATCGCCTATGCCTCGAGGCAACTAAAGACCCATGAAGTAAACTACACTACTGACGACCTCGAGTTAGGAGCGGTCGTCTTCGCACTAAAAATCTGGAGACACTACTTGTATGGGACGAAGAGAGTGGTGTACACTGATCATAAAAGCCTCCAACATATACTGAGCAAAAAAGAGCTCAACATGAGGCAACGTCGATGGGTCGAGCTACTTAACGATTACGACTTTGAAATCAGATATCACCCAGGGAAAGCCAACGTAGTGGCAGACGCCTTGAGTAGGAAGGAGTATTCTGGTCGAAGGGCCAAGTCATTGACGATGACCATACATTCACATCTATCCACGCAGATCAAAGAGGCTCAGCTGGAAGCCTTAAAGCCTGGAAACGTGACGGGAGAATCCCTGCGCGGAATGGATAAAAATTTGGAGGTTAAGGGTGATGGAGCGTACTACTTCATGGACCGAATCTGGACTCCACGCCATGGAGGTTTCAGAGACTTAGTCATGAGGGAAGCACACAACACTCGTTACTCCGTCCACCCGGGTTCAGATAAGATGTATCTGGATCTCAAAAATCTATACTGTTGGCCGAACATGAAAGCGGAGATCGCTACCTTTGTAAGTAAGTGCCTTACTTGCGCGAAGGTCAAAGTCGAATATCAAAAGCCATCAGGACTCCTCCAACAACCTGAGGTACCAGAATGGAAGTGGGAGCGAATCACAATGGACTTTATCACCAAGCTGCCCAAGACAGCAGGTGGATTAGATACCATTTGGGTCATCGTTGACAGGTTGACCAAGTCTGCACACTTTCTACCCATCAAGGAGACGGACAAGATGGAGAAGCTCACTAGAACATATATAAAAGAAATAGTGCGACTGCATGGCGTCCCTATATCTATTATATCAGACAGAGATAGTAGATTCACCTCTAGATTTTGGCAATCATTGCAAAAGGCACTAGGGACGAGGCTGGACATGAGTACAGCCTACCATCCGCACACTGACGGACAAAGTGAGAGGACGATACAAACCTTAGAAGATATGATGCGAGCTTGTGTGATCGACTTCGGGAAATCGTGGGATACACACTTGCCCCTTGTGGAGTTTTCCTACAACAATAGTTATCATACGAGCATCAAGGCAGTTCCATTCGAAGCCCTCTACGGCCGGAAGTGCAGATCCCCTTTGTGATGGGCTGAGGTGGGAGACACTCAGTTAGCTAAAGGACGAGTTCCTGACAGCACCCTCACTGGTCCGGAGATCATTCGAGAGACGACCGAGAAGATTGTGCAGACACGTGAACGACTAAAAGCCGCTAGGGATCGGCAGAAAAGCTACGCCGACAAACGAAGAAAACCCTTGGAATTCCAGGTAGGGGACCGAGTCCTTTTGAAGGTCTCGCACTGGAAAAGCATGATACGCTTTGGAAAGCGTGGAAAGTTAAACCCAAGGTACATAGGGCCTTTCGAGATTCTCGCCAGAATCGGCCCCGTAGCTTATAAACTCAACTTACCCCACGAGCTAAGTAACATACATCCTACCTTCCACGTCTCAAACTTGAAGAAATATCTGTCTAACGAGACTCTCGTGATCCCCCTCGACGAGATTGAGGTCAATGAGAGCCTCAACTTCGTGGAAGAGCCTGCGGAGATTATGGATCGGGAAGTAAAACGAACGAAACAAAGCCGCATCCCAATTGTGAAAGTTCGGTGGAACGCCAAGTGAGGACCAGAATTCACTTGGGAGCGCGAGGATCAAATGAAACTCAAATATCCTCATCTCTTTGCTTTGTAGTATTGTAATAAATTATCTGTTTGAATTCTAAATTTCGGGACGAAATTCCCCTAACGGGGGGATGATGTGACAACCCCAAATCTATTCCCGTTACAAATCCCATATTCACTAACGGAATGCGTCACTATACGTTATTTTCTGTAATATTTGGAATCGTCAATAACCGAATATCTAGTTATTTGCATGTCTTGATATTATCATAAGTAAATATAACTTGTATGTGTTAACCCCGTTTAACCTAATAGAGTAATATTACTTTTCAACCACTTCACCCGGGTAAAAAGTTTTAACCCCGTTAAACTTTAAGCATCGGGTAGCCGTGTATCGGGTACGATACCCGAGGCATATGAAATGAGTGTAAACAACATTTGAACACTCTTTTACCATACATTCACTCTCTCTCACTACTTTCTCTCTCTAAACCCGAACCCGACTCCAAAACCGCGATTTCCGACTTCCAAACGTAAGGATTTATTCCCTATCTTATTCTAAACATACTTCATTGTAATTAGAGGCCAAAAATCATAGAAAACAAGGATCAAAATGGAGTTTACGGCCTAAGAAGCCCCTTAGGCCGTAAACACCTAAAAACTTGCCAAAAGTCCCGTTTTTCCTTCCTTTAAGCTCATATACTAATTAAGGGTTTTGCCTAGGAGAGTTTGGACATTAAAACATAAAGAATTGTGGCCTAAAAAGGAGTTTACGGCCCAAGCATATGCTTAGGCCGTAAACACACAAAAATCTTGGATTTATGTCCCAAGAACTCATCTAGGGTGTTTAGTAATTTAGCCTTGACACTAGGAAATGTTTAAGTACATCAAACAACACCATTTGAGGACAAAAAGAGGAGTTTACGGCCAATCCTAAGCTTGGGCCGTAAACACCCAAAAATTTATGTCAAACAAGTCCCAAAACTTATCTAGGGCATGTAAGGAAATTAGCTAAGGCCCTAGGAAGTGTGTTGTACCATTAAACATCTCATTTTGATGCCAAATGAAGAGTTTACGGCCAAGGCTATGCTTGGGCCGTAAACTCCCCAATATTTATGCCAAAATGTCCCAAAACTCCTTATAAGGCCTTCTAGTATTTATCTAAGATGAAGGAAGGGGTGTTGTACCATTTAAACAACCATTTTGAGGGATTAAATGGAGTTTACGGCCTAAGAACAAGCCTTGGCTGTAAACTCCCCAAAATGTCACCAAATGAGAGTTTAAACCCTCCATATTAGTTCAAGACACTTGCTAGTAAATTAGGGAAGTGAAATAAGGCATTAAACTTGCATTTTGGAGGACCACATGAGTTTACGGCCAAGCCGAGGGGGCTTATGGCCGTAAACTCCCAAGGAGTGGCCTTTGGGCTGTAAACTCCAAGGGAGTGAGATCATGGACCCTCCCGTAAATCATTCTTGGCCTTGTACCACTCCCGGGAACCCCTTCTAGGCCCTAAAACCCCGAAAACGATGCTAGAATGTCCAAATACTATAATGAAAAGCATAAGATGATTAAATTCTTGTAAAATACATATTTCATATGACATTAGGGTCCTAAAAAGTGCTCAAGTCGTTATTTGGTACCGAACGCTCAACCGACACTTTTACCCGATTTACCCGATTTACCCGATTCACGCGATTTCAGGTGAGTTCATACCCCTTTAATGAACCTTTCAAATGTTTTAAATGTTTTAGGGGGGAGATACAAGTTGCTTATAGATGTTTATGGAAATTTTTACAGAACGATTTTCCACGTTACGAGGATTAATCACATGTGATTCACTATTCTTAGTTCAAATCACATGTGATTTATCACTATGCCTTATAAATAGATTTATACATTTTCAAAACTATTTTGGACAAGCAAGACAGATTTTAAATGTTCTTTTGGAAAATACTTTTATTAAATCAATTTACCTTTATAATGTAACCACTCTGATATATTTATATAAGTAAGACTTGGAGGACTTAGGACCGATATCTCGCCTTATTTCCTGTTCTTGTTTGATTATGGGCTTAGGGTAGTAGTTATCCGTCCCACTGTCGTTGATTTCTTAGTTATATAACTTGTATATTAGTATGGGACACGAATATTTCTCCTTTCACTAGATACTAAAGTCACTAACACGTCAAGAACCATCTACACTAAGTTAACTATAATAGGTATAGTTAATGTTGCTACTACGACTACTACTCGCTAAAGTCACTACTCTCTACATTATAATACTTACTATTACCAGACAATACACTAGTAAGAGAATACACTATGATCAATTCTAAAAGATTACTACACTATAATAAAAGAGAAAACACTAAACAAACAATAATACACTAACCCACTACGAGTTACTCTATTTGTTACCCACTACGCCCGGAGTTTTCCGACTGGAAGACGACACTACATGTATAGATCTATACGGGGCAGACGCTATCATATCCCGACTGTTAATTTTAGTCCGCGCCGTGCAGGCCCAGGGATGCCACTACTTCAGTACACTGTGCATGACTGGGAAGGTCATGGGATCCTCTATTATCCTCACTATTAGTAATATACAAGGAATACACTATAACTACTCTAAAATACTACACTAAACGCTAAACTACATCCCGAAGCAAGTAAGTATCGATCACTAAAGGAACCTTGCACCTCTATCACTAAATACAGGCTTAACCTATTCTATCACATTACTATTTGGGGATTTCTAATATACTTTTACATTAAACTATTTTCAAAAATAGAGAATGCATACTTTTCATACATTTCACTTACAATGTATTTTCTGGAAAATATAGGATTTTCTAGGCTTTCTACTGCTTATGAATATAAATAGCACATTTTTCGCACTATTGCTTTTTATACAAAAACTCACACTAAACTCTTATGAACTCACCAACTTTATGCTGATATTCGTTTTCAAAATAACTTGTATCTTCAGGTCAAAGATAGACAGGTACAGACGCAGCATTTTTGGAGAAGGTGGAGCATACAAGACCCATCTCTTATTTTTGAATTACTTTTGGTGTTTGTTGAACAATATAAAACACTCTTGTAATTAAATTCACTATGTAAATGAAATGGTTGTATGTTTGTTGTTTTTACTGTTATGCAATTGTGATGATACTGTACATGACGTCCACCACCCCGAAATGTATTCCGCCGTTATCGGTTTTGGGGTGTGACATATATATATATATATATATATATATATATATATATATATATATATATATATGTGTGTGTGTGTGTGTGTGTGAAATATATGTGTGAAATACTTCTCATCTGTTAGCCATATGTTGTCTCCTTTGCGCGACTTCTAATCCGACCTGGTACACAGCATATGCAACCTTCTTCTTCTCAACCCCTCTGGAGTAGTTAGCAATAGAATTCTGAATCTCTTCTCTCTCTGAATGGTTGTCTGCTCACCCGGTGTAAGGAGTACTCTGGAAGTTCTTGATGGTTGGGGCATATCAGGAAGCGGGAAACACGTTCTAGTACACTTAAAAATTGAACACATACAGATTGTCTATAGATCTCGCTGCTCAATTTAGGTGGACAACAATATCCCTGGTCGTCGTCAGATGAATGGTCCTTAAGATATAGTATCTAAGGAATTAGGATCAGATATAATTTTTAGGAACTTAAGTTCACTTTGTCTTGTAACAAGTAGTATGTCCTAAATACGTCACAAATTTTTCGTGTTTAAGTGGACCACAATACCGACGATCGACCAGACAAAGATGTGAATATGGAAGGTGCCGACAAGTGGATAAAGGCTGTCTAAAAACTTTGATCCCAAATCTCTCTTAAAGTTAGATATCATTTTTATTTTTGTTAAATTTGTCATAGTTTTTTTTTTTCTAATTTAAATATTATGGGAAAATTAAAAATTAAAAATAATGAAAATTAAAAAAAAATTCAAAAAAATCAGAAAAATTCAAAAATAAAAAAATCAAAAACTAAAAATCCAAAAATAGTGTTATTTCTGTTTTATTTCTTGTTCAAAAAAATCAAAAATCCAAAAATATTTTTGTTTATATTTTAATTTGTGTGCTAATTTTTCTTTTAGTTTTGTTTTGTCTTGAATAGTGATTTCAGGTATAGATAAGACTCATGGAGTTTGTGCTGAAGATTTCTGAGCCAAAGCCTCGTCCGTGAGCATCGAAGAATTCTCATTCGAAGGAGCAAGAAATGAAGATTATTCTTTCAACATTCAATCCTTCAACCCCAGAAGCAAGGTGAAGCTGCAATTGAAGATTACGTGACGGATTGCATTGAAGCCTCCTCAATCAGTCTGCTGCTATCTTTGTACCTGCTGAAGTGATCCTGAAGATTTGTTCTCTCTGATGTTCTCTCTGAAGATTCTCAAGCTGAAAGTGTTATCTTTCAAGAATCAGTACAAGAAGCCTCCTCACCCAATGTGCGATCAATGCCAAACTCTGAAGAAAAGCCCAACTGCTCAAGATGAAGTCATTCATGGAAGATTCATATGTTCATCCTGATGCTGTGAAGAATTTGAAGCTTAATGCTGAAGCCAAGTTCCCAATGACGATTATCAAGAAAGTCAGCTACTTTTTAGGGGGAGCTTGTTGGGTCATTAAGAAAAGAAAGCTATAAACCAAGGGGGAGATTGTTGGGTCAAAATATGGTTTATACTTTACTTTTCTGGGCAATTATATTTTTGTGTAATATTTATGAATTTTCGGTCTAGTTTACGGCTGAGTTTACGGCCGTAAACACCTTACGGCCGTAAACTCATTTACGACCCATTTGTTTCCGGCCCATATCTAACATGCATAAATAGAGGTGTTAGGGTGAGGAGTAGAGATTGATGATTGATGAACAGAAGTAGGTTACGGCCAGAGAGAGAAATCGTGTGTAAATCTTTTGTATCTGGATTATAATTCATATCAATACATACATAGATTCATCATATTCTTCTTCTTCTCTTCTATTTTATTTTGCATCATCTGTTTGATTGGGATTCCGCACCATCAAACAGATCTTACTGATACACAGGCAGTTTAGGGACTTACACTATGCTAATACATATTTCTTAGTAATCTTAGAACTCCAAGTAGTAGCTCAAGAATCTAATCTTCAAGAAATGCGATTAAAATCCATTTCTTCACGATTAGATTTCGCTCACTTCTTCCCTTAAGCTTCCTCTCTTTTCTTTGATCCTACAAAACATCAATTGTAATCTTATCACATTATGTATTAAGAATCTAGAATATGGACTTAAAAGAGTTAGTTAATGGATTTTACCTAAAGCAGAGCCATACGTTTTAACTCTCCCATCTCTTAGATCTCTTAGGAAAATAGGGAAGCTTCGCCTCCAATGCCCATTCTCTTGGCAATAAAAGCAAATTGACTCTTTTGGAATAGCATACGGAGCTACTTCTGACTTTTCCTTTCTCTTATGATCAAACTTTTCCTTTCTGTTACAACTTTGAAGCCTTTACAGTAAGGCGATAAATTTATTCCAAAGCAAACATCTAAACCTTTATTTTAAAAAAAGCTTAAAAGACTAGGGAAAGATTAAGAATGTAACTTTCCTTATTTTAAGAATGTAATCAAATTACTATATTAAATTTCATCGTTTTTATATAATAAAATATATAAAATGATTAAAGATAGAAAAAATAACCACTATAGTATTTTTATTTTTATCTTATTTTATAATTTTTTTCAATGTTTTCCACAAATAATACTCAAGAAATGAAAAAGAACTGAAATAGTCAAAATTTTGGCATTCTACTATCTGCCCAACTTGGCATGGTATGCAATATTTATTTTTTGCAAAACAATGTCGTTTTGCCTATGTTGTAAACGGAAAAGTTACGCTGAATGCGGAAATTTATAATGGGCTGCGAAAATCGCACAGGCCAAGGCCCTATTTGATTACAAGGATATAAAAACCATTTTTTCTTTTCTTCATTTTTACACAATATTTTTTAAAATTCTTACAAAATTCTCTCCGAAGATAATTATTTGAAACAACGAGGACCTTCCTCTATCAATTAATTATTTATCATTTTGTACGTTTTTATGTTCATAGCCAAAAAATTAGACCATGTAGCATTTGATAGAACATTTTTGCAGGTAAGAGAAGGTTTTAGTAGGTTCATATCTGCAAAAATCTATATTTTAGAATATATTCACATTTGAAAATCTATTTTTTTGATAATTTAAACTTGTTTTTGTATAAACCTTTATTCTTTTGATTTGGTTGCTTGTGTGCAACATTTATCGGTGTCAATGTTTAATCTTAACAACCCCACCTAATTGCATCATTACAACCAAACCTTACTCTTGTGGTTATCCAACACTTAGCAAGTTGTTTAACAACTCTGACAAAAAATACACTTCACTTATAAGTGTGTTCTTCCTTCAACTTCTACTTTCAACTACCTACTTCGTTTACGCATGGCCTTCACTTAGGATACTATTTCCTAATTTCACAGTATGTGAAAACACATCATTGGTGGTAGTAAACCAGTTTTTTTTACATGTTAAGTGGATAGAGCAACCAGATTACATGAACCGAACTCCTTCCATACTTAATCCCCTTCCATCAAAGTGATCCACGAGTATAATCTCATCATTTTCCATATCTAAATAGTTTACACTTCTTTCCTAGGTTGGGGATTCATAATGAAAATGCCAAAGCTTTTGACAATTATAATATTCTATTGTTACCTTATCAAATCAACCCTACATCGACCTCCAAATATGGTATGTTTACTTTATATCTTGGTGTTTGTCCACTTATTTGACGCATGATGGAAGTGCTCATCTTATTTATCTTTTTCCAACCTTTGAACTTCATTTCATGGAGTGCAAGAGAACTTGTGTAATGCATTCACAACAATTATGCTCATATTATTTAATTCTAATATCGACACCATAACATACGTGACTCTTTATGTCATGGTTGTAAGTATTTTTCGACAACCTTAGTATTTGGAATTATTTCCCCATTACTTAGTGCATACGCAATGATTTGTTCTCGAAAATAAACATTACAGGACTCCACAATCCTTTTTATCTCAACAAATGCTCCATCATCTTAAGACAAATGAATATAATATTGAGCATAAAAAATAGGGAACCTCATAAAACTTTTATCCTCACTAATATTCTCCTTTTCTAACCAAGAGCCAATGTCTGGTACCACTTTTGGAAACTAACCCACAAATAGAAAAGAGAACTCAAAAGGCGTTTCCCATGCTTCTTTGTTATTCAAAGAATCAAAGGATATTAAATAACCGTATTGATAATGTTCACATTTTTGGAAAATATAGGACAACAAATATATAAGTTTATCTAAGTTTGGGCAAAGAACTAAAGGTCCTTATAAGTTCTCGGGAGACATCCCATGATGTACCAATATTTCTTATGTATTTACATAGTGATGTAAATAACAGTAAACTTAGATGGATTTGTCAAAGACATATCACTATTCTATTTGAAATACGTGTCTGTTGTAATAACTAATTGATATAGTTTTGGGAATCACAACAAGGTCCATTTATGTTACGTCCCGAATTTGAAAGGCAAAACTTTCAACTTTAACTTAATTAAAATATAAGTCTTACAAAACATTATAATTCCTTATTATATAACAAAGAATATTAATGGAAGTCTATAAAACTTTATTGATGCTTCAATGTTGATACAATCGTGCTTGAGCATACCTACAGTTTGATGAACCACCTTAAAAATAGTTATTCAACAACTTTATGCCAAGACTTAGTGAATTCCCTCAGAATATTCCATACCGTAATACATATACAATGAATACTCATAATGGCCTCCAACATATAGTTGGTCCGCTCCCGGCCATCAGCATAAAGCAAGTCCGCCCTATCATTTCCTAAAACATATAACTGGACCGCACCTTGGCCTTTAGCATAAAGCTAGTTTGCACAAGTCTATCGACCTTCAACAGAGGTCTGTTCTGCTCAAAACTCCATATATATATATATATATATATATATATATATATATATATATATATATCTATATATATATATATAGAGAGAGAGAGAGAGAGAGAGAAGTAGGTTCATACGAAAATATAAATACGTTGTGAAAACACCAAAACAAATTTTATCTTATGAAAATCAAACACATGTACTATAAAAAAGTAATTCATTAGAAATAAATTAAAGATAGTAAGTTTACATGGGATTATATTATGGTAATATAGATTTAAAGACGGTTTTAATAATTTTTTTTTTCACGTCCTTAATCAATTTTTAATTCATGTTTTCATAATAAAAATGTTAAAAATCATAATTTGCTAATATGAAATAATTTCTCAGCTATCATTGCTTATCATCATGTATTTCAAAGTTTGGATGAATTATTTTTCAAAATATAATGTTGACGCGACACAATACCATTGATTTTTCTTGTTTTCGCGTTTTCGCAAATTATTTGCATTTTCACATTAACCCTTCCCTATATATATATATATATATATATATATATATATATATATATATATATATATATATATATATATATATATATATAGCAGCAAACTACATAACAAGCAATTAACTTTCCTAGCCTAATTTGCCTAATGGATACTACAAGGTAACTATATCCTAACATACAGAGGATACATACTGCAGTATAAATATATTGATAAGAACAAAACTTAATAGATTATTATAGGATTAATAGTTAACCTGCAGACAATTTAGTTGACGACCAACACTTGAAAGAGGATTAACATATATTACTATAATTTATTAGTTCTTACGGTAATCTTGGTAAAGTAAGCTAGACGTAGCACCAATCCCAATGAATACCAATAGTTCTGTTAAATATGGATAACATATGTAGGACATTTGGGAGATATGACCATTTCGACATATAGTCTATCTAAAATCAAACAACCAAGCCAACATGAACACTCTAGTCACCTTTCCACTAAGTAGATCAATCGATATTTTGATTTGGAATTATTGATAAATCTTTTTTTATAGGTTCATATTGACTACTTATGATTATAAATATAAGTAAAACTGAAAGTGGTTGAGTGTAACTTAACTTACAGAGCTTTTAAGAGATAACTGGGAAATTGTGTGGGTAGAACTTCGGCCTGCTAGGTACTAGATATTGGGCTATCAGGGCCTCAGGGCTTTGCCAAATTACCCTAAAGTATAGGAGGATTTTAGACTAGTAGAGTATAAATCGAGAGAGGTAGTTTAAAAAGTGTGGAGAAAGGAATGCACTCGTGAAAATTGTTTATAAGAAAATTTAGGGACCCGCGGGCCGCACACGGATGGAGTGCACGTCGTTCCCTGTGTTGGTCGGCAAGGGTGCCCTTTGAAACGGACACGTGGCAAATGTTGGGTTGTATAACGTGGCAACTTCTAGGACGTTGTGTGTACCACGTATACGCACACAGAAAATTCCATATTTTCAAAATTACATAACTTCTTCATACATGCTCCGTTTTTTACATTCTTTATATCCACGGAAAGCCCTCGATAAGATCTACAACCTTCATTTAATATATTGTAGGCTATTCTTGACTTTAGTTATTTCACATAGGATTAGATTGTTAAAGCTCATATAAAATGCATAAATTTCTTATCCAAAGTCCATTTTCTGCTGTCTTTATATAGTTGAAGTCCTATTAACAAGATCTTCAGTTCTGTGTTAAACAGTTTCTGCAAAAAATCGACCGATCTAAAATCCTATTTTCAAGTTGTACACCGCTATGCCGAATCTTATAAGAATCAAAACTTCCTCTAATGAATCAGATTTATACGTTATCTATATGCATGTTTTCGATTTAATGACTACAACAAATTCCGTTTATATCACTTAGGCTAAAAGCAATTTATCAAAATGTTACTTTTTATGACACACAGAGTCGTGCCGATTTAAATCGTGAAACTTCGAACAATTATAACTTTTTCATATGTACTTTGTTTTTCAATGTTTGTAATATTTAATTTATTTTGTTGTTCATGTTTTTTAATAGTTCTTTACTTTATTTGTAACAATATATCTTCGGGCCACAGCCACGAATTAGGAATCAATTAGGAATAGGACATTGTAGGTAGGTAGTGTCATCTTGCAAATAAAAGAACGATTTTTGCTCTCAAATATTCTCGCAATAAGAAATATTTTCGATTGAACGCATTATATATATATATATATATATATATATATATATATATATATATATATATATATATATATATATATATATATATATGCACGTAATAGAGAATTTCCAATTTTATCATAGATAAAATTCTGAATTGAGAGTTTAGTAATTAACTAATGTATTAAATATTTTTTTACCGAAAGTACAATACTAGCCAAATAATATATATTACTATCATAGATAAAATTATGAATTGAGAATCAAAGTCTTGTTAGGAATCAAGAAATTAGAAAGTGAAAAGCTTCAAAAAGAGTTTGAAGATAAGAAAAGACAGTTAGATGCTAAATATCAAAGCTTACATGAAGATATTAAATAGTTGTTATCAAATAGGGATGATTTCATAGATCAAATGGAAACAATGTATAAACACATGTGTGAATTTTCTAAAGATAGAATATTTGTTTTTAGAGTTCCTTTTCTTCTACTGATGTATAATTGTGTGTGTTAAGTTGTCATCCATTTTTGTTATGTGGCAGTTAATTTATATCCTTTTTGCGTATTTGTTTTATGGTAGTTTTAACAATATACTATGGCATTTTATGGCAATGTACTCTTGCCCATTGATATGTGTTTCTTAATATCTAAAATTCATATTCTGATACTATCCGGGTAGAGAGGGAGTTAGGGGTCTATGGAGAAAGTGTAACAGAGACAATGAGAAGGATTTGACATGGACCAAAAAAATCAGTATTAAATACGATGTATATGATGGGTTTTAGCCAAAAGAACATCCTATGTGCTCATGCAAACCCTAATGCTTGGATCTAGGTTTCTCTATTGTACATGCAATGTATCCGAGGCTTACAATCTTAGACCTAACATATTATAAACTGAAATTAGGGTTTAGAGAATTACCTTTGATTGTTATGTAGCAATAACAATCTCAATTCCTCCTTACAATTACTTTAGAAAGCATAGAGTCACAATTGTCACTCCTCTAATGGCTCACAAACACCAAGAGCAAGAGGATGAAGAACAAGGAGAGAGGAGGCTGACCAAAAACGTCTAGAAACCCTAGAGGAACTCTTAGCCACGTTTTTGGGGCTTAAGGGTACTATATATACATGTAGGCTATTAGGGTTTTCAACTAGGAAACCCTAATCTGACTGCTTAAGCCCTAAGCAGCCCATGGATTCCTTTAGCATATCCCTTGGACGATTTCTAATGGGCTTCCCTATAGAATTCGTCCAACCTATATATTATTAAGTAATCCATAGCCCAATTGCAATTATCTTGTAATTACAGTTCCAGTCCCTTATGTTTAATTAATCTCTTTTAGCCACAAAATTAATTATCAATTAATTCTTGACTAATATTAATTAAACAATATGATTTCTCCTTTAATATATTATTCTCATAATATATTAATAAATCATAATTAATCCTTTCTCTCCATAATTCATCCTATCAAGTTGCTTTGGCGAAGACAACCCAAAAGGACCATGCACCATCGGGTCAAGTACATACCAAAATAGTTATGGACTTAGACACTAATCCAACTGTCTTCCACTTGGATAAGTCTAATAACTATTCTGCATATGACTTCAGATCCTGATATGCAATCGTAGCTTTCCAAAGCCGCTGTCAACTCTGATCTTATCAGATACGCGTGTCCTTTAGATAAGGGATCATATATTCCTCCATTCTAGATATCGTATAGATATGAGACATGAACTTAATCATTCTCTCTATACTATTTCCCGACTTCCGATTTATGACGACTGACAACAGACTACAATTGAACCATCAATTTAGCCCCGGCTTGGCCAAGCACTTAGGTGCCATCACTAAATCATCGAGGGGCCCAAAGATATCGCTTTTATCCTACTTTGGATAAAAGGAACGGATAAACTTTGATTCAATGCTTGCTTGCACTCACTTACCGAATCACACACAACAATATGTTTTATAACACCAAGTTACTGGTGCGTTGACATATTATCAATGTGCAACCGATTCGCAAGATACAACTCACACATCTCGGTTTAAAGAATATAAGATGTTATTGTCTCACCAATCACTCGTGATAAAATCCATGACGTGATCCAAGTGAGCGTGGGTTTAATCCAATGCTCAAATCATATTCATAAGCACTCATGAATGTTGCAGCAAACATTTGCTTATGTCTAATACACTTTAGACAATCCACACGCCAATTCACGACAGTCTTCATTCGTACCTACTTCCAACATACGAACGATTGTGGCCCGTTCGAATAATTTGACTGTTCTGAACCAATTAAATTATTCAGGAAGTCAAAACATGCAAACTGAAACACAAGAATAATACTAATCTCATATGGCCTCAAACCTTTGAGTGTAAATAAAACACGTTTTATTTATCACCATATCGATTACTCATTATTTGTTGTTTCGGGTAATCAACTTCTTACTTGAATTATAACTATACTTGTCCCATGCTCTTAGGATGCACACAATGTTTACCTACAGTTCTTACTTTGTGAAATAGGTCAAATGAACACATTTCCAATCACACTCATTTCACAACTCCCAATCCCAATCACAATTGTAAGAATATCAAATTCTTGCTACTTATAAAATATGCTAGATTCTAACATTTTATGCAATGATCCTTTCGTAATGTCATAGCACAAAAATTACAATGACTATTGCCAATGGAATTACAATGTTCTCTATTTGAGATTGTTACAATACAATTCCATAGACATGATGTCTCTCACTCAAAGTACATTCCTTTGAACATCCTTTTGCATAAAATTTTCTAATATAGACATAGACTCTCAATATCCAACTCCCAATATAGAAGCAGTTCCATATTTGCCATATGACAACTCATTCTTAATAGAATCTTATCTCTTCCTAATAATGTCGATATGGTCCATCCAATATCATACTTCTAACTACTCACAAGCGACCAATCCTCATCGAGCTTTGGATCGTCCTTTAATAGTTGTTTAATTATCTTAGTTAAAAACGATTCTTGTCCTTTTTCCCTCTAAATGCGATAGACATTTGGTAAATTTTAGAATGGTCAAATATTATAGCATTTGCAATCAATCCTGTACCCGAAGCGTATGGGACACGATGCATAATGTCTTACATAAAGATATGATACTTTATCAATCTTTTGCCATAATATTTTATGTGTCACATTCTCACAATTCAAAATCTGAGAACGCACTATGTATCCTTGACTAAAATTATTAACATTCCATAACCTAAGCCTTTAGATTTGAAATGAAGCATAATATTCTCTACCTTAACTATAGCAAAACAACTTTTCAACCCTTACGACTTTGCAAAGTACAACTCTTATTTTCTATAATTAATATTGCTAAGGGGTTGTTTATTTGCCTCTTAATTAGAAAATTAAGAGGAAATCTCTTAATTTTTCAGATTCAGTGTGTTTGGTAGCATCTGAATAAAACCCTCTTAATTTATAAAAATCCTCTTAGTTTTTCATATATGAAACCATGTCTGAATTAAAAAAAAAAGACACGTATTCCTTTTTGCCCCTTATAACATTTCAGGAACCATCTTCATTTCTCTCTACTCCATCAACGACACCACCCCTTCTCCCTCCCGCTCCATCTCCAATCTGCAACCTTCCGCCGGTCTCCCTCCGCCGCCGACACCATCCCCGCCAGCGATGCCGGCGCCGACGCTGACGTCGACAGCCCCGACAGCGACTTCGATTCCACCGGCCCTTCACCCTCCCACCGGTTCTAGGTAAGGTTTTTTCTTTCTTGCCCTAAAAATTGATTATCTATTCATAGATGGTTGTTATTTAGTTTTTTTTCCTGAAATCAGAAGCCCTAAAACTTGATTTTTAAATCTGGAGATGTTTTTTCTGAAGTTGCGTTCTTCCTTCAGATTTCTCCAGGTTTTTGGTTGATTGATCGAGTTTAAAGGGGTTTTTTCTGGAGTTGTGTATAGGATTTGAATGTCGGTGTTTCATTTATGTACTTCAATTGTAATGATATTGGTGTCACTTTTGGAATGTGAATTAACTGGACTTAAATTTCAGGGATTTCGTTTTCTAATCCCTTTTTGTTTTATAATGATCAATTCAGTTTTGAAGTCGATGAAAATACTTCCATTAATGGTTGTATATATTTCCATTGAGCTTATTTGTTTTGTTGTTGAATTATCAATTGCAGGTTGAAATGTTGGAAAGAAAATTGAGAGGCTATCAAAGGGCATGTTTCATGTAATGATGGAGAAAGAGTATGAATAATTTTGTTTAGCTTGAACATTTGTTGTTTTTCATAATCACTTTTCTTTTTCTAATAGATTTGTTGATCACACCAAGGTATTTTGTATGTTTTCATGGATTTGACAGAATTTATGTTGTATTTTGGATTTGTGTTTAATTTGGATTTTGTATGGTGTTAAATATAAGAAATAGCGATGTATTTTTATCGATTTCTCTATTATAGAATCATTAATTTCACCTTTTCCTATTAGAGAATTGTATTTTATGAACATAAACATTAAATTCAACAAAAAAAATACAAAGTGTAAAATGGTCATTTTTGTAATTCAGCATAGCAATTCAGAGGTTCCAACCAAACAGCATATTAAAAATTCAGATCTTAAAAATTTAGACCCTCTTAGAAATTCAGACCTCTTAAAAATTAAGAGCATAAAAGTTCAGATCCTGCCAAACAGCCCCTAACTTGCAATACTTGCCATAATAATCATACAAGCACAACATTTATGCTCCCACTATGATGATTATTATCACATAAGCATAACTCTTATTCTCCCACTAGCTTTGACATGTATTTCGGAAATAGCTTAACTTTCAGAAAACAATTCCTATTGAATTTCTTAAGTTCATATTTCTAATGCTTTGATAATCCTTTATCTAAGCTTCTCAAACTTATACACCTTTGCCTTAGATAGTTCATATGTTTGTCTAAACAATTCAGACTAATTGCCAAATTTCACAATTCGAATCATGGAAAGGGATACCGTAACCATAATCGGATTTGAGAATATAATTTTCACAATCACTATCTTCTTAAAATCTCTCTTAGTGAAAGCATTTCCTCACAGTCATTTTCATGAATGAGGGAATCTTATGACACTTAGATTTTAATGGTGTATGTTTTCTTATCCATGCGAATTTGTAAAAACCAATGTTTGCGACAAATCCAAATCATACGGACTGAACCTTCTCAATCTTGATTTCTTGCCTTATGGCAACATGAGTGCCCACCATGTCTTCCAAGTAGTTAAGCAGCTCACCCTTTCCTATCAATGTACTTTCCATCGATCATAGTGCTTGCCTTTTATGCATTCAAATGACAACTCATAGAACTATTATGCATAATTAACTCAATCGGAATGGCACAGAAACAAAATAGCGTCAACATGATAGGTTATAATCCTCAAGTTGTATGCTAGTGATGATCGATAACGTTTATTCTTGATTTGTTCTTGAAACCTTTCAAGACTAATAAGACTCCCACTAACTCCTTGACATATAAGATTCTTTTATCAAGAAACATTTCATGACAAACGAATATTCAAGAGTTAGTGTAGTTTTATCAAGACAAAACACTTCACAAATTGGTCCTAGTTGGTCTTTGTCGTATCCAAGACATCACAACTAACCAATTCCAAATGTGCAAGAATAAGAAAACCTTTCTCCAAATTCTACATTTGATGAATTTTATAAACCTTCTTAAGACTTGTTACTCAATGTCACAATCTTAACTCTAAGACTTGTTTTGAAACGAAGTATGATTGACTTCTTGATTTAACCATTTCTTCAATTCTTGATTTCTTTTCTCAAACATACAATTGTACTAAGACTCACTTAGAGGATCAATTGAGATATGGTTCTTAATCATTAAGACTTATCATAAAACATAATAAAAGGTACTATCCATTCTTCTTAGAATAGAGAAACTTTTATCTTTCTGCCTACTTGATTCTTCTTATTCGTTCTGCTAGTGATTGAAACTCTTTCAATCAATTCAGAATTATACTCAATCTTATAAGTATAACCATATTCAGTAAACCTTTAGTAAATCATGACGAATATCTTTGTTACTCTTGTGGTGGACTTGATCAACACACAACTTTGTGTATTCGATCTCCTAGTCCTTCACTTGACACTTTGTCAACGAATTAGTCTAATTTCCAAATATGAAATTTCTCATTCATCATGCAATACTTGTTGTATGATTACAAGTTTCTATCCAATTGAAACTTGGGCGATGAGAAACTTTCCCTATGTGGTAAATTCTTGACCTTTCCACAAATAACATAATTAAGAATCAAATCCATTATAGAAACTTACAAGCATCAATTTTTCAAACACGCCATTGCAAGGATAAATAAATAATCAAAATTTATTTTATTGCGGAAAAATTTGTCCTTACAATGCAATTCATTGAAAAACTATGCTAATACATATTTCTTAGTAATCTTATAACTACAAGTAGTAGCTCAAGAATCTAATCTTCAAGTAATGCGATCAAAATCCATTTCTTCACGATTAGATTTCGCTCACTTCTTCCCTTAAGCTTCCTCTCTTTTCTTCGACCCTACAAAACATAAATTGTAATCTTATCACATTATGTATTAAGAATCTAGAATAGGAACTTAAAAGAGTTAGTTAATGGATTTTACCTAAAGCAGAGCCATACGTTTTGACTCTCCCATATCTTAGATCTCTTAGGTAAATAGGGCAGCTTCGTCTCCAATGCCCCTTCTCTTGGCAATAAAAGCAAATTGACTCTTTTGGAACAACACACGGAGCTACTTCTGACTTTTCCTTTCTCTTATGATCAAACTTTTCGATGATGGCATACCTTTTGTTGCCATTGCCTATATTCATAGAGCTCTGGAAGGCCGATCCACCAATCAACTTTGCATTTCCAGTGTACCGAATCATCGCTGATTCAGCAGCAATAAGCATGTAGGTGAGATCTATAAGGGTCACATCGTGGTTCATCACATAGTACTCTCTTACAAACTCACTATATGAGTTAGGAAGTGACTGAAGAACCTAGTCAACAGCCAGCTCCACACAAACAACGGATCCTAACATTCTTAACCTATTAATGTGTGACTTCATCTCTAGGATGTGTGCACACACCGACTTTCCTTCTTCATGTTTACTTGCCAAAAGGGATTGAGTGAGCTTTAACTTTTCAAACCTTCGAACTTGTAGGTTAAGGAGAATAATTGTAGGAGGTGGAGGAAGTGAAGTATGATCTCTTGTTCCTCGATCGAATCGTGGAATATCATCTTCATGTGCAAAGCTTGTTCCACGGGATTTGGGAAGACTATAGTTGTCGTACTTTGACATGTACAAAATGGGAGAAAAATAAATTCAAGTTAGTTGATTGACTGAGTCCTTAATAAATCACCCAAATGAGATACTAAGGCTAGGACCCAACACAATATTCCACAACTTGGGAAAGGGATGCCGTAACCCAAATTTTAGAACATTTGAAGGTAAGTGAATGACGATTCACTAATTTCCCACCATGAAAAACGAAAAACAAATTAAGTTTTAAATGCTTTGAAAACTCCTAGATCCTTTGAGATTCATTGAACTTTTCAATGGCATGTTTAAATCTTGATATGCCCCTCGATTTGTGACTGGGATTGTAGTGACATAAGAACATGGTTTGGCATGCGGAATTAAAGCTTGCACAATTGAACATGGTGATTTGGGTGTTTAGGAGATATATTGAATGTATATGGTGTTACACAAAAAGGATCTAGATCTAGACTACATAAATAACACACACTTACACACTCACTTTTACATCTCTCAAGCACACCTCTACAAGTGGTATGAACCCACTATTTATAGAGGTGTTTACATGTCTCTCTCTCACTCTCTAACAAATGGGTCTAAAGGCTAAAGCACCACATGCAAGTGGGTTTTACAAAAGTCAAACATTTACAAAGTCATGAATGAATAACTTTGCACCCCAACATTCTCCCCCTCAAAGTTAGGAATGAATGATCCACTTCAAATCTTCCAAAATCAAGCACTACGCGGTTCGAGCCTCAAAGGTGACACATGTCGAAACGAACTTCAATCTTCAATTCTTCCATGGCTCTTCAATTTGGGCTCTAGGATATGAGACCATACAATCCGAGCAGCAACGAATGATCAAGAGTATTCCAAACTCCAAATAATCACCCTAAAATTGCGCATAAAAACACACCCCAAAAATCTTCAATAATTCCAAACCCATTTCGAATACATCAATTCCGAACTTCCAATTGCATCATCTCGTAGGCTTCAAAACTTCAAGATCACTTTGGTCTTCAAATCCGCATAATATGAAAAATTCAAGTTTGAATTTCCATATAAAACTTCTCCCCATTTTTATAATCGAAATTTGATTATAAAACTCCAAGGAAAAACAACGTGCTCTATTCGGAATTTTACATGTCAAAACTCCCCCTTAACATGTGGCATAAAATTTGTGTTTCAATCCGGAAAACCCAAAAAAATATTCAATTTTTATTGCCGTTACCGGATTGCCTTTGACAAAATTTCTCAAAAATGGGTAGAAATTGTCAATTTCAAAATTCTGCGGTGACCCGATGCGCCAAAAACAGCCAAATATGCGAAACACACTCACATTTGCGAAACTGGGTAGAATGTGTAAATTCGCACAAACTACAAGGACCAGAACTGAAAATGTTGCAATTTCTCAACTTTTATTACCATTTGCAAAGTTGGATCAATTTTACCATGTTTTTGAAATTCCAGGGACTAATTTTGAAACTTGTATGTTTTCTTCCCCAATTCACATTATACAGGTCACTTGATTCGCATTTTCCTTACAAAAAGCTTCGCATCCTCATATGCAAAGTCAATGAAGATCCAGATGCGAACCCAATTGATCACTTTGCATCCTCCTTCAATTTCCAAAATCGATTTTTCACACTTTGCATGGCTTCGACCATAAAATTTGCGAACCTGATTTTGATTCACACAAATGCGAATAACACCATTACATACAAAATGCGAATGAACATTTTTCTGACTTCCAAATTGCGAATTGATTCACATATGCGAATCACAATTTTATTACATAAAACGAATCCGTAAAGTGAACACAATTTTTGAGTCACCCATATGCGAACAAATCAATATGTTCATTCACTTTAAATCACCTTCGTATCCGTCTTATACCCTTTGACAACATTCTTCCCTGTATACACAAATGAACCCAACAATCGACTCCAAAATTTGCGAACCCATCAAATAGACTCCAAGAATCAGATTTTGACATCAACAATTTTAATTTTCGATCATTCTTCTAGTTATATCTATGATTAACAAATTATCCACCCAAGCCTTCAACATTCAATCGAAATCCATCCCTGTGTACAAACCCAATAACAGTACTTCGTTCTTTGACAATCGAATCATCCAATTTTCAGAGTTCGCATTTATCATTCAAATCACGAACTCAGCGAATAATCGACTCCAAACATTCGAAATCGATGCTCATAACCATTCGATTCCTAAACCAAATCATCTAAGAAAAATCGAACACTGTGCTTCATACCCCAACTTACTTCTCGCACATCAAACTATCAAAATTGAAACACACTCAGTTTTTGTTCATCTTTGATTTATTATCACCCAAAAATCAAAATTCGATTTCAAACGATTCTTCAATAATCGAACTCAATTTTGACTTTAATCGTTCGATTCTGTGATTTGATTTCAGTTAAAATAATCGATTTTGACTAAAAGAACTTCTAGTCAAACATTGTTCATCTGTTCTTGAACAAATATCAAGAAGAATCATAAGAACTGGAAATCGATACTTGTTCTTCATCAGTTTCAAAGTTCTTGATCAAAGATCCAATGTTCGATTTTATCTTCATAACTTGATCATAACCGATCTTTGTGATAGAACTCAATACATAGAATCGATTCTCAAGTTGACTCAGCAATTAAACTCAATCGAATTCAAGATATAAAGAAATGAAGACAAAGGTAGAATCAAATATAAACGATTAAGAATCAAGAAACAATCTGTGAGAGTTCAATGGTACAACTTGTAATGCATATGACGATGATGAACAAAGAATGATCAAATCGCTTATCTGATTATTGACGAATGGGCTTTGTATATTACGATATTGGATCTAATAACAAGAATGCATGGGCTTAATCATTAACTCGCATGAACAGTAACTGATTCGTGATTTGGGCTCAAACATAGATCATGAACAGTAAGTTGCATTTTGATTGGGCTTGTCACGAATTGATGAATGATTAACTGGATTTGAAATTGATTTTGGGCTCAAATAACATCGTGAACAATAAACAATTGAGAATTTTTGGAATTATGATCTAAAAAAAATTAATTGGATCATCAAAAGGATTTGAAACAAATTCGATCCAATGAATCAAAACGATCAAAAATAAAAAAAATGCAAGGCACGATTCAAATATTACAAGAGATCATAGAGAGAGAGACTCACCAAACTGATCAAATTGCGACAAAAGTTGCCAAACCGAGAATCGTTCTTCAAAAGTCACGTTGATCGTGAAAACCAAGCTCTGATACCAATTGTAGTGACATAAGAACATGGTTTGGCATGCAGAATTAAAGCTTGTACAATTGAACATGGTGATTTGGGTGTTTAGGAGATATATTGAATGTATATGGTGTTACACAAAAAGGATCTAGATCTAGACTACATAAATAACACGCACTTACACACTCACTTTTACATCTCTCAAGCACACCTCTACAAGTGGTATGAACCCACTATTTATAGAGGTGTTTACATGTCTCTCTCTCACTCTCTAACAAATGGGTCTAAAGGCTAAAGCACCACATGCAAGTGGGTTTTACAAAAGTCAAACATTTACAAAGTCATGAATGAATAACTTTGCACCCTAACAGGGATGCCGAGGATCACAAAACAGGGTGTGAATAACCATGCAAACTTACATGGTGCCCCCACATGTTACAATCACCAATTCGATGTTCCGGTTAACCACACACGCTCCACCGAACTATGACAAACATTGAGTCACCCTTTGCTACCTTTGCTTAGACCCATTTAGTGTGCCGGTTAACCACACACGCTCCACTAACGTCTTTGCAAGGGTACAAAGTGTAATTTCATGGAATTGCATCAATTCACTTTTTCCTAGAGTAACTAAGATTGGGAATTTGTATAAAAAAACATTTAGTTACTTTTGTACTTCATTATACTTATAATGGAAGGTTTTTGTTCTATCCTACCCGCTCGGCTAACGACCCTCCACTAGTCAAGAGTGCGGTGGGTAAGAGTGGATACCCATTCAATCACCATTTTATAGGCAATTTCCTTAAACACCCCTTATAGACTAGCTTCGTGAATGAGGCCTACTACCGGTAAGACTGACTGTTTACTCATACATGTATATATAATATTAGACTTTTGATATTATATATAGCACAAGGTGTATTTTACAGTTTTAAAATATTAGGTGGTCAAATTTAACAATTATACTTTTAATTTAATTAAATTGTGAACCAAAACTTTATGGATTTATTAAACCTCCTTTAATTATACACTTTAACTAATTAATAAAACCATAAGGGTGTGATTTGAACTTTGCAAAACAATACTAGGGTTTTAGAATTTAACATTTCTAAATTAAACTTTTAATCAACTTTTAAATTCCAAAACTTGAGGGGAAGTTTTGAAACATTTCAAAACATTAGGGTTTTAACTATTTAAATTTCAAAACCAAAACTTTTAAGTTCTAATTTAAAGTATAAAACTTATATAGGCACAATTGAAACTTTTTCACAACACAAGGATCAAATAACAAATAATAAAAATCAAACAATTAATTTTGTCATTATCTATATTTGACCTAATCCCATAAGATAATTACCAAATAATTTAAATAACCCATATTTATCATATAAGGAAACTATTATTCAAAAGATTTGAAATTATCTTTTGTTTTATGAAGGATAATTATCCAAGTATAATAAAATTCGGATTTTATCATAAAAATACGTTTTTGGTATTATTCCTTCAACAAAACAGCAAGAAATCCCGATATTCCCTCTGTCTGACCCTTGGACTCGCCGATTCAGGTCGGGTAGAGGCCAAAAAATCGATTTTCAGTTAATAATTCAACATAGCATCACATACAATAGAAACCAATCAAGTCTCTGATACCACTGATGGGTTTTAGCCAAAAGAACATCCTCTGTGCTCATGCAAACCCTAATGCTCGGATCTAGGTGTCTCTAATGTATCCAAGGCTTACAATCTTAGATCTAACATATTATAAACTGAAATTAGGGTTTAGAGAATTACCTTTGATTGTTATGTAGGAATAACAATCTCAATTCCCCCTTACAATGAATTCAGAAAGCTTAGAGTACACAATTGTCACTCCTCTAATGGCTCACAAACACCAAGAGCAAGAGGATGAAGAACAAGGAGAGAGGAGGCTGCCCAAAAACGTCTAGAAACCCTAGAGGAACTCTTCGCCACATTTTTGGGGCTTAAGGGTACTATATATACATGTAGGCTATTAGGGTTTTCAATTAGGAAACCCTAATCTGACTACTTAAGCCCTAAGCAGCCCATGGATTCCTTTAGCATATCCCTTGGACGATTTCTAATGGGCTTCCCCATAGAATTCGTCCAACCTATATATTATTAAGTAATCCATAACCCAATTGCAATTATCTTATAATTACAGTTCCAGTCCCTTAAGTTTAATTAATCTCTTTTAGCCACAAAATTAATTATCAATTAATTCTTGACTAATATTAATTAAACAATATGATTTCTCCTTTAATATATTATTCTCATAATATATTAATAAATCATAATTAAACCTTTCTCTCCATAATTCATCCTATCAATTTGCTTTGGTGAAGAAAACCCAAAAGGACCATGCACCATCGGGTCAAGTACATACCAAAATAGTTATGGACTTAGACACTAATCCAACAGTATAAGCTAGTGTTTCTTGGATGTTTGTTTGGAAGTTACTTCCATAAACGAGAAGAAAATGTTCTTTGGATGTATGATTGTAATTTTTGCTCCAGTGTGCATGCTAGGAACTACTCTGCATGGTTTTTTGGCCCCAAAATGACAATATTACCCGTATTATTTTTTTTAGTTAAAAAATTGTATTTAGATCTAATTATAAGATTTTAGTATATGTTTCTATCGTTTTAATTAGACTATTTCCAGAAAATTGCTGTCAATTCACATTTAATATAATTTACATATTTAGTCATTTAATTTTTCATTGTTTTTTTTTTTTTGAATTGTGTGATCGAAAGTCGACAATGTGTATTTTAAAGTTGAATGTTATTGTTGGTACTCTCTATGGGATACTATTTTGGTTTGGATTTTCTGTTGTAAAATGGAATATACGAAAACTGGGAAAATTTAACTACAAAACGACAATATGGTCTTTTACTATTTTAGGATGCTAGTTGAAGAAATTGGTATAGACCATAGTAACGATTTATGTCCCCTTCTAGAGTGTATTTTTTGTCGACTTAAAGGGACCCTTCAGATGCAACTTTAATAATTAGTTTTTGTACATATCGACGTCACTCCAATTGTTATATGACTAAAATAGACCCCAAAAGTCAAACTGATATATGAACAAAACTCATTTGATATAGGCAGTTCCAACCGTCTTCAAACAAAAATCATTTATGAATAGTTTTAATTAATTAATTTTTTTTTTTTGCAAAAGCTATCCCAAAGTCTAATATTAACTTATGCAGTTCGGGTGGTAGTCAATGACTTTATATAAGTCAAATGGTTAACTATTCAACAAATGGTGTTTTGGTGAAGACTATTCTATAAATTTAAACATACATTAGTACTAAAAGAATGACCATTACATAATTATCGTCACACAGTCAATGACCATACTTTAATTATACTAATCATACATTATATTTTCTTGTGACCAAATTCACATATAGATAGACATAATAATTGTAACCATAACTAAATACAACCTACACTTATAATATTTGTTTTTTTTTCAAATTCAATTAATCATATTTGGACATACATAATAAAGGCACTCAACCATAAATCACTAGAAGTAACTTGTTTTCTTGCTGCTATTGTTCACTAGTAAAAACCACCCTATGGACACAAATATTTAATGTTACGATATGTATCACCTGTTAGGTACATTGGATTTCATGTGTCTAAAAATGCACCAGGATATAGAAACATATACAATTACCTCATGTCACCATATATTTCTCTATTGTTTCATAAAAAATATCATAATGTTAATCAATAATCATGGTTAATGGTGACATACATTGTTCAAGTATGCTTATTAATTGTCACATTTTGTATAATTAATTGTGGTTAAAACTTTGATTATATATATATATATAGATATATATATATATATATATATATATATATATATATATATATATATATATATATATATATATATATATATATATATAATGGCCACACAAACTAATTTAAAAGTATCCAAAAACAGTTTTTAAATTTTTTTAGTGCCCTTTAGCCACAGTTTTAATAAAAAGTGTGAAAGTCTGTTTTTCGAGAAGTATGACTGTAACTCATTTTTATACTAGTGTCAATTTAATTCGTGTGAATTCCATGAATACTATCACCTCCATATTGTTAAATATCTTGGAGAATCTTATGTGATTTAGAGTCTCTTAGATTGATTAAGTATACTCTTGAAATCAGAAAAATTTCTAGGTTATACTTAAATTGAAGAACTCAAATTTTTTTTTTAATAAACTTATTCATCCAATCATGTTTAGTTCTTAGTCAAGCACATATGAATCTAGGGCACAACCACTAGCTTACTTTCATCTAACGAGATTCAATCAATCCAATTTATATTAGTCTTAATTCATAATTGCTCTCACAATTATGACCGGCTATAAAACTTTAGAATAATAAGATTAGTCATATTAATATCGAACGCGACAATATTAATGTTATGATCACACACCAATATATCAAAACAATACAATAGGTGTTATAACGTTTCGACGTGACACATTCGAATGTGAAGTAATGAATGTAATACATAATCATATGTGACGAATGTCCATGAAATATCATATAATATTTTCAATATTTTTAATTTTATTTAAAAAATAATATAAATAAACTCAATTTTTACTCTTTTTTTTAATATTTTTAGTACATCTATAAAGTCACTTGTGTTTTTGTTTTTGTTTTTTTTCAATTTTATTTTAATTTTTTTATATTTTCTATATTTTTTAACTAAATATCAATTCATAGTACTTTGGATCATTTGATTTTTGAATAATATCATATTGTATCATAATATATTAAATTAAAAAGTTTTTTGTACATAACAAATTTTAGATTATTATATTTTTCGAATGATTTAATTATTAATTATAAAAGATAATTATAATTTATAATAGATACTAGTTATGCTGTTGTACCTGAGAACAGATGGCAATTCTATTGAAGAGAATTCTGTCAAACACGAACCTTAGTCAATCGGCGTTATTATTTACTAATTATTTATTTTGATGATTTATTAAAGATAACTAAAACTATTTACCTTAAACAAAGATACAAAAAAGGGGAGAGATCGTTGAGAGTTGATGAAAATTGCATATTTTAAGATTGTTGTAGCCTCTCATACAATGCATGGTTATCAACTAAATCCTAGAAATGGTCAAATATCTCCTTGTCTTCTATGCGACAAGTGTTATTCTTGATTTTTCATTTCACCACCTTGAATTTAGGTTGTCCCAAAACACCTTTGACATCACCATTCTCATGCGGATCTTTAATGATATTTTGAATAGAGTTGTGCTAAAATTTATGTCCTTGCATGTTGTGCACTTGGTGTTGGCCAAGCTCGCCTATGGCCTAGCCGACCCTGATATTGGTTAACTTTTTTATATGTACACTACTTTTTTATGTTTGTAATTATTAATCTATATTTTTGTTCATGCTATGGTTAATTAATTTATTCTGTAATTAGGGATCAGTTCATTCTTAATTACTTTATTTGTAACTATATATCTTTCAAGAATTTCTAGTCGGGTACAAGTATCTGGTACTATACCAAACTTTTAAAACATAATGTATAACTGTTTTTGGACATTAGATGAACCACCAGACCAAGTTTAATGAAAATGAGCCCATAGCCCTTCCATACTGAATCGTAAATATTACACCCAAATCTCAACAATGACAAGAATCTATTTGGTTTTCTCTTACTAAAGGTTGATCACTATATTAGATGCTATATTTTAATTATCATTCTCATAGCAACACCAACAAGAGATTAATGTTAGACTCTTATAACTTCTTGAATAATAGAAGGAATCCTAATTAACCAGAAAACTATTTACTTTAGTTAAACAATTGAGGAATTAACATGTTACTATTCTGATACTTTTATTTACATCTACCGTGAGATATCGAATATAAAACAATAGTTGCATCTTGTAATGTATGAAATTCACTAGCTGATATCAAGTTTAGTGGGAGGGACTATATTAAATGTATTATTCAAACATCAAAAGAAACGGTATTCAAGATCCATTTATCTGCATCATCAAGAGGTTGGGGGATAGGGTGATCAGCAGTATGGTCGTGACATACGTCCACCATGTAATGATTCGAACCAGTTTGGACGTTGAGTTGGGTTTTCGGATCTTCAGCATCATCATCTTGAGATACCCCCATACAATATTGTTTTATATATCTGTCCATACTCTCCGAGCTCCATTCAACATCAAATAGAGAAGATATTGTTGCCTTGCAACTATCACGAAAACGAAAATCTTCAGCAGCAGCAGTAACGTGAGGCACCCCCATGGATTGTTCTATAAATCTGTCCACACATTCGGAGCTCAATTCAACTTCAACAGGAGCCGCAGCATCACCTTGAGCGGATTGGTCCCAAACATTTTGCACGTCGAGTATGGTTGGCGCATTGTCATGAGAACTTTGAACCAAGACCGGTGGGTAGCCACTGCAATCAAGTGGTTCCATAGAAGAAGAATTCGAAGCACCATTTGAATACAGAAAATCGTCGCATGCATTAGTCGAGGAAAGCATATTCTTCTGATAACATGACTCCCTTATTCGCACCGGTTGTATTGAATTCAAACCATGCTCACTAGTAGGCGTTTTGTAGGCACCATCATCAAGCGGTTGTGAGGAGGAAGCAGGTGGTCCAATATTAGAAACAGAACTTGAAGCACTATGATCAGAAATTTGACAACCGTTGCTTGCAATCGAAGTAAACTGATTCAGATAGCACGGTGATGGTGCTTGTATTAAACAACTCCAACCTTGAAAGGTAGTCATCGGTTGCATTGGAATTGGATAGGGGCTGGAGTTCATTCTGATTTGGCCAACAGTGTCGCCATTGTTAACCCATATGTGAGCAGACTGATCGTGGGAAGGTGCCACCATCTGATCAACACAGGAATCTGAATAGATATTAGTTTCTTGAACGTCAACTTGTTCGAGTTGCTGATTTGAAAAGCTCATTTCATTCTTTTTTAATACTCTTCGTCTCTTGGGCAGTGGTATGTTGGGTTCTTCCATCACCTCCTTTGGATTCTGATAAATCTTGCACAGCACCCATTCGTTCAACTACAACAAAACCAAATAAAAATTAAGCATATATACAACATTGAGGATTATAGCAATCATACTTATAATTTATACTATAATATTTCTACATACCTTGTCTCCGTTTTCAAAAGGAAGATTGGGTTCGTTTGTTGTATATTCATGCATTAGCCACATAGTTTTGTCGTCATTCTGATCAAAAAACGCAAGAGATCCCTTGTAGCCAACCATTTCTCCAGACGTGGCATCATACACCGGCTTTTGTACTTGAGTAGTCTTCCAGTACCCATGTTTTCCGAGTACACCTCTATTAGGTCGATTCCCTCTTGGGTACTTTCGATCCCGAGAAGTCAGAAAATACCATTTCTTCTCGTGGGACCGATATGTTTCTGCATGCAACCAATTAAAACACAAGATATGATATATATTAGCATCAAATCGTTCAAGCAACAAAACATCATTCAAGATTAATGTATCTTTACGTACGTACTAAACACAAGTATTAACTATTTAGAATCAGAACTAACTCAAGAAAGAAACCATTATTATTCTTTCAACAAGACTCATGCATGTATCTTTTATTAATTAGTTGATAACTAACCTGCGAGTTCTTCCGGCGTGTGGTTGTAAATATTGACCTCGTGTAACCGGCACTTGGCGGGCTCTCTGGATTCGATCTTGGCGTTCAGGTAGTCTACAATGAGCTCTGAATCTGTAGGACAGAATCGATAGTAGGAGGGAAGCTGATCAGCGAAATCCATGGCAACTTGTTTACCTCGGTTACAATTGGTGGGCATGTATATTTATATAGCGTCAAACTCAGAATGAAGTCGATGAGTATGAGTAGTGGGCAAGTTTATTTATATAGTGGTGTCAAGGGGAAAAAAAAGGAAAAGTAAATCCTCTCTTGATTGACCCGAAAGGTTCGCTGAAATCTAACGGGGATTTCTTTTTATTCAGTTAAAAGATGATAAAAATAGAAAGGAAAAACTATAACCTACGTGTACAACTCAAAAATCGCTTATTTTTAGGACATGATAATTAAAAATAATATATTTAATTAATCTAACTTTCTATATTTTTACAATTTAATCAAATTAGTATATTAAAGTTTATCATCTTTATACAATATATAAAATGATTAAAGATAATCAAAATGACCATTATAGTTTAGGGTTTTCCACAAATTAATAGTCGATAAATGAAAAGGAACTAAAATAGCCATAATTTTCACATTCTATTAGTTGCCAAACTTGACGTGGCATTCAATCTTTCTTTTTGCAAAACAACCATGTTTTTGCTTTAGTTGACTATAAAATTTACACTAGTATAAAACCTATGAACATACTTTTGTCAAACACACCACACTTTTAATTAAAAATGTGTCTAAAGGTTCTTGCTAAAATTTTGCTATTGTTTTAGCTACATTTTAAGTTGAATTTCATGACCATTTGAAAGATAGTTGAAACCTAAAATCTTGCTATTGTTTTAGCCACATTTTAAGTTGAATTTCATGACCATTTGAAAGATAGTTGAAACCTTTAGTCCTTCTTAAACATAACAAATGTGATAATTATTAGCCACACTCCAACAGTGCGGCCAAATGTCACCATTTGCCACAGGTATTTTTAGATATATGAAAAACATTTGTCATGGTTTTATAAGAGGAGATAGATTAATATATGGTCACATAAGATAATTGTTCATGTGTGCGTCATGAAGCGGATTTTGACAAGTTAATCTAATGTAGCTAAAAGGTAATATTATTGTAACATTAATTATTTGTGTTTCCATAGGGTATCATTAATTACACAGTGAGTAAGAGCAACAAACAAGTAATAATAAGTATTTATGGTTACGTTTCAAATTTTTATATGTGTCTAAAAATGAATACTTGTCATCATAAAAGAAAAAATATATAAGTATAAGTATTTTATAGTCACATTTTAATTTTTTATGTGTGGCTAAAAGATAAATCATGTTCATAAACAAAGGAAATACATGTGACTATAAGTATTTTATTGTTACATTTTAGGTTTTGTTGTATGTCTAAAATTAAAAACATAGTCATCATAAAAGAAATAAAATATGATTGTAAGTATCTAATGGTCACTAATTAATTTACTATGTGTGAAAAAAAAGAGTAAATTACACGAATGGTCCCTATGGTTTGTGGTAATTTGCATGTTTGGTTCCTAACTTATTTTTTTAATTTGGAAGGTCCCTACAGTTTGTTTTTTGTTGCGTGCTTGGTCTCTGTCTTACCTAAAAAATATTTTTTGGCCCTTGATGTTTTATTTTATTTAAATAAACACACTCCCAACCCCATTTCCACCTCAGCTTACCTACCTCACTTTATTGAAATAAATTAATGAATGAAGGGGAAAAATAGTCTTTTTAAGTAATATAGGGACCAAACGCACAACAAAAACAAACTTTAGGGACCTTCCGAGTTAAAACAAATAAGTTAGAGATCAAACGTGCAAATTACCACAAACCATAAGGACCATTAGTGTAATTTACTCAAAAAAATTATGATTAAATATAAAACATGTGACTTTGAGTATTTTATTACTATTTTTAAGAATACATAGTCATGATGTAATTTTTTATTTGTGTTTAATAGGAAAGAATAGTCATGATAAAAGAAAAAAAATACAAAATTGTATTATTTTTTTTGACAATTATTCATTTCATGTACATCTAAAGTAAAAATGTTAGAACGTTGTTCTATCAGGATCGATTGATTCTAAGCATGCAAACAAATAAGTACGTAAAAGTGAAAACGAATATGGCTTGAATACGTTGAATGATTAATGCTTCAACACCTCAGAAGAGCTCAACTAAGAACTTCAACTGTAGAGGTGTTTAGGGTTACAAAACACAAGCGTAATTAATAATACGTCAACTATTATGCATACATGCATGCATATACATATAGTCTAACCCTACAAGATAATCACGGAAGGACAGGCCCAATCCGGATATAATACAAAAAGCCCAAGACGCAACACAATAAGCCCTAACAATCTCCCCCTTTGCGTCTTTGGGACCGAGACTTCAACTCTGTTTAACAACCGAAAACTTCTTCACCGTCTTGAATATCCTAGGGATGATAGCCAAAAGATGGTACCGAAAGGTAATGTACTAACGAAGCATATCAGTGAAAATTTTCTTGTCAGCATCCGACATCTGCTTGCACCGATGTATCAAGTTGATAATGTGCTCCAAGCAGTCAGTAGAAAACAGATGTTTATCTACCAGAGCAAACAAAAACTTGTGAGCGTCAACTTTCGTGAACATCACAGTCAAATGAGTTGAGTCAATTTGCCCTGTCTTCATCTTGTTCACATCTCCTGGCTTTTGAGTAGGCTTGACCGTCGGCTTTTTGTTCATTACTCTCGCTATCTCCTGATCCATCGTTGCAACTTCATGGATATAGGAGTCTAACATTCTTTTTAAATGTTCTAGAATCGGCTCATACTCCTTTGAGTTCATATTATTGAGCTGAATGTTGTATAGCAATATCCAATCATGAGGATTGAGATTGGGAAGATTTGCTAAAGATAGCATCGAAACAGAGTTTGCAGACCCTCGTGTAATCTTGAAATGCACATTCACCAATTTGTCAGCGGGAGTCGGCTTCAATACATTGACAGTTGTAATCTTCTGCGCACTCCATGTCAGGTATTAAGGTTGGCCATACTTTAAGTAAAAGTCGATGAGCTCTCGGTTAACCTTTGGACTTGGAAAAGGAACCTCAACAGTTAAGTCTAAACAGTGAAATGTAAATGCCTTCCTTGTAATCGGCATATCAAATTGTGAGTCCTTGGAGTTGTTGCAGTCAAAAGAAGCAATTGGTTCTAACCAATAGATACTCGTTGATTCAATTGCTTGACTGATCAACACATCTCGAGTCCATTCAAGAAATAGAGCGTTCTTACACTGCAAGATATCTTCTTTTTCTTTGCTGCGTTTCTCTGTTTCCTCAGCCTCCTTTGTGATTTTTATATTGTCATCCAACTCTTTATTCCTCTTATTTCGTTTAAGGGCATCAGCAATAGTTTCATCTGCATCACTATCACTGTCATTAACAATCGTTTTCAGCTTGTCTGTTGGACCAGAACCTGAAGCTAAATTATCCTTCAGTTCTTTTGTTATAAGTATTGTCTGAGATCCCTCTCCCCCTTGTTTTGGAGTAACGAAAGGCTCCGAAACACCTTTCATTTCATGAAGTATGGCAAGAGCGGGAAGCAGTTTGCTAGTTAGATGATTGCGGATGGTGAGAGTAAGAATCGGACCATGAGCACCAATGAGATTAGTCAACATGTCCTTGACATCGTTTGCACAACTGCGAAAGAAAGATCTCTCGGTTTTTAACACAAAAATTTCCTTCTCTACTTGAGCAAGTTGGACTTGCTGAACTGCAATTGTAAAGGCTTGTCGAGCTATCTCTTCTTTCAAAGCACTTTCTTTGGCAATGTCAGCATGCAGTGAGTCCAATTTAGAAGATACTGAATTGATCAGAGAAGCGTTGTCAGCTTGGATAGAGGACCGAACATCATCAAACTTTTGTTGTTCTTTCTGCTGAGATTATGAGAGAGATTCAACTAATTCACGAATTTTGGCAGCATTCGTATCAGCATGCCCTTTTAAAGAATCTAAAAATATCTGTGTGGTGCGAATAACTTCAGTAACCTCAGCATATGCTTTCTTGCAGATAGAAGTTGATACCTTGATGGCAGCAGTTGAATTATCCATTGCCTGTGTATATTGCTCGATAGTAGTCTCCAGAAAAGCTTTGATAAAATCACATACCATTAACTAAGAATGTCCCTAGACATGTCAGATACAACATAAGCATTAATAAATATAGCAATAAAAGATATGATAAAATCAAATACCGGTAACCACACCAGGTGCGGCTCGAGCGTTGTCGGTAGTCAACTGAAAGGCCCTGCTTTTCACCATAGGTGCCTCCACATTGGTAGGAGGCCATCAGTAATCCTCAATGTGGTTGGTGCAAGCACCGACACTGATCCTCCAAACAAGCTTAGACAGTCAGAATTTTTGTGGCATGTCTAGTTCATGTGAAAACAAATCAATGCACTCTAGGGGAAATCCCTACACATATGAACGGTCTGTCCACTTCTGTAGCAACCTAAACCCGCTGGTCGACATGCCTATTATACACATTTCCACACTTGCCACAGAGGCTCCGACTCTGCTGCCCCCTAGAATGAGAATCAAAGGTCTTAATCCTCTTAGCCTAGCCCACTACTGTCTGAACCTGCTCTGGCTTGCACTTTGTCTGAAGCTCCAACTCAATCTCCTTCTCACAGGCCCTTTAAATCATATCATTCAGGTCTTCCACCCTGAAAAACTCACAAACTCCTTGATGTTAGGCCTTAACATGTCATGTTATCTTGTCTTCTTCATCTCCTCATCCACAACATAGTGTAGAAGAAACAAGGTACTCTCACAAAACTTCGCAGTGATCTCCACCACAGTATCAGTAGTCTGGCGTAGGTCTTGAAACTTCCCCACCAGCTACTGCACCTCGATCGCCAGTGCAAAATCCTCTTCGAATCTTCTAAGAAACTGTCCCCATGTCATGGCCACTACTGATGCAGATCCCAAAGCTCAGGAACCCTCATCCCACCAGTCACATGATCAGTCTCTCAGAAGGCCGGATGTAAACCCTACCTTTTCCTTTTTAGGTCAAAAACTCATCCGATGAGCATTCTCCATGTCACCGATCTAGTGTTGAGTTGCGATGTGGTCCTTAGCCCCGAAGAACTCTGGAGCTTCGCAAGCCTTGGACTCCTGAAAAAATAGAGTCTTCGCTCCTAATTGTCGTGCATTGATATCTGACGAAAGGCCCCCGAGTTGATGATCCGTCAGCTCCATAATCCCCTCCTTGATAGTACCGGAAATCACAAGGGTGTCCTGCATGATACTGTGAGTAATCTCAGATGTGATAAGCTCATGTAACGGCTCATCAATTGGTTTTGGTCTAGAGCAAGAACCTAATCCAGAAGCTCCTCCTTACATGATCGCCATACCCAAGGATTTCCATGATCTTCCTTGTATCGAGTACAAATCTTGTTCTTTTAGTAGTTTGGGCCCAATACTACCTTCCAAACCTATCTGTACTTTCCTCAAGATCCATCATGAATCCTTTTAGTCATCACACTAAATCCATTTACACTATCTCTATGCTAAAGAACATACATATCATAATACGACATTTCCTAGACTCTCCTAGAAATCCTCAACTCAACCGCCCTGGAATACATGGAACCTCAACCAACACTGTCAGTTACCTTATGCATGCAAGTTGTACATAAAATGGGATCACATAGATTGTCGAATAATAATTCTACCCTAAGTCCATAACTAAACAAGAAACATGAAATGAGGAAAAATCAATCATTCTAGGGCTATATAAACGTGATCGTATACAACTTTAAAAGAATACACTTAGCAATTAACTTAGTCGATATCAATTCCAAGTAGCATATAGAATCTAATTCCCTAGGCTATAGGGCATCACACAAATCAGGAAATTCTATCACCTGATTCCTAAAGGTTTCCTTAGTCGCACTCTAGCATGCAATTCACGTTCCTGGCATACTAATCACAGCATATAGGAATGGGTATTTTTGGAATCACTTCTTTGAGCTCGACTGATTGCATACATCACACCTCCTTTTTACTTAGTAAAAAAAGTCTTTTTAGAAATTTATTTTTCTCTTTGAAAAGATTATCATTTCTTCAGATTGAGTTCTAACACACTCGCCCATGTGTTTGAATCCCTCAAACCAAGGCTTTGAAACCAACTTGTAATGTCCTAAAAGCAGTGATAAAAATTTTCATTTTCAAAATGTCAATCCCATACGTCATAAGTCTCAAAAACATCATGGTACTAATTATCCAAAAGCATCAGAGTAAAAGAATTCATAAATACGGAAACACGATGGGAGAAATGTTGTGCCATTATGTTGGGACCTTCCCTTTCATACCGAAAGTACTAGAAACCATAAACATAACTGTAGTCATAAAACTTAGTCATATACATCCGACAAATACAAATCAGTGGGCTGACATTGGTGTCTTCGACCCACTAGCATGATAAGAAGACTCACCTCTAATTGAAGATAACTGAATCGCACACTCGAGCTACTGCTAACATGACTCCTCACACTAAACATATCACAAAAACAAACCTAGTTAAAACTCAGGGATTTAACCCAATATCAATGGTCTAGATCATCTTTTGCCTTAACAAGGGAAAAAAGACCATTTTTCCCTTGCCATGAATGACCCAAAACACAAGGCTCAAAATCCCTAACAACCTAAGGCCCAAAAATCGCCCAAAAGAGTTTTATGGGAGTACGCCCTACGCACTCCTAATTATGCTCAATGTACTACTTTGTCTTGGAAAGCTTACGAGGAATCAACCCAGAATACCCAACATAGTCAAGGTTTCAAATCATAAGATATTAAGCATCGCAATATTTTTTTATCATAATATTTTTGGATCCTTTTATTTTAGATCGTATCATTTTGAATCATAGTACTTTGGATCAATTGATTTTTGAATAATATCATTTTTTTATCATAATATATTAAATTAAAAAGGGGTTTTGCTCATAACAAATTTTAGATTATTATATTTTTCGAATGATTTAATTATTAATTATAAAAGATAATTATTATTTTTAAAAGATACTGGTTATGCTGTTGTGTCTAGGAACAGAAGGTGATTCTATTTAAGAGAATTTTGTCAAACACGAGCCTTAGTCAATCAACGTTATTATTTACTAATTATTTATTTTGATGATTTATTAACAATAACTAAAACTAGTTACCTTAAACAAAGATACAAGAAAGGGGAGAGATCGTTGAGAGTTGATGAAAATTGCATATTTTAAGATTGTTGTAGCCTCTCATACCATGCATGATTATCAACTAAATCCTAGAAAGGGTCAAAGATCTCCTTGTCTTGTGATTCTTGATTTTTCATTTCACCACCTTGAATTTAGGTTGTCGCCAAACACCTTTGACATCACCATTCTCATCCGGACCTTTAGTGATATTTGGAATAGAGTTGTGCTAAAATTTATGCCCTTGTATGTTGTGCCCTGGGTGATGACCAAGCTCGCCTATGGCCTGGTCGACTGGCCGACCCTGATATTGATTAACTTTTTTATATGTACAATGTTTTTTTGTTCATGTTATGGTTAATTATTTTATTTTGTAATTAGAGATCAGTTCATTCTTTGTAATGATTAATTACTTTATTTGTAACTATATATCTTTGAAGAATTGCTAGCCGCGTACAAGTATCTGGTAGTATACCAACCTTTAAAAACATAATGTATAGACAGTTTTGGACATTAGATGAACCACCATATCCAATTTAATGAAAATTGGCCCATAACCCTTCCATACTGAATCGTAAATATTACACCCAAATCTCAACAATGACAAGAACGTATTTGGTTTTCTCTTACTAAAGGTTGATCACCATATTAGATACTATATTTTAATTATCATTCTCATAGAAACACCAACAAGAAAATTATTGTTAGTCTCTTATACCTTCTTGAATAATAGAAGGAATCCTAATTAACAAGAAAACTACTTTACTTTAGTTAAACAATTGAGGAATTAACATGTTACTATTCTGATACTTTTATTTACATCTACCGTGCGATATCGAATATAAAACAATAGTTACATCTTGAAATGTATCAAATTCACTAGCTGATATCAAGTTTAGTGGGAGGGACTACATTAAATGGATACTTCAAAAATCAAAAGAAACGGTATTCAGGATCCATTTATCTGCATCATCAAGACGCCGGGGGATAGGGTGATCAGCAGTATCATTGTGACATACGTCCACCATGTAATGATTCGAACCAGTTTGGACGTTGAGTTGGGTTTTCGGATCTTCAGCATCATCATCTAGAGACACCCCCATACAATATTTTTTTATATATCTGTCCATACTCTCCGAGCTCCATTCAACTTCAAAAGGAGAAGATATTGTTACCTTGCAGTTATCACGAAAATGAAAATCTTCAGCAGCAGCGGTATCGTGAGGCACCCCCATGGATTGTTCTATAAATCTATCCACACTTTCCAAGCTCAATTCAACTTCAACAGGAGCAGTAACATCACCTTGAGCGGATAGGTCCCAAACATTTTGCACGTCGAATATGGTTGGCGCATTGTCATAAGAACTTTGAACCAGGACAGGTGGGTAACCACTACAATCAAGTAGTTCCATAGAAGAAGAATTCAAAGCACCATTTGAAAACAGAAAATCGTCGCATGCATTAGTCAATAAAAGCATATTCTTCTGATAACATGACTCCCTTATTTGCACTGGTTGTATTGAATTCAAACCATGCTCACTAGTAGGCATTTTGTAGGCACCATCATCAAGCGTTTGTGAGGAGGAGGCAGGTGGTCCAATACTTGAAACAGAACTTGAAGCACTATGATCAGAAATTTGACAACCGTTGCTTGCAATCGAAGTAAATTGATTCTGATAGCACGGGTGTTGGTGCTTGTATTAAACAACTCCAACCTTGAAAGGTAGTCATCGGTTGCATTGGAATTGGATAGGGGCTTGAGTTCATTCCGATTTGGCCAACAGTTTTGCCATTGTTAACCCAAATGTGAGTGATCGTGGAAAGGTGCCACCATTTTATCAACACAAGTATCTTAATAGTTATTAGTTTCTTGATCGTCAACTTGTTCGGGTTGTTGATTAGAAAAGCTCATTTCATTCTTTTTTGAATACTCTTCGTCTCTTGGGCAGTGGTTTGTTGGGTTCTTCCATCACCTCCTTTGGATTCTGATAAATCTTGCACAACACCCATTCGTTCAACTACAAGAAAACCAGATAAAAATTAAGCATATATACAACATTGAGGATGTTGGTATTTTAATCTTGAAAGGTTTATTTAATTAGTGTTTTGTTTTTTTTATTTAGTAAATAAATTGAATGGGTCTTGAATGGGTCATGTGGACCAAGTATTATTGCTGGAAAGTGGGAACACGTGGGCTTACTGGTTCCTTGTTTGAGTTTGATTTGTTTTAGTTCCGTTAGGGTATGTAGGCTATAAAAGCCTCTTTATTTTCTGAATAATAGATGCAATAGTTTTGAGTCGATAAACAAGTTTTCTTCTTCTTCTTTTCTCACATAACATAACATATATATATATATATATATATATATATATATATATATATATATATATCAAATCGTTCAAGAAACAAAGCATCATTCGAGATTAATGTATCTTTACGTACGTACTAAACACAAGTATTAACTATATACTTAGAATCAGAACTAACTCAAGAAATAAACCATTATTATTCATTCAACAAGACTCATGCATGTATCTTTTATTAGTTAGTTGATAACTAACCTGCGAGTTCTTCCGGCATGTGGTTGTAAATATTGACCTGGTGTAACCGGCACTTGGCGGGCTCTCTTGATTCGATCTTGGCTTTCAGGCAGTCTACGATGAGCTCTGAATCTGTAGGACAGAACCGATAGTAGGACACAATCGACGAGCTCTGAAATTGATTGTTATGAGACTGTTATTTTCGGTTACTATCATACTTCATCTTAACAGAGCTATTGAATATAAAAAGATATTATCATCTCATGTATATTTTATTATTTTGATTTTCAGAATTTTTATTTTTTATGCAAGAAAATAAAAACTAAAATAACTAGAAATAAAATATTTTTAAGATTTTTTTTTTAATTTCTTTTATATTTTTATGAATGCAGAAAATTAAAAGGAAAATAATTTTTTGGATTTTCCAAAATTTTCAAGTGTAAATGCAATGTAGAAAATAAAATAGAAAATTTGAGAAATTTAACCTAAAAAACTGAAAATTTAATTTTTTTTAACAAAAATTGCAAATTGTTACACTAACTCCCTCCCAAAGTTTAAAATGATGCATTGTCCTCAATGCTCACAGAGAAATGAACAACTCAATAAGGCATATAAAAGGAAAAAGTTGCAGCTAAGAATGAATGTACTAGATAAGTTTACACAAAAAACTTCGACCATCTCTTTATTGAAAGTGTAAAAACTAAAACTACTCATCGGGTTGCCTCCGTGAAAGCCGCCATTTTTTAAGGTCGTTGGCTCGATCGTTTCGGATGACTTTATCACCTGTACGTAAAGATATTGACACAATACAGTTAGAAGTACCGTGTCCCCGACAATGATATCAATTTGTTAAACAAGTTGTCGCACCTAATTTAAGCAAATAAACTTATCACTGGTGGTAACACTAAAAATATAACACAAAGATGTAGGGTCGAATCCTCAGGTCACAACCTAACGGTCGATCCCTATTTGAATCAGGCACATTCTAGTCAAAAAATAAATATAAAAGCTTCAGGGGGGGGGGGGGTTGAATTAACAAAAAAAAACTGCAATGATATTAAATTAAACGAAAATTAATAATAAAAATGATTTCAGCTCTGTTGCGACTTTCTTAATCATGCAACTAGTTAAGATCTAGTTATTTGGATGTGTTCTATCTAAGCTAGTATTATGAAAAACTAACAAGCTCTAGTATAATCTTTGTTACCTAAATTAGTTAATCAAAACAAGCTCTTTGAATTAACCCAAACTTTTTACTGTTCAATTAAACAAACTCTTAATTAAATCAGAAAAATTGCATTAAGTTTTATGTAAAATGACCAACAATATCCAATACTTCTCACAAGCTCAGAAACATAAAGATATGATTTTTACTGTTTATACCAGAGTTAATTCCCTAACACGGAACTAATCTGATTCTTGTTAATTGATTAACTGGAATGATAAAACCCTAGCTAGGTGATCAGACCAACAAGAATTAAAAGTCAAACATTCATTAAGTTCAAAACTGTAAAATATAGATAGAAACAAAAGAAGAAATCCAAATTAGATAACTAATTAAATGAAAAGTACTAGTCTATGCAGAACTAAAAACTAAGGTTTTAGCCAGACATGGTTTAAAACTGATCTAGAACAATAAAAATAAGAATTAAACTACTAACTCTTACTAAACTAAATGTGGGAGATGATCCACAGCCTGTAGGTCTTCAAAAAGTGATGAAAATTAGAGAAAATCGCATTCAGAAGGGTTTTTTCATCAACTGGAATCATTTCTGGAATCGACTGAGTAGGTATGCGGTATTTAGAGAGCAGTCTGCGTAGCAAATAAGGGTTCTTGTAGTAAGCACGACCTGTTCTTGGGGGACACGCCCGTTCCAGGTCATCGCAACTTTGTAATCTAAGATAAATCACAAAAACTCACAATCTAGTAAAGCACCACCCATGTTTTGGATGATATAGTTGGTATTTGTTTTTTTAGCGTATTGACTCCAAATAAGCTCCAGATGTGATCCATAGACTTTCAAACTGCAACCCCACTTCAAATAACCTGAAATGAACCCAAAAACATGAGCAGTATGGGAATTCAAACAAAATACATGAGTTGAACATTATTTAAACTAATATACATGAAAAACATGAAAAATGATGCAAATTTCTAATAAAAACTACCCTAAAATATGTATAAAATGGCATGTATCACAATACCACAACTCCTAGGATCTTCCTTCACAAACAAAGACACCAAAAGTTACTCTCAAGGCTTCAAAACTTCACACACATGGATTAGGGTTCGAAATGGAGTCTAAGAGAGATAGTTGTTGAGAGATGAGATGGTTAGAGGCCATAAGGTCTTTAAATAGGGTCAAAACCCTAAAAATTAGGGTGTTCCCCTACTTACGTACGCCCAACGTCCATGCACGTATGCCTAGCGTACATGAGAGACTCTCGATCACATGCAAGGTTCCTATGCCCAATGTATCTGATTCGCACGACCAATGTAGAGACCAATTTGCCAACTTTTAAGAATTATTGCTAGAATAGAAAATTACCTAAAACACTAGCATTACAATTATCCGTCGCTTGAATTAGACTTTAGCCTTAAATTCCGAAGCTACAAACAAGTCTGGGTAGTAGTCCATCATATCTTCTTCAAGATCCCACGTCCATTCCGATCCTTTCCTGTGATTCCATTGCACCTTGACTAGGTTCACTCCTTTTTGTCGTAGAATCTTGGTCTTCTTGTCAATAATCGTAATTGGTGTCTCTACATTGTTCAAGCACTCATCAAACTGAACGTTATCCAAAGGAATCACCGTCGAATCATCGGGTATACACTTCCATAAATGAGAGACATGTAAGGTGTTATGGATTTGACTGAGCTCAACAGGAAAATCCAACCGATATTTAACCTTCCCCATCCGGGTGGTAATCATGTAGGACCAATAAATCGGGGGCCCAACTTGCCTTGCTTCCGAAATTGAATGACACATTTCCAAGGTGACACCTTTAGAAGTACCAAATACCCCACCTGAAACTCGAGTTCAGAACATCGTCGAGCTGCATAACTCTTATGCCGACTTTGTGTGCCCCACAACCTATCGCGCATCTGATGAATGAACTCAGTGTTCTTTAGTACCAGTTTTATGCTTCCTATGACCCGATGCCTGATCTCGCCTTAACAGACTAGGGTCCTACACCTCATCCCATACAACATCTTGAAGGGCGGTCAGTCAATACTGGCATGATAATTGTTGTTGTAGGAGAACTCGACTAGTGGAAGGTAAGTATCCCAACTCCCATCAAAGTTTAATACACAAGCCCATAGCATATCTTCAAGCGTCTGAATCGTACGCTCGTTCTGACCATTAGTATAGGGATGATATGTTGTACTAAAGTTAAGCTGAGTGCCCAAATCCTCATGAAGCTTCCTCCAAAACCTCGAGGTGAAACGAACATCTCAATTTGAAACCACCAAAACTGTCACCCCATGTCGAACCACCATCTCTCGAATGTAAATGTCAGCCAACTTTTCAATAGATATACTCTCGACGATCAGAATGAAGTGTGCTCTCTTTCTCAATCTATCAATAATGACCCATATAGAATTAACTCCTCATGTCGTCCTTGGCACCTTTGTGATAAAATCCATGGAAATCTCTTCCCATTTACACATGGGGATAAGTAATGGCTACATCTTTCCATGAGGCCTCTGATGCTCGTCTTTCACTTTCTAACAAGTCGGGCACCGCTCCACAAACCAAGCCATCTCCCTTTTCATACATGGCATGCAATAACTCAGCTTCAAATCTCAATATATCCTTGTGACCTCCATATGGATCGAACACTTTGACTTATGTGCCTCTTCTAAAATTGTCTGCCACAACAGTAGTCGGAACCTAAGCTCTACTACACCGAGTCAACAATACCTGACCATCTCTAACAAATAGAGGACTTAATCCTCTGATCTAATCCACCTTCCATTTCTCCCTTTCTCAGTCCCTCTACCTGAGCCTTTTTTATCATATCCAAAAAACCAACATAATAATCATCCTCAAACATACATTCCCAAAAGATGTACTCATTGTCTTGCGGCTGAAGGCGTCAGCCACTACACTGGCCTTCCTAGGGTGGCATAAGATCTTGAAATCATAATCCTTTACCGCATCCAACCATCTCCGTTGCTACATATTCAAGTTCAACTGATCCATCATGTGCCACAGACTCTTGTAAATAGTGTAGACAGTACGTCTAACCCCATTTAGATAATGCCTCCAAATCTAGAGGGAAAAACCACACCCCAACTCCAAATCATCTGTAAGATAATTCGCCTCATGAGGCCTTAACTGCCTCGAAGTTTAAGACTTCACATGACCCCTATGCATAAGAACAACTCCTAAACCCGTTATAGAGGCGTCATGATAAGCCACAAAATAATCCATATCATTGATAAGCTTAAGAATTGAGGCTTCGCACAATCTCAACCTCATCGAATTAATGGCTAACTGTTGATCGGGCCCCCACCGAAATGTAACATTCTTCTTCGTCAAGTGGGTTACTCGCACCGCAATCTTAGAGAAATCCTGGATAAACATCCAATAATACCCTGCAAGACCTAGAATCTTTGAATCTTAGATGGGATCCTTTGTACTTCCCATCGCAAAACAATCTCAATCTTGGCTTTATCGACCAGTGTAACTTTCTGGTTGACAACGTACCTCATGAATTTCACCTCTCACAACCAGAACTCATATATGGAGAATTTGGCATGCAACCTATCTTTCCCTAGGAACAAATAATGTAAGTACTCCTCGTTCTGCTCCTTGCTCTTGGAGTAGACCAGATTATCATCTACAAATAATATCACTGAATAGTTAAGCATCAACCTACAAACCCAATTCATGAGATCCATGTACGATGTTGGTGCATTGGTGCGCCTGAATGGCATCACCGCGAACTCGTAATGACCATAGCGAGTCTGGAAGGCCTTCTTTTGCACATCCTTGTCTCTGACCTACATCTGATGGTAGAATGATTGCAAATTATTCATGTAAAACCAAACTATATGGTTCTTTGGCTATTGGAACCACACGAGGCACCAGATTATTTCAGAACTTAACTTGACTCTTGTGAGGCACTCCTAGAAACTCCTCCGGAATACACATCGAGGCATGCCCAAAACATAGGTACCTCACTCAATGTCGCCATGCCCTTGACTCGAGTATCCACCACATAGGCTAGAAACCGAGAATAACCTGTTGAAGATATCTCTTGGCCCTTGTAGCGTAACAAAGAGTTGGCCCATGCAAAATTCTCTCACCAGAAATAACTTGTTCTCCCCCACTTGGGGTTCGAGTTCTCACCAGATGTCAATCGCAGTCAATCATGGCCCCATTGGGGCCCAACCAGTCCATCCCAATAATAATCTTAGATCCTCATATAAGGATCATAACTAATTCAATAGAGTATCTATCGCTGAACAGATTTTGAACACATCCACGATGAACCCTCAAAGCACACACAGAACGATCATCAGCAATCTGGACCTCCAACAGATAGTTTAAAATCCCAGGAGCATCTTTAAACTTCTTGCTAAGAACAAGAGATATAAAGGATCGGGTAGCACCCGAATCAAACAGAACAAGAGAACCCATATCATTGACTAAGAAGGTCCCTAAAAAGGATTAGATACGATTACAAGCGTAAATAAGGAAGGAAAATAAGATATGTTAATAATAAAATACATACTGGTAACCACATACGGTGTTGCATGAGCCTCATCGATAGTCAGCTGGAAAGATCTACTCGTCACCATAGGTGTCTCCGCATTTCCTTGACGGCCATAGGTAATCCAAAAAGTGGCGGGTGCACGTGCCGCCATTTCCCCTCCTGACAACCTCAGACAATCAGCCTTTATATGGTCTGTCTGGTTGCAGTGGTAATATATCAATGCACTTTGGGGGCAATCCTTAGTCATATGCCCAGTCTGAACTCACCTGAAATATCAAGAATCCGCCAATTGACATACCCAATTGTGCGGCTTGCTACCCTTGCCACAACAACCCCTTCCCTACTAGTCCTTAGAATGTGGCTCTAAAGTCTTGGCCCCCTTTTCCTAGCCCAAAACTATCTGCACCTGATCTGGCTTGCGCTTCGCTCGAAGCTCCAGCTCAATCTCCCACTAATGGGCCCTATCGATCATATCATTTAAGTTCTTGCATCCCGAAAAGCTCACAAAATCTCTAATGTCATCCCTTAACATGTCATGATATCTCGTCTTCTTTATCTCCTCATCCACAACGTAATATTGAACCAATAGAGCCCATTCACGGAACTTGGCAATGATCTCCGCTACATTCTCAATAGTCTGGCGAAGGTCGTGAAACTCACTTGCCAGTTGCTTCAAGTCGATTGCTAGTGAAAACTGTCACACCCCCAAACTAGAACGGCAGAATCGTTTGAGGGTGGATGACTTCATATAGTATCATAACAGTTGAGTAAATAGTAAAGAAAGCAAACACAACCACCATATATAAAATTTGAAAAGTTACATTGTTGCATGTGATACATGTTTCAAAATAAATTATAATATGATGATAAAATATGTTTTGAACTGACGTCTTAGCATCCTTTCTTAAAAAGTTGATGATTACTTATATTACTGAATCCCTGAGAAATACAATTGGTTTTGAAAAAGTGTCAACAATTAAGTTGGTGACTTCATAAGAGCTTTTGTATAAAAATTGTATGCCTTTCTGTATAAAGCAATTGAGTTTGTTTCTAGGAAATCCAATATTTTCCATAAATGAGTGGTTTTTAAAGACTCCAAAACCGGAATGCATATGTATTTTTCCATCCCTAAAATAGTGTAAGTAGATTTATATATGTATATATAATCCCTAAGGCGTTTGATAGCCTCGTAAAACAAAATGTATCATTAGTACTCCATGTGAGGTTTTATAACCGTACTATTGACTCATACTACCTGTAACAACGTTCTTTAGGTGTTGCAATGATATGACGTTTGTCACCCCAGACCTGCCAGTCTAACTATACCTAACAGTTTAGGTGCGGGATTGTCAGTCCTGTATAGATCTATACACAAAAATCACTCTCTCCCTACAAGAGATTATGGTATATAATACAGGACTTAGACTGCGTACTTGAAGGTACAGTGAAGTCAAATGTCTCACAAAATTTAGTATCAACGGTTTCTGTATGAAAAGTCCATTTTTATTGTAATATTGTAAGTATTTCCTCTTTATAGTGTTTATAGTATGTAAAACATCATGAATATCTCGTAAACTATACCTATTATAGTTTTCAAAAGTGTGTTTCGTTTGGATGAAAAACCGTGGTGTATTACCAACTTTGCATGTAAAGTATAATATTAGTAATAATGTTGTTTTATGTGTTTAACATATATACACAAAAATGTAGATGAAACGTTAAAGACCATATGTAAAGATTTGTAATTTTTAACATAAGTTTTTCTTGTGTCGCACTTGTATTTCCTCCCCTAAAATATAGAAACGATGTGAAATATAGGGATATGAACTCGCCTTGTAGAAGTGATGTTTTGATGAAAATGATGCTTTGATCATGCAACACTCCCACCGGAAAGAAGTCGATTTCTTCGAAATCTCGGGGCTTCGAACTTCTGTCAGAGCTTGGATATGAAACCGGGATGTCAAGGTAGTCTCGAGAGGGTATAAGTATGAAATTTCGGAGAGAAAGTGGTGAATTGGAAATTGAAACTCGGAAGCCTTGCACCCTTTATATACGGGTGGAACTGACCTCGTACGCGGGGCATGCCTCCGAAGAATGTTGGGCGTTCCCGGTGCGCTGGGCGTACTCGCGTACGCCATGCATGATGTCTTCGTCGGATACCGGACTTAGGATGGGACGGGCTAGAAGGTAACAGGGGAGATGTGGTCGATCCGAGGCACTGCATTGAGTACGCTGGGCGTACCCTCGTACGCCGGGCGTACTCCCACTCGGTTTGTGTGTCTCAAACTTCTAAAATTCGTAACTCTCACATACTAGCTCCATTTTTGACGTTCTTTATATCCACGCTTAGGTGAGATTATACTCTACAACTTTCATTTAGACTCTGTCGGCTGGTTTCGACTTTAATTTTAATATTATATTTTTAGTAGGTCGGGACAAGAAAAATCCGTTTAAAATTTCACAACTTCTTCACACAAACGTCTGTTTTCTTTTGTCTTTTTATCGTTGTACTACTATTGTTGAGGTCTTCGTTTCTCGTTTAGTTTGCATCGGCTATAAATCACTCGATCACTGCTTCGAGTTTTTAGCTGTCTACTACTATTCTGCAACTCAGAAAAATCATAACTTCCTCAAACAAAGTCAGATTTGGACGTTCTTTTTATGTATGTTCACGATTTAACATAATCTACAAACTTCCGTTTAGATACCTAAGGCTAAAAAGTATTTTATTGAAATTTATAGTTTTTACACTTATCAACGTTTTACCGGTTATGCCGCAGATCTTTGATTGGTCATAACTTCTTCGTTTTAACTCGGATTGGAGTGTTCTTTATATTTCTGAAAACCTTGACACGATATCTATTATTTTATGCAACCCAATTGAGATTTCTGAACATTTCATTTTTTTGACGTTATTTTATATTAAATCCAAAAGTATATTACAATACTTGACTTTTAGGTCATTACATTGACTTGAAATATCAGGTCGTCAAAAAACTCCCTCTGAAATGTCGTAACGAACTCCTCCTAACACGTGATTGTCATAGTCGCAGTCCCCATGGCTCGACCAACCTCATCCCACCAGTTACTTGGTCGGTCCTTTAGTAGGCAAGATGTAAACCCTACCTTTTCTCCTTCAGGTAAAAAACTACTCCACATATTATTTTCCTTGTCAACGATCTAGCATCGGATAGCGATGGGGTCATTAGCCTCAAATAAATCAGGAGCTCCACAAGCTTTGAACTCCAAAAAACAGGAATTCTGTGCTACTATTAGACCTGCAATATTCTCGGTAGAAAGGCACTATGCGGCTTATCCATAATCTCCATAATACCCTCCTTGATGGCACCATTCATCATAGGGGTACCATCCAAAATTCTGGGGGTAACCTTGGCCGCAATAAGCTCACATAGCCTCTCATAAATCGGTTTTGTTCCCGAGCCAGAACTTGAACCAGAACTAGAGCCGGAACCTCCTCCTCGAGTGATCGTCACCATTATTAAACTGAAATTCCAAACATAATATCGATAAGCATAAATTAAGGAAACACTCTATATATCTACTTAGAATTGCCAAGACTGTCCTTGTCTCGACTACAAATCTTGTGTTTCCAGTAGCACAGACCAAATACAACCTTCCACACCGGTCTGTACTCACCTTAAGCACCATCCCAGATCCTCTAAGTTACAACACTAATTCCATCTATCAATACTATGCTATACTGCATACAAGTTCCATTATAACATTCTTTAGACTCTTCCAGGAAATCTCCCTCAACCGCCTAATTGATACTAAGAGCTCTCAATCTAAACTGACGATTGCCATACGCTTGCAAGTTATACATAAAATGGGATCACATAGACTGTCAAATAATGCTTCTACACTAAGTCCACATCTAGACAAGGAACATGAAATCAGGCTAAATCAACCATTCTAGGGATATATGGTCCTAATCATATACAACGTTTTAAAGCATAGACTTAGCAAGTAAATGAGTCGGTATCAATTGTAATCAACATATATCATCCACATCCCCTAAGTTATAAGGCATCACACAAATCAAGCAACCCTATCATACAATTCCTGATGGCATCCTTATTCATATGCTACCATACAATTCAGATATCAGATATGCTAATCATAACACATAACTATGGAATAAAAGAGTTCAACTTCACATTGCAAAACATAACAGAGTTCAACTTCACATTACAAAACATAACAGAGTCATACATTGACATTCACTTATATATTAGCTAAGCTGACCATAACCAACAACCTCTAAATTAGATAGCATGTGAATAAGAAATCTTTAAATGTGATGAAATAAAAAAGTTCAATTTGACCATACCCAACCATCGGTTCCTTGACCTTTGACTTTTCCCAAATCATATTTTTTTCCTTCAATCACCAATTCATGACCTTGAAATCCTTTTGATCATTGACAGCGGTGTCACTTAGAAGCATAGCTAATTCTCGGCTATAATCATCCTCCAACATGGTGTCACTCTATCTATCTTCACACTCTTTTACATCAGCGATTACCCGAAAAAATATAAAGTTCTTAATGAAGCCTTTTATGGTTTCAAGAATCAGGTATAACTCTTAAACCATAAAGTACAAGACTTTTATCTTTCACTAACTTTGTGACAACAAATGTTTGACCAGATATCACGTAAAATTAACCATGGACTAACAATTATGCTATAAAAATTGTAACATTATATAAATATGCCAAAAGGATGTAAATGATACCATGTAACAACACCAATCCATTAGAAAGTTGAAGAAAAGGATTGAAAGGGAGACATTGTACCTCAAATGAAAGACCAACCTAACAAAATGAAAGCCATAAAATAGTATATGCATTAGTAGAGGAAAAAGCATACCCAATTTCATATCCAATACTCTTAAATCTAGTGATTAACAAGTGATGAGGTAGCACCTCTCCACTATCGTCAAGAACAAAACCTACCCAAAAGAGAGTTATAAGGTAGAAGTGGTGGTAGCAGAAGGAATTCTTAATAACAATGGAGAGGGATGACACAAACCATTGACCTGATATATTTTTTGTGCAAGAAAAAAACTTAGATTGCTGGCTGCTTCGGTACCTGAAAAAAAAAACCCATAAACACCATTAAATCCTAGTGTTAGAAGGTAGAAGCAATTATAAAAACACACATACACACATAACATTAATGAGACTTGATTTTTTTCTGCAGGAATATATTTTGCTTGGTGGTTTGATCAGGTGGGAGTGTGTTTTTGGCTTAGATATTTGATAGAATCAACCTAAATCAAAGTTTATTTGATAGAACTAACCTAAAGCAAAGTCAGCACCTGAAACAAATTCGGCACATGAAGCTAACATGAAGTAAATGGATGATTCCACTCTAATTTGGCAATCAATTATATAGAGATGGAGCCGAGATATGAGGGGATTTGGGGATTCAATTTGAAAGTAATTATACCTCCTCAATTTCTAGTTTAAAATTCAATATCGTAATTCAATCTTTTCCTTAAATAAAGGTAATTTAGTTTTGATGTTTAAAAATTAATCCTATTTATGCATAAAGCGCTTGTACTTTTTCCTTTAACATTTGTACTACTCATAAAATAAGTAAATGCATTTTATGGTTAAAATATATCTATCTATCTATTAATATTTTACCACCGGTGAAGAGATTCTAGATAAATGTGTGTTCTCAACAAAGATTTGATACTTAAGTTTCTAAATATATTCAGTTCTTAGCAAGAATTAGACCAACTTCTTAGGGGTTTTTACATTTGTTATTTTTCTTTTCTTTTATAGAACATTTACAAAGATAGAGATGGTAATGGTGATCGGTTTTTATCCAAAGGAAAGTCTAATTCAAGGGTTCTATTAGGAATTTTGACGTCTTATTATTATATATTTTGTAAGAAATTATGGTTGTTGAATTAGTATTTATTAGCCTAATGCAAAGATGGCAGCGATGGCGATGTATGGTTTGATCGACAATAAGTGGTGGTCATAGGTTTCTAGTCATAGGAACGTATGACAATGGTGGTGGGTGTGGTTATATCGACAATGGGTAGTGCTGATATATTTCTGGCCGGAAGGAAAATATGGCAATGGTGACGACATGTCATGTTTTGGTCTCGAAAGAAATGCATGAGAGGAAGATGGAGTCGGTGGTGGAAGGGAGCAGGGATATAGTTGACGAGTTAAAGATAGAGTTAGAAATGGAGCGGATTTGGGATGGGGTTTACCATCCATGTCCCCATCCCCGAGTGTTTAGGATCGTCCTTATCCCCATCCCCATCTCCATCTCCGACGAATGCGGTGAATCAAATTTCATCCTTTTTGTATTTTGGGCGTTTCCCTAGCCCATCCTTCATCGCTGGCCGATCCCCAACCCATCCAAATCTATCAAGATAATAAACTCAACTTACACAATAAAACCAAGGTTAATAAGCGATCAAAACCAGATGATCAATCATAGAGTTTAACAAGCGTCAAAATGAAAAAAGTGACGATATATATATATATATATATATATATATATATATATATATATATATATATATATATATATATATATATAGTTAGGTTATTTTGTTTTCATTATCTATTGCGTGTATGTACGATTAATTCTGGACCAATCAGTTTAATTATTTTAAAAAAGTAATTAATGCATATTACATGTTGAAGATATAATGATTATTAATTACATCTTCGACATTTAATATGCATTAATTACTTTCTTAAAATAACAAAAATAATTGGTCCAGAATCAATGATACATACACACAATATATAGAACATTTGAACCTAACTATATATATATATATATATATATATATATATATATATATATATATATATATATATATATATATATATATAGTCATCAAAACGGGGGCGGGACGGGTTGAGGATTGTTATACCCGGCCCCGGTCTCATCTCCGGTTTTAGCATAATGGGGATCCCTAGTCTGGTATCCGATACCCGTTTTGACGGTGAATACCCGTCCCCGTTTGGGGCGAGTCAACTTGGTTTTCCATTGGGTCGGGTGAAATTTCATCCCTAGTCGAAAAAAGATACCATTAATTTTTTTATTTTTCAGTCACAAATGTATCAAAATAAATAATAAAGTATTAAAAATAAATCAAAGGATATGTTTTCTAGAAACTTAATCCCAAAAAAAAGATATTCTTTAAAACTTAATCCCATAAAAGATATTATTTCAAATACAACTTCAAAAAGATTCTCCTACATAAACAACTAAAAATAACCTATATGATCCACGTTTTCTCAGAAATAAATATTACTACATAAAGAATCATTTAAAAAAAATAAAAATTATATATAAACAAACATGGTTAATTAATTGTTTTGTAGTGTTAGACTTAAATTCATGTAAAATACCCATTAAACAATCCAATCTTCGCTTTCATTAGAAGACTAAAGTTGCTTTTGGAAACATAAAACAATCAAAATATTGCACATGCCCAATTCATGATCTCCTTTCGCTAATTTCCTCACTTTATATTTTTCATTTTTCCAAAGGGTTTAATTAATATCCCATGGCCAAAAATGGCGTTAACCTAACCATGTTCTTCCTGTTCATCATAACATATTGCTATTGGGAGAGCCACGTGAAACTCGCTGACTTCATCACCACTTCTCCAAATTCAATCCATCTTATCAAAGACATTTTCATACTCGCCGGACAAAGCAACATGGCGGGGAGAGGCGGAGTGGTCGAAAGAAACTTGGACGGAATAATCCCACCGAAATCCAGTCCAGTCCGGGAAAGATTCTACGATTGATTGGTGATCTGAATTGGGAACATGCAGAAGAACCACTTCACGCCGATATCGACGTCAACAAGACTTGTGGAGTTGGGCCAAAAATGGCGTTTGCGAATGCGTTGATCGACGGCGGTTTCCGGTGGTGGGGTTGGTGTCGTGTGCTATTGGAAGGAGTGGGATTGATGAGTGGGCGCGTGGGGGTAGACTTTATGAACGGTTGGTAAGGAGGGCGGCGGCTGCGGTGGAACGCGGCGGAGAGATTAGGGCGTTGTTGTGGTTTCAAGGGGAGAGAGACACGATTAACATAACCGATGTTGAACCGTATAAAAAGAAATTACCTCAGCCTCCTCCATATCTTTCTTATCAAAACTAGATGATAAGAATTTCTTGGTTTTATCAACTTTTTCTAAATCAGTACCAAAAAACAACATATCATCTATATATAAGCAAATCATGACTCATTTACTAGAAGTATCAAATTTGCTATATACACACTTGTCAACTTGGTTTAATGCAAAACCATTAGACAGGACGACATCATCATGTAACACCGTATAAATTATAACAATTTTTCACTTTTGAAAACACATTTTTAATTAAACAAGTCGTTCACAAAACGTCATAACATCAAGTTTTCAAATCACAATGTCTCCCAAGATCAAAATACATCCAATTCCCATATGTGTGTACGAATCAAGCCGGCGCCTTCTCGCGGTCATCATTGGTACCAGAAACACATAACACTGAACACTGTAAGCATAAGCTTAGTGAGTTTCCCCAAAATACCACAATAATCACATAATAGCCACTCGAGGCTGTAACTCTGTTGACCCTCTGGTCAATATGTCTTAGTGGGGCCCTCCAGCCCCAACTCTCTGTGGGCCCTCTGGCCCTAACTCTAGGGACCCGAAAGTCCCAACTCTGTAACTCTGAATCATGCATATCACATATCACAATAAATCACAACACATAATAACATGCAATCACACTGGCATATAACTCTATAATACTCTGTCTCTTAACTCTGTTACCACACTAGGTAAAGTATAGTGAGAAGACTCACCTCGGGTATCTCGGTAAATCTCTGACTCGGTAATTGTTGGCCTAGCCTCCGTCTAATCATATAAAAATAATACTCTATTTAGTATAACCCTCAAGGCTAGACTATGCTCTCTTATGACACTCTCAGAAGGGTAAAAGACCATTTTACCCCTCCCATAGCTCAAAGGCCGCACAATAGACCATACCCTAAAAGTCAACCAAAAGTCAACTCTCCAGGTTACGCTGCGCGTACCAGATGTGTACGCTGGGCATACCCGGCTGCACCACAGAATCGGGGAGCGCCTCCCAGTACGCAGCGCGTACTAGGAATTACGCTCGGCGTACTCCCTTGCATCAGCCCTCTTGCTCTTGAGGTCTTAATCAGTTAAGACCTACATCCATATTTTAGATCTGACCCCTTCTAAGCCCCTTAATCCATAAAGTTGATGACTTTAAGCCTTTGCATGGCTGAACAAGTCACTAACTCCCAAAATGATCCAACCTTCAACTCTAGAAGGCTTAAAACACATGCATGACTCCAAAGTAACATCCAAGATGGGACCTTTATGGCTCTACATCACTAATAACACTGAAAAGGGACAGATCTTGGACCATGGAGTACTTTACACTCATAAAGTCTCCACCTTTGGGGTTTTTAGCCCTAAAAAATGACACATACTACAACAACCAAAAGAAGGGGAAAGTTTTGAACTTTATACCTCCAAGAGTAGCTCTTTCCTTTGTAGATCTCAGATCCAAAATGGCACCTCAAGCTTTAGCCTCCAAGTTCTCCTTTCCTTCTTCTTCACCAAGCCTCTAAAGCACCAACAAGCTCAAATCAACACTCTCACACACTAAGAATGATGGGGCTCTCTTTTAGGGTTTCACTCACTGATATGGAGGCTAAGGAATGAGCCATAACACCCTTTAAGTAGTGCACAAGGAGGATTAGGGTTTTTTGCACCTGGGCCGGGTACGCCCGACGTAACTCTAGGTACGCCCAGCGTACCTTGCCGACTCCGCGTCCAAATTAAGCGCGTGAGTACTTGCAGCGTACCCCTTTGGTACGCCTAGCGTACTCACTTGCTAAACATTCTCCACTCAAGGACTAAACATGACAATACAATAAAGAACAAGGATGAAAGATATGCACCTGAATCTCGGGGTGTTACACATCAAACTTTTGAGGCCATTGTTTTCGTGCTTGTTTCAAACCATATAATGATTTATTCAACTTGCACACTTTGTGTTCATTTCCAGGCTTCACAAACCCTTCAGGTTGTTTCATGTATATTTCCTCCTCCAAGTCACCATTCAAGAATGCAGTTTTCACGTCCATTTGGTGAATCACAAGATTATGTATAGTTGCGAGAGCTAATAATAATCTAATATTGGAAATTTTGGCAACAAGAGCATAAGTATCAAAGTAATCATTGCCTTCTTTTTGTCTAAAGCCTTGGGTAACCATTCTGGCTTTATACTTATCAATTGTGCCATCCACCATCATTTTTCTTTTGAGGATCCATTTACATTCTAATGCCTTGTAACCAGGAGGTAAATCAGGCAATACCCAAGTATTGTTATGCATGATAGAATCAATTTCATCCAGAATTGCTTCTTTCAAGAAATGAATATCCCTAGAAGCCATAGCTTCGCTAAAAGTCTTTGGATCCTCCTCAATATTAAAACAATATTGATGTTGACATATAATCTCATTCCTTGTTCCTTCAACTAGATAAAGTTGAAAATCAGATCCAAAAGACTTAGCTTTTCTAGCTCTGGTGCTTTTCCTAGGATCAGGTACAGAAATTGCACCACCAGAAACATCTTCAGCTTGAGTAGTACTCTTGCTGGAAGATTAATGAAACTTGTCCCTTGGTCTAGGTATAGATGTAAATCTTTCTTCATCAAAGATAGCATCTCTTGACTCTATCACTGTGTTTACAGACACATAGTCATTAGATTCGAAAACATAGAATCTATATGCTTTGGAATGCTCAACATATCCAATAAAGATACAATCTATACCTCTCTCACCCAATGTTTTCCTATTGGGTTCAGTGAGCCTTACAACTACTCTACAATCCCAAACTTTGAGATAACTCAAATTTGGTACCTTTTTACGCCAAAGTTCATAAGGAGTATTTTTACTCCTCTTATTTGGAGTTTTATTCAAGATGTAACAGGCAGTTAACATTGCCTCGCCCCAAAACCCTTCACTTAAACCAGAATATGACAACATGGAATTAACCATTTCTTTCAAAGTCCTATTCTTCCTTTTAGCTACACCATTTTCTTGTGGTGTATATGGAGCTATCGTTTGATGTATTTTTCTAGTTGATTCAAAATAAACTGGATCATAATACTCACCACCTCTATCAGTACGCAATACTTTTATTAATTCATTTTTATGAAGTTCAACTTGTTGTTTATAAATTTTAAATTTATCAAGTGCTTCATCCTTAGAATGTAGCAAATAGATATAACAATATCTAGATGCATCATCAATAAAAGTAACAACATACTTCTTGTTTCCAAGAGAAGGTGTTGTATGGAAATCACATAAATCACTATGTATAAGATCCAACACCTTGCTTTCCCTAACAACATCTTTGAAAGGTTGTCTAGTGATTTTAGTTAGCATGCATGTTTTACATTTTTCATTATTTTGCATATCAAAAGCAGGAATTAAACTCATTTTAGACATGTCTTTTAATCTATTGTAATGAATGTGTCCTAGTCTAGCATGCCATAATTTAGATTTATGAAAATTATTGCTAGTACTACTAGAAGCCATGCAAACAGAATTATCACTATAAGGATAATTAATATTAACCCTAATCATTCCATTACATATATAGCCAAATCCCATAAAAGAGCCATGTCTTGACAATATATACTTGTCACTTTCTAACACTTGTTTGTAACCACAATTATTTAATACAATTTCAGACACAAGATTCTTACGAATCCCTGGAACATATAAAACATTGTTCAAACACAAACATTTCCCAGAAGTAAAAGTAAGTAAAACAGATCCTATGCCCTTGATTGGTTCAGTTGCAACATTTCCCATCTTCACAACTGATCCATCTTCAATTGGTTGAAAGTCCTTGAACCAATATATATCTTTGCAAACATGACTTGTTGCTCCCGAATCAACCCACCACGCAACTTTATCATCCAGCACATAAAATACTTCAGAAATCACAGAAATATAATTCTGAATATATTTAGAATTCTGCATGAAAACTGAAATCTGACCTTGTTGCTTTTTTGGATCCTTGGATCCACTTGGTCCAACACCATCCTTGTTCACTTTGCGAAGACGATAATCTTTCTTGAAGTGACTCGGTTTGTTACAATTCAAACAAACCAACTTAGCCTTCTTATTGGAAGACTTGTCATCCTTTCCTTTAAACTTCTTTTTTCCATTAGACTTCTTGGGATTCTTTGATGTTTCTCCTTCCACCATGTTCACAGAAGAGGAACCAACTTGGTTTTTGCCTTTAGGATTGTTATCAAGTTCTTGAGTCCTTATGGACTCGTCAATCCTTAAATGGCTTCCAATTTGAGTCAAAGGCAATTCCTATTTGTAATGTTTCATATTGTGTTTAAAATCCTTCCAGGAAGGGGGCAGTTTGTCAATGATCACAACCATAGAAATGGCTTCATCCATTTTTAGATTTTGTTGAGCAAACTATCCCAAAATCCTTAACATTTCATGGAATTGTTCCATAACAGGCCTGGAGTCAATCATCTTGTAACCCAAAAAGTTACTAACAAGAAACTTCTTACTAGAAGCATCTTCAGCCATGTACTTGGATTCAAGAGAATCCCACAGTTCTTTTGCAGATTCAAAATTTTCATAGATATCAAAAAGAGAGTCAGACATACCATCAAGAATATGACCACGACATATGTAATCATTGTTTTCCCACTTTGATTTTCTTCTTGTTACCTCCAAAGGTTCATCTTGAACAGATTCTGGTAAGACTGGCATGGGCGTACTCAGAACATACACCACTTTCAGAGTGGTAACGAGAAACTTCATCTTCTTCTGTTATCTACGAAAATCTTGCCCTTCAAACCTGTTCAGTTTTTCAAACTTACTTGTCATTTCCTTCACAGAATCACCATTTTCCATGATCACAGAATTACTTTAATCTTTGTTAGAAAGTGGGTTATAAAAAGGCTTGGAAATTCTGAGAATCGTGTTAAACACTTTCAGATTAAAGTATTTGGGTGGTACTCCCAATCTTTAATCGGATAATACTTAGAAACTTAAGAAACAGAATAGAGAATATTCAAGATGTTATGAAGAAGAAGAGTACCAACAACTGATATCGAAAATGATCATATAACCATAAAAACTTCCTGTCGTAAAGTTGCATTAACAATTTTATGTCTTAAAACTGTCCAAAAAACGGTCATAAACTAACTTAAATCCGGGTCTACAATATGGATCACAAAACTGGGTACATTTGACCCCAACTAGGGGCTCTGCCCGTTGGACCCCGCCATGGGCTATCGCCCCTTGGACCCCGCTCCCAGGGGCGCTGCCCCCGGACCCCCGTTGGTTCATGGGCTTCCCCCCTAAATAGTAGTATACTTTCAACAAAGACAAAATTAAACAAATGTGCACTCCGCACCATACCGATTTGTTCAATAATTGTGAAAGTGACATTGATCAACAAATTAACCCCATTACACTTAAATAACATTAATGATATAAAATCACCAACATATAGTTGATGAGTTAAAGATAGGGTTGGAAATGGGGCGGGTTTGGGATGGGGTTGACCATCCCTGTCCCCATCCCTGAGTGTCTAGGATCGTCCTTATCCCCATCCCCATCTCCGACGAATGTGGTGAATCAAATCCCAACCCCTTTGTATTTTGGGCTTTTCCACAGCCCATCCCCCATCGCCGGCCGATTCCCAACCCATTCCCAATCTATCAACATAATAAACTCAACTTACACAACAAAACCAAGGTTAATAAGCGATCAAAACCAAATGCTATAATCAGATTCTATTTACATCAATCATAGAGTTTAACAAGCGTCAAAATGAAAAATGACGATATATATATATATATATATATATATATATATATATATATATATATATATATATATATATATATATATAGGGCCAGGTTAAAGTGTTTTGTATATTTATTGTGTACTAGAATACACCAATAGAAATTTAGTAAAATTATATTATTATTTAATTAAATAATGATAGATATTAAATAGTTTGCATAATTGTATGTATAGTAAATGATATCCATAATTATAATTTTCTTTTTATGGAAATTAATTAAATTTGTCATTAATGTCAGCAATAACATTCTTTCAGAATGAATTCATATCTAGGTTTTTATGCCAGCAATAACATTATTTCAGGACTCACTCACTTAAGATACAATAAAGTTGTATGGAATATGAAGAATAGGGGTGTATTCTAGTAGAATATACTCTCGTTCTCCTAGAATACACTCTTATTATTTTATATATTAATTCATTCTGAAAGAATATTATTATTGACATTAATTACGAATTAAATTAGTTTCCATAAAAAGGATTATAAATATGGATATCATTTAATATAAATTTAATGTTTACTTAATTCTTATTGGTGCATTGTAGCACACAATAGATGTGAGAAACATTTGAACCTACCTCTCTCTCTCTCTCTCTCTCTCTCTCTATATATATATATATATATATATATATATATATATATATATATATATATATATATATAGGGTTAGGTTATTTTGTTTTTACTAACTATTGTGTGCCAGAATGCACAGATCTGGACCATCGGATGGAATATAATCAAAGGTCATGATTTGAGGGTCTATGATAGTAGAATAGGATAGCCTGTACCATATAACCACACAAATTTCAGCATAATGGCATTTTAGTCAATTAACCTATATTAAAAAAGGAAATTTTCGGATTTTTAGGGATAGTTAATTCCTTTCTTTTTTAAAAATATGAATATTTTAAATTAAATTTAAAAATCCGATTTTATTCTGTCAGAATGATAGAATGCCAACCATAAACTAGTAAATATATTTTTCGATTTTATTCTGTGAGAATGACAGAATGCCAACCATATACTAGTAAATACTATAACACCGTAAATTTAAAGACAAAATTTTCATTTAAATAATCATTTTATTCTTAAAACACTTGTTAAAAATCTCATTCATAATCAAATTACAAAACATAGCTCCATTTTCACTTGCATAGAAAACCAGGATCCTCCAAAATATGACTCTTGCTCTGGTGTGTACAATCAAGCCGGTGCCGCACCGTGATACTGAAAGAAACCTGAAAACGACATAACAAAAAACACTGTAAGCACGAAGCTTAGTGAGTTCCCCAAAATACCACACACATAACACATATAAGCCACTCGAGGCTATAACTCTATGGGTCCGTGCACCCAAACTCTGTGAACCCTCAGGTTCTAACTCTGTGAACCCTTCGGTTCCAACTCTGCAAACATGCACAGCATAAATCACATAGAAATAATGCAGTACAACACATAACATACATAGCATACAAATACTCTGTCACATAACTCTGGTTACCTACTCAAGGTAAAGTGTAGTGAGAAGACTTACCTGGCAAGCAAAAAGCAGATATCTCCACACTCGGATCTCGAACTCGCCACCGCCTAACACGTAAGGCAAAACTCTCATGACTATAACTCTCGAGACTAGAATCAATCCTCTCAATGCACCCTCTTAAGGGTAAAAGACTATTTTACCTCTCTCTTGGCCCAAAGGCCACATCGCTGACCAAACCCTAAAAGTCAACGGTCCACCCTTGGTCAAAATCAAAGTCCTCAGTCAAAGTCAACCCCTGACTGACCCTACTCGCCGAGTCAACTCTATGACTCGCCAAGTTTCTATAATCAGAACTTCACTCAATCCGCGATCTAACTCGCCGAGTCCAACAACTCTGAGTCCACTCGCACACAACTCACCGAGTCGTCCCTTGACTCACCGATTCTCGACTCAACCAGGGAATATCGGGACTCTTCGACAAGACTCGCCGAGTCCAAGAACAGACTCGCCGAGTCCAAGACTATCACCAACCTACTCACCGAGTTGTTCATACAACTCGCCGAGTTCCAGGCCATCTTCATCCAACTCGTCGAGTACACCCATGTGACTCGCCGAGTACCACCGGTCTGAATCCATTCAGAAGCATTCCAGGCCATGCAATTGCTCCAAAACATAGATCTAGCCTCCTACGACTCATCCATCACGTAAAGTGGCAAACTTTACGTGAATCCAAAGAGATCTAGGCCATTTGCACATTGGGCTAGGGTTTGGGACATGAAAGCTTCACTAAACACTCCAACACAGGGACTTTCATGCTCTCTGATTCTTCTCCCTTCCAGATCTGAGGTAGCAACCTCAGATCTAACCTCTAGACTTCCCATTACATCCATAGACAAGTTCCCATAAACCCCAAAATGAAGAAACACATAATAACAGCCCAAGAACGAGATATTACCTCCAAGAGATGCCCCAACTGCAATGTAATTCGAATCCAAGCAAAGCCCCTTGCTCCAAGCCTTCAATCTCCCAAAATTCCTTCAACAATTACTTCTCCAAGCTCCAATCCACTCAACAATGGTGCTTCTCCGCGATTTAGGGTTTTCTGGGGCTCAAGGGGTGATAAGGAGGCTGGGAGGAAAACATAATGTTCTTTATATAGGGCTCAACCCCGAGAATTAGGGTTTTCTCCAATCAGCGCCTACTCGCCGAGTCCTCCTCACTGACTCGCCAAGTCGGCTACTTAGCACGCGACCCAGTCGCGACTCTACTCGCCGAGTCCATCCATGGACTCGCCGAGTCACTCTTTCACAACTTACTCTTTTAGCCCTTCAACTCTACTCTTGATATTTCGGGATGTTACAATTCTCCCCCACTTAAGTTAGGCTTCGTCCTCGAAGCCTATGGCAACTCAACTCCCAAATGCTCCCACGACGCGCCACCTGGCCCTAACTGGACCAGGTTCCTCAAAGCATAACCATCAAACTCGAACTCACTTCCTCTTTCCTTGTGGTGTCCTGACCACCGTCTCAAACCGGGCACTGGCTGTACCCTCATATAATCACACTCAACAATCGAGAATTACCCGAGATGTATCACTGCTCCAAATCTCAACAACCGCTCGACCCATAAGGGCTAGAAAGCCATGAACCATCGGATCCCCGATCCGAATCCCACTTTATCCATTCTGTGCTGACAGAAAGACCCACTCTTCAATCTCAGAGCAACTCCCACGAGTTCTCCTCTTGCAATCACATACGCATGCTGAACTTGCCCAATACCCTCGGGTTGGGAAAAACCCGATGCACTGATGATATCCTCCAACATCCCCCCAGGATGAACCACTAGTACATATCCAATACCCTGATCAGAATCAAGCTGGGAGTCCCCAACTCCCTCCCTGCATTCATCCTGAAACTCTTGGCCCTACTCTCGCGGAACCCCTTCCGCGTCCTCAGCAGACATCCCAACATGATGTCATTCCATACCACTGTCACAGACACAATGTTCAACCACCATACTCCAAATCATCCACTCTCACTACTACTTTCACTTCCGTGAACCAACACTCCCCCCCCCCCCGGGGGGGTTACATACCTTTCTCTTCCCTTACCCAGGGAAACCACTAGCCAACCTTGCCACTACTCCATGTATCACACATGCTCTGGATCTGCTCGCAAGGGCCCTCGGGTCCATGCGCTACCTCTCCCCAACAAATGAGGGTCCGACACCTCCTCCCATACAACAGCTCAAAGGGTGGCATACAAATGCACTAATGATGGCTGTTGATATAGGATAACTCAACCAAAGATAAATACGTGCCGCAACTCCCTCCGAGATCTAATACACATGCCCGAAGCATGTCTTCGAGCGTCTGAATCGCTCGTTCGCTCTGAAGTGTCCTCAGACATCATCATGATCAAAATAACCCACTAACTTCCTCCCCGTGACCACTATCCCGGACCAGGGACGCGCAAGTCACAAAATTCTCTTTTCCTCATGCGAGAAAATACAATCCAACCGAGGATCGCCTAAACTCTGATCTCTGGTTTCTGCTGCGCATCTCACCGCATCTCCCGACAGAGACGGTGACCCCAGTCTCGCCCCCGGTTCAACACCCTGGCTCCAGAACTCAATACTAGGGATACTCAAGCCCAAAACTCTTCCACATCATACACTGATCGGAGATCATTCCATCATCACATTCTCTTGCCATCTAGTGAGTACTACGGCTCCCCGCAGTATCACAACACCCTCTAACTAGTGAGTACTACGGCTCCCCGCAGTATCACAACACCCTCTGACTAGTGAGTACTACGGCTCCCCGCAGTATCACAACACTCTCTGACTAGTGAGTACTACGGCTCCCCGCAGTATCGCAACACTCTCTGACTAGTGAGTACTACGGCTCCCCGCAGTATCACAACACTCTCTGACTAATGAGTACTACGGCTCCCCGCAGTATCACAACACCCTCTGACTCCACTAGCTCATGCTCCGCAGACTATCATAGGCAGCTACCCATACTCGGCTCGAATACACATTCCAGACTCTGGAAGCAATCGACATATCAAAATGCCCACCCTTGCGAAGTTCCATTCTCTTAATAATCTCCCTAGATGCCCATACTCGAAGGGCTCCCACTAGATCCGTAGATACCTGATACACCACAAATCGTTTCAACTCAAGATTTACAAGTAACTCTGAAATAAAGGTATCATACCCGGATACCTCATAATATCCCAACAGAACATCACAAGATCCTGCCACAACCACTGATTCCCTTACTCCCAATACCATACACTCACGACAATACATTTCCTTTGAATCCCATAATAATTTTTGATATCACACGATGCGCAACTTCAGTGCATCCAAACACTTAATTGGAATACAAGGAAGGCGCTAACCCTTCAGAACACACTAATGATCTTCCGAAACCCTTTCCACTACCACTCAAAATTCAATCAAGAATACACATCCTAGCCCGGGAATTGGCTACTCGATAATCGGCTACCCATATCCCAACCCAGAAGTTCTCAACTGCCCATACCATCATTACGAGCCTTCCACTCGAGACGACTCTGACCACCATCAGATTCCTGATCATTGACCACCCGCCGTGGAGACACCCATCCTTCTCTTAGACATATATCACATGCATTATCTCGCCCTGCACCTTCCTTAATCACCCATGACCCTGATCTCATGAATTCAAGCCGCAGGTTCTGCATCCAACCCCTAACCGCTCTTGCACCAATCTCTAGTTCTCTCAATAAACCACCCAGTTCTCCCCCACTTAGGGTTCGAACCATCACTATCTGACACATCAACAACCTCACGAACTATTTCCACCAGCAATAACGCACCTGCCCCTGGAAAGTGCTACGCAACACCCGATAATCCCCTTTAAAGAAATTAATCGATCTCATAACTCTGATCCTCAGATGAACTCCTCAAGAACTTTTCGCCACGACTGCCTCTAGTCGTTCCAAATCTCGTACCAATCAAGTACCAAACAACTCAACTGCTCAATAACATTCCTAGCTCATAGACTGAACCACAAAATCATCGTACTCCTCACCTCAACTCATCAAACATCGCTCCAACACCGGGATCATCCCAAGAACAGGGACCCACTCCCATATTTAACACCCAACATAGATAGAAAACTCTCTGCACTTCTAAACTCGACTGAACTCCCCACTAATACCACTATAATACATCCTACTATAGTCAAATAGGTGTAGTGTGGTCCTCGACTATCTCAGTCCCAACTGACTATCTGCTCATGACAAATCACTGTCTCGTGGCACACATGCTACCTGATACTCTGGAAGAAATCATCATCAATAACGACCTGCAGGGTTTACCCTCAAACCCAAAACTAAAACATCAGGCCTTTCATGTTCCGCACACGAACACAAATAGCACCACTCACATAGAAGGTGACCTCTCCTCTATCGACTGATTGCTCAACTCAGACCGAAATTCTCCTCTCCCTCTAACTCCTTACCAAAATACTCTGATAGGCTCTCGACTTCCTTCTCGAGGGACGCCTCTCCAAATTCAATCATGGCCTACATGCCTAAAACCCATAGCGTCCAATCTCTACCTTATCAATCGTGACCGGATAACCAGAGAATCACAAGCATCATTCACTACGAACCATGGTACTCATCCCATGACATCTCTTCTCAATATGCTCCGGTGTATGGTACCCGAACCATAGCATCACTCCTCCATTTCCTCCGATGTATGATACTCGAACCATAACATCCCTCCTCAATCTGCTCCGATGTATGGTACTCAACCATAACATCACTCTTCAATCCGCTCCAATGTATGGTACTCGAACCATAACATCACTCCTCAATCTGCTCTGATGTATGGTACTCGAACCATACATCACTCCTTAATATGCTCATTAGAATCTTCAGAATACTCCCTGTATCAGTATGGGTCCTCTGCTTTCAGTAGTACGGGCCCATACTACCTGCCACATCTACCCATACTTTCCACACGGACTATTCCGGAGCTCCTAAGTAGCTGCTCGACCTTCTCGTTCACCAATTCCATCGCGTGCTCGCTCCCCAGCGAAATTCTCTACCCTGCCAGTGCACTCATCTGGCTAAGGTTACTCCCTAGGCTCTTCTCAGATTCCCACACTTCTCTGCCATCAGCTGCTGAAGAGCTCCTAATGATGCCAGCCATCTACCTCCTGAATATCGTCATATTCGCTTGGTAGCTGACTCCCATCATCGAGAGTTCCACAAAGCACGAAGCAAGCAGCATTCGAGCATCGAAGAATATATATGACTCGCTCTGGGTGATAACTCTGCTTGCTCTGCTCATCCGTGGAAGTACCACCGAACTCTGCAACTCTTCCCCTCTCGGGCTCTAACTATTCTTTCTCCAAGTACTACAGTACTCATCTAGGTATCTTCCCTAGATTACTCCTCTACTCAAATCCCCTAAAGGATTCCAATCAAATATTCTCACTCATCACATACTCAAAAGCACGACGCATATCACAGCAATTCCTAGGCTAAGGCATCACAAATCAGGCCACTCTAGTCCTAATATATGGAATACCTAGTCTGTCTCTAGCATGCAATAATATCTCATAAAGTGCATCATAAATATCTCATAACACAAAAGTAAGGGTATTTTGGGAGATCACCATTCGGGCTCTGGCTGATTGTACACACTGCTCTTTCTCGTTTTCTCTTTGAACTCTTATTCGCTTTAGAAAATTATTTCTTTGAAAACTTTTCTTACTTCCTCAGTTTGAGTCCAGAATTACCCGAAGGCGCATCCGAATCCCTCAAACCAAGGCTCTGATACCAACTTATAACACCGTAAATTTAAAGACAAAATTTTCATTTAAATAATCATTTTATTCTTAGAACACTTGTTAAAAATCTCATTCATAATCAAATTACAAAACATAGCTCCATTTTCACTTGCATAGAAAACCAGGATCCTCCAAAATATGACTCTTGCTCTGGTGTGTACAATCAAGCCGGTGCCGCACCGTGATACTGAAAGAAACCTGAAAACGACATAACACAAAACACTGTAAGCACGAAGCTTAGTGAATTCCCCAAAATACCACACACATAACACATATAAGCCACTCGAGGCTATAACTCTATGGGTCTGTGCACCCAAACTCTGTGAACCCTCAGGTTCTAACTCTGTGAACCTTCCGGTTCTAACTCTAGGAACCCTTCGGTTCCAACTCTGCAAACATGCACAACATAAATCACATAGAAATAATGCAGTACAACACATAACATACATAGCATACAAATACTCTGTCACATAACTCTGGTTACCTACTCAAGGTAAAGTGTAGTGAGAAGACTCACCTGGCAAGCAAAAAGCAGATATCTCCACACTCGGATCTCGAACTCGCCACCGCCTAACACGTAAGGCAAAACTCTCATGACTATAACTCTCGAGACTAGAATCAATCCTCTCAATGCACCCTCTTAAGGGTAAAAGACTATTTTACCCCTCTCTTGGCCCAAAGGCCACATCGCTGACCAAACCCTAAAAGTCAACGGTCCACCCTTGGTCAAAATCAAAGTCCTCAGTCAAAGTCAACCCCTGACTGACCCTACTCGCCGAGTCAACTCTATGACTCGCCGAGTTTCTATAATCAGAACTTCACTCAATCCGCGATCTAACTCACCGAGTCCAACAACTCTGAGTCCACTCGCACACAACTCACCGAGTCGTCCCTTGACTCACCGATTCTCGACTCAACCAGGGAATATCGGGACTCTTCGACAAGACTCGCCGAGTCCAAGAACAGACTCGCCGAGTCCAAGACTATCATCAACCTACTCGCCGAGTTGTTCATACAACTCGCCGAGTTCCAGGCCATCTTCATCCAACTCGTCGAGTACACCCATGTGACTCGCCGAGTACCACCGGTCTGAATCCATTCAGATGCATTCCAGGCCATGCAATTGCTCCAAAACATAGATCTAGCCTGCTACCACTCATCCATCACGTAAAGTGGCAAACTTTACGTGAATCCAAAGAGATCTAGGCCATTTGCACATTGGGCTAGGGTTTGGGACATGAAAGCTTCACTAAACACTCCAACACAGGGACTTTCATGCTCTCTGATTCTTCTCCCTTCCAAATCTGAGGTAGCAACCTCATATCTAACCTCTAGACTTCCCATTACATCCATAGACAAGTTCCCATAAACCCCAAAATGAAGAAACACATAATAACAGCCCAAGAACGAGATATTACCTCCAAGAGATGCCCCAACTGCAATGTAATTCGAATCCAAGCAAAGCCCCTTGCTCCAAGCCTTCAATCTCCCAAAATTCCTTCAACAATTACTTCTCCAAGCTCCAATCCACTCAACAATGGTGCTTCTCCGCGATTTAGGGTTTTCTGGGGCTCAAGGGGTGATAAGGAGGCTGGGAGGAAAACATAATGTTCTTTATATAGGGCTCAACCCCGAGAATTAGGGTTTTCTCCAATCAGCGTCTACTCGCCGAGTCCTCCTCACTGACTCGCCGAGTCGGCTACTTAGCACGCGACCCAGTCGCGACTCTACTCGCCGAGTCCATCCATGGACTCGCCAAGTCACTCTTTCACAACTTACTCTTTTAGCCCTTCAACTCTACTCTTGATATTTCGGGATGTTACAAATACATTCTGAAAGAATACACAAAATCAATTCTTAAACTAATAATATAACAAATAATTACATTGTATGATTGTGATTCATTGAAAAATAACAACATTCTGAAAGAAATGATTTTAAGCAACACTTTATACATTGTAGCATAACACATTCTGGTATAATACATTCTCGTTCTATATGTTTTCTTCCTTCTCCACATCAATGTTAGCCTCTTCAAAACCTAAATCCACAAAGAAAACATAATCAAGTTTCAAAAATTAAACAATTCAATGCATTCTAATTGAATAAAAACTATAAATTATGACAAAATACATTAAAGACTATAAAGTTTGACAGAATATAGTAGAAAAATAAAAACTATAAATTCTGACAGAATATAGTAAAGACTATAAAGTCAACCATAAAGTATCACAAATTCATTACCAGTTAAACAAATATACTTGTTGTGAGATTGACATTTTATGTATGTTTGACCTCTAAGCCACTTCAAAATATGCTAGCATTATATGAGATTGACATTTTGTGTGATTGGCATTCTGTCAGAATTGTATTGCATGAGAATGATTTTATACAAGGAGCTACAAAAAGGAGATAAACATGAGCATGATTTTATACAACATACATTAGAATAAGTAGAATAATTTGAAGTGAACATTTTATCAAACCAACATATTAGATTTCATTCTAACAAAATTGGAATTCGTGATTCCATTCTGGCAGAATTACCCTCATCATATTAGATACTAAGATGATTTTGCTACTGCTACTAATTGAAGATTATTCCTTTGGTGCTTGATATTCATGAGGAAGATAAGAAATAAATTTTTCACCAATGTCTTTTTCAAATATCAAATTCTACAAGATAGAATACAAACATGATAAAGTAATTGTTTATAGGTTATCTGAAACTATTCTAAAATTCTATGTGCCTGAAGTCGGATGACTTCACCATCTGATTTTTTGATGTATTGGTAAAATTCAGGCTGAGCAAGTGAATCATTGACTGAAGACTTCACCATCTTTATATGTGATGGATCTAAAAAAATCAAGAATATAGTATCAAATGGGTAAATAAAATTAGGAAAAATCAAACACTTACATATAGTGTTAGAACAACTTCCATGAAAAAAGCCCCTGAATGCAGCTCCAATGGGTTCACCGGTGGTTGAACAGATCGCAAGGAAGGGAGATCTAATCTCTGTCAGCCACCAATCGTGGAAAGGAATGGAAATGAGGCAGCAGTGTTTCCGTTAAGTGGCAGCGACGGCTGCTCCTTCTATCCGACAACAATCACGTAGGGAGGGAAAGACTTCGATCCTCAGTTGATCGGAGAAGAAAGAAACACGCAAACATTCAGAAAATGGCCGATGACTCTTAATCGATCGTAAGGAAGGGCTGCAATCGGCGGTGGGAAGTCGCTGAATTTCTTCTCTGTAGTGGTGATGTTCCAGGCAGGAAACGAATGTGAAGGATTAGGTCAAATATATTTACTTTATTTCCATAATGATAGGATTTCAATTAAATGATTTCCTTAATTAAAAGTACAAAAGGTCCAAAATATCCTTTATTGATTTATTTAATTATTTATTATTTCTTGAATTCTCATTGGTGCATTTAGGCACACAATATTTGTTGAAAATATTTGAACCTAACTATATATATATATATATATATATATATATATATATATATATATATATATATATATATATATATATATATATATATATAGTCATCAAAGCGGAGACGGGACAGATTGGGGATTGTTATACCCGACCCCAACCCCATCTCCAGTTTTTGCATAATGGGGGTCCCTAGCCTCGTATCCGGTACCCATTTTGGCGGGGAATACCCGTCCTCGATTGGGGCAAGTCAATTGGGTTTTCCACCGGGTCGGATGAAATTTTCATCCCTAATCAAAAAGAGATACCATGAAATTTTTTATTTTTCAATCACAAATATATCAAAATAAATAATAAAGTATTAAAAATAAATCAACGGATATGTTTTCTAGAAACTTAATCCCAAAAAAAGATATTTTTTAAAACTTAATCCCATAAAAGATATTGTTTCAAATACAACTTCAAAAAGATTCTCCTCCATAAACAACTAAAAAAAACTATATGATTCACGTGTTCTCAAAAATTAATATTACTACATAAAGAATCATTTAAAAAAATAAAAATTATATACAGATAAGTATGTTTAATTAATTGTTTTGTAGTGTAATTAGACTTTAAGGTAAAATACCCATTAAACAATCCAATCTTCGCTTTCATTAGAAGACTAAAGTTGCTTTTGGAAACATAAAACAATCAAAATATTGCACATGCCCAATTCATGATCTCCTTTTGCTAATTTCCTCACTTTATATTTTCCATTTTTCCAAAGGGTTTAATTAATATCCCATGGCCAAAAATGGCGTTAACCTAACCATGTTCTTCCTGTTCATCATAACATACTGCTATTGGGAGAGCCACGTGAAACTCGCTGACTTCATCACCACTTCTCCAAATTCAATCCATCTTATCAAAGACATTTTCATACTCGCCGGACAAAGCAACATGGCGGGGAGAGGCGGCGTGATCGAAAGAAACTGGGACGGAATAATCCCACCGGAAATCCAGTCCAGTCCCGGAAAGATTCTACGATTGGGTGGTGATCTGAATTGGGAAGACGCAGAAGAACCACTTCATGCCGATATCGACGTCAACAAGACTTGTGGAGTTGGGCCAGGAATGGCGTTTGCGAATGCGCTGATCGACGGCGATCCACGGCGGTTTCCGGTGGTGGGGTTGGTGCCGTGTGCTATTGGAGGGAGTGGGATTGATGAGTGGTCGCGTGGTGGGAGACTTTACGAACGGTTAAAAAGGAGGGCGGCGGTGGCGGTGGAACGCGGCGGAGAGATTAGGGCGGTGTTGTGGTTTCAAGGGGAGAGAGACACGATTAACATAACCGATGCTGAATCGTATAAAGGAAAATTACAGAGATTATATATCGATTTAAGAACTGATCTAAATTCGCCTTTGCTTCCCGTGATTCAGGTATTAATTTCTTGCGTTTTTCTTTTTTACTGATTTGATCAAAATATTTCCGATTACTATGGTTTCTTGATTGGATTTTGGTCAACGAGTTGAGTCAATGAACTCAACTTGATTAAAATCGACAAAGAGTTGATCTTGATAGTCGTGTCTAACACTCTACCAACAAAATATTAAAAATGCAAACGCTGTTTGGCCCACTTTGTTTTGTAATGGCACTAGGCGCACACACCGGATGCACTAGTCCAACGAGTTAGGTGGGTTTTGTTCATGAAAAAAAGGTTTAAAGTAAAATAAATAATAAAATAAATTATATATATATATATATATTAAATGAAAAAACTTTCTTTATTTGTGCGTCCTCATAATTCTGTTTTATTTTTTTGCTGATTTATATAATAAAATGGTGTTTGATGGAACAATATGTAATTGTGTATTAATCTGATATTTATCTGTCACTTACTTATACATCCATGGATTGTTTTTTTTTAATCAAATTTATAATGTAAACTATTTCAGTTTAGGATTAACCATGTATTTGTGTAAACATTATATATTGGAATTTTCTAATATGTATAGTAAGGGCATATATAAAAAAACATTAAATGTTATAAATATTATCAATAATTAAATATGAAATTTATTTATTATAATGAATATTATCATTAATTAAATGTAAAATACATTAATAATCTCCCTAATAAATGAATTTACCATTTAATTATGGTAATATTTGTTCTAATCAATGTTTTTTTATATGTGCCCTAGACACATATTTGAAAATCTCTTATTTTATTTACAGGCTATGTGGGCTTTTTGAATTATTTTATTGAAATGTGAGATTATTATGTTAATACTAATTTTCTAAATATATCTAACATATTAGTTATTATATCTAAAATTAGATTAAAAAAAAACAAACAAAAACAAGACAAGACATTTTTTCGTGTCACTAACTCATTTTTTTCTCTCCGTAATTCCATCTACTCGAAAAGTTTCCCGATATAATATGTCTTTGCTATATATAACAATACCTAGAAGATAAATCATCATGAAGGATGCATTTTACAATGGTAGTATCAATGTGTCACACACTCCTACCTTTGAAAAATTCCACATCATTACACAAATTAGACAATATTCATATTGGTCACTAATATTCTCTAATTAGCTTCGAATCAAATACAATGATATTTCAAATTAAGAAGGAAACATCAAACATCAATATACATGTCAATGGTATAAGAAAAAAGTGTAATTACATTGTAAATTGTATGGCATGTTAATTAAATGGTTTATAAAACGATTTTTTTGAGCAACATGATTTATTTTTTATTTTTTAAAATTATAGGTTGCTTTAGCTTCTGGTGAAGGATCTTATGTAGAAAAGGTTAGAGAAGCTCAACTTGGAATCCAGCTTCCGAATGTAATAACAGTTGATGCGAAGGGACTACAACTACAACCGGATGGACTTCACCTCAGCACCCAAGCCCAAGTTCAGGTCGGGGAGATGATGGCTCATGCATATACTACATTCCGATTGTTGTCACTAGTTACAGGAGATTAATTAAGAATCCTTGTGAATAATACTGTTATTGTTATACATATAATGATCTGTGCATACTTTTTTTTTTTTTTTTTGAAAGTATAGAGATACCCATTCATGGCTTAGTAAATTAAGCAAATAGCACCTTGTGACCCTTGCAAATTATTAAATTTAATTGGGCATTGTTTAAAATAGAAATGTTTGATAATCAACATATGTTTCTTTGCATTTATTGAATATTATAAAAACAAAAAGCTCAGCCACAATCAACAACACATTGTTTTTCTTATTCGTTTAGGAATGCAATCGATTGTTTGACGTTAAAAAACTTGATTTTGTACATTTTCCTACTTAACTAATGGGTATAATAAGGTTTTTTTTATTGGGTTTACATTATATAATGTTTGGATGAGCTAAATATGCTTATTGACTTAAATAATTAGTTTTTAATAAATTAGTGAATTATAAATAAAATTGTAAAAACGATGCATGTGTTATATTAAAAATCTCCACTTTGGTCGAAAAAGTGGACCAACACCATTGGTCCAAAATAAGTATTTTGTTGCGATTTTGGTCTAAATTTTTTTTAAAAATACTTAAAATGATGCATTTGCCTTTTTTTTCTCAAGCAAATATAAAAAGTTTAAGAGTTTACAAACCTGATTATCACCTTTAGAATGATACCCAAAAGGTAAACCATGGTCATCAAGCTCACTATATAAAAAAACATTATTAACATCAAGTTGGAAAAGAGACCAAATATAATTAATTACAAGAGTAATAACAATTAATAGTAACCATTTTTGCAACCGAAGAAAATGTCTCCTCATAATCTATACATTCTCTGTGACTATACCCTTTATTCACTAAGCGGCTGTTTGGCAGGATCTGAATTTTTAAGAGGTCTGAATTTTTAAAAGGGTCTGAAATTTTAAGAGCTGAATGTTTAACATGTTGTTTGGTTAGGACATCTGAATTGTTGTGCTGAATTATTAAAATGACCATTTTACCCTTCTGTTTTATTTTTTATTGAATTCATGTGTTTGTTTAGAAAATAACCTAATAAATTTCTTAAATACATATTAAAAAAATATAAACACCATATAACGGCACAAATCAATCACAATTCAGCAACTAGAGATCAAGTCTCATCAACATAATTTTAGAATTCAATGAAGGTATTTCCAATTATAAATTTCACATACAATAGACAATAGCAGATTTTGAAGAACAACAGGGGAAAAAACGAGAAAAAAAAACATCAGAAAAAAGGATGGCGATAGGGAGGAAGAGAAGAAAAGCAAGAAGAAAACAAGAAAATGAGAAGAAAACGCATCTGGTTTGAAGCAACATCTGAAAAAGAAAACGAGAAAAAAGGAGGAGAAAAGAGAAGAAAACGAACCTGATGATGTTGCTGCTGCTGGAGTCGTTAATGGCGAGGCTGAGAGGGATGCGACGGGGCGGTAGGGTGAGCTGAGATGGCGGCAGGAGATGGCGATAGGGAGGAAGATCTTTCGGTGGCTGGAGATGTCGATGGAAGCCACGCGATTGAACGAGCCGAACACAAAAGGATTAGGGCGTCTTTTTTAATTTCAGATGGGATTGCAAATCTGAATCGGTAAGTGGTAAAATTCAGATTAAGAGCCCAAAATAAGATGTAAACAAACGGTCTGAATCTTACTGATTCAGACATACCCCTTATTAAGTGGTATTAAGACCCAAACAAATAGGCCCTAATATAGCTTTAAATCTTTCAACCTCACCATTAGACGTATATTTTATTTTAAAAACCCATTTACATCCAATTGATTTTCTACCGGGGGTAAATTAGTAATTATCCAAGTCTGATTTCTATTCAAAGCTTCCATTTCTTCATTCACTGCAACTATCAAATTAAGATCAATAGAAGCTTGATAATATGTTTGAGGTTCAATAGTTTTATTAAGATTAGCAATAAAACACTTATTATCAAAATTTAAAAAAGAGTAATTAATAGATTTCTCAATACCATATTTATACTTTCCTTCCACAACAAAACCATTAAATTTATGAGGAAACCTAGACTCACGACTAGATCTCCTAACACTTACACGATTAGACAAACTATTTTCCTCATAACTTCTAAGAGTCTCAAAACCAGTCATATCAGGTTGCAAGACAAGTAGATCAACACTCTGAACACGCTCTAGACTAGGATTAGTTACAATAAAAAAATGACTACCATCCCAACTGGTACTAGTTTCATTCAAAGAATGATGAGCACTATCCTTACCATCCTGATTGCTATCAATTGAGATTCTAACATTATGTCTGTCATTTTGTAACGACCGAAAAATTCCGACCAATTTAAATTTTTCAAAAACAACCCAATATCTTTAAATTATTACAAAAAGGTTTTCAATACAATTTATTTAGAGTATTCCCAGAATCACATCACAACATAAACATGAGGAGCGGTACGATCACGCCTTCGCCTTGCCACGGTCTCCTGAAGAACCTGAAAAAACATCAAACCACAACTGTAAGCCCGAAAGCTTAGTGAGATATCCCCAAAATACCAACCACATATACCATACACGCATAACATGCCATATCATATCCGATCACAGAACAACCATGCACTTCGGGTCTACTGTGTGACTGGTCCGCCGCACCGGCCAACAGTTCACATGGTCCACCCTCCGAATCTAGCCATATACATCGAGTCTATAGTGTGAATGGTCCGCCCGCACCGGGCCTTCAATCCACCTGGTCCACTCTCTGAGTCTACAATATGACTGGTCTGCCTGCACCGGGCCTTCAGTCGGCCTGGTCCACTCTCCGAGCCTCGGCACGTCTGGTCTGCCCTCTTGGGTCCTACAACCTATCCGGACTGCTCGTTGGGCCTTCGGGACAACCGATCCACCCTGGGTATCTTCGCCTACAACACAAAGCAGGACCCACCTCAACCCAACTCCAGTCCAAACAACCATGTGCACATAATCATACAATCATATAACAATTCACAGTCAACAAGCCGATCAAACAGATTACATAACATATCATCATCCTAATCAGGATACCGACCTAACCGGTCACTAGCATAGCATCACCCTACATATCAGGATACCGACCTTAACCAGGTCTCTAACATATACCATCCTAGCTACCAGGATGCAAACATATCAAAGCAATAACATAACAACAAATACCCGGATCTCAATTTGATAAAGGGCCGGCCTTGGTGCCTTAGACCCTGTTGATATAATGAGGATAACTCACCTCGCACTGCCGAAACTCTGAACTAAATAAGAAGATTCTCAAATCGCCGCCTCACCGAAAATCCCGAACTAGCCAACATAGCACAAATAATCATTAGGCTTAGCACAATACTCTATCAAGGGTAAATTGACCATTTTACCCTTAACTCATTCCGGCCCAACACTGGATAAGCTCTCAAGCCCACTAATGGCTAAAAGTCCAAAAGTCCGAAGCAAAGCCCACTATTGGCCCAATTTACTAAATTAGGCCCACCTCATCAAATGGACCTAAACTCATGATCCATAACAACCAATGGGCCCACAATACTCTATCCATAATGTCCAGTCACGGCCCAAAATCCAGCAGCCCAAATAATAGCCCAATCCCTAAGGCCCAAAATGAAAAGCCCAACAGAGGGAGTACGCTGGGCGTACCCTCCTTGGTACGCTGGGCGTACACGCTGATTCGCAACAAGGGATCGGGGCACTGACTCGCTACGCGGGGCGTACTCACATGTTACGCGGGGTGTAACTTCGCTACTCATTAAGTCCCCATAACTTCTTAATGACTTAAGCTCTTAAGCCCAAACTTCAGATCCCTAGGCCAAATATGCCTAAGATTCATAAAGTCTCAAACTTTATCACTTGGGACGTCCATAAAGCTCTTAATCCATTAAGACCCACATATCTCATACATGGAACAACCACAGCCCTTGGGACCTCATTTTTCTCACTCAAGACCTCTCCTAAGGTCTGAAAGGACATATAATCTTGACCAACCCGAAACATGCAACAAGATGAGGACTTTTGGGACAAGAATGGTGTCAAAGCTTCACAACACATAGATCTACACAATATGAATGTCAAGCAAGAAGATTTATACCTCAAATAGGCTCCAAAGGATGATGTCTTCCCAGATCTATAAGCTCCAGCAGTTCCTCTCCTTCTTTGACAACTTCTCCTTGCTTCCTTTATGCTCTCCTTTGCTAATCCAAGCGTTTCAAGACCAAACACACCCAATCAAGGAGGTGGGACGGCTATCTTAGGGTTTCTGAGGTTAAGGGAGAGCTTATGGAGGCTAGGGCATGAACCAACATGTTCCTTATATAGTGGCTGACCCTAATTTTAGGGTTTTAGAACTCTGAGAGTATGCTGGGCGTACCTCTAGTACACTGGGCGTACTCAGCCTTGCACCCGCGTCCATATACGCCTTTACGCTGGGCGTAATCGGCTGGTCCCCAAATTTCATATTTGGCCCTCTTCTTCCACTTTCCCACAAAATGACCAAAATACCTTTCCTCATAAATCCCGGGGACTCACAATTAAGTACTCTTAGAAACGGGGCGTTACAATTCTCCCCCACTTAAATTAGGCTTCGCCCTCGAAGCCTGCGGCAACTCGACTCCTGAACTTCTCCCGCAACGCACCACCTAGCATTAACCAGACCAGGGTCCTCGACACAACCATCGAAACTCGAAACTCACTTTCTCCTTTCTTGCGGTGTCCTGACCACCGCCTCAAGCCGGCCACCGACTTCACTCTTTGATAACCATACTTATCAGATTCTACACTTATCAATCGAGTACCACTCCATGGCACTTTTCTCAATCCTGATCACAACAATCACTTGTCTCTTACGAGCTAGATATAACCCTAAACCATCGGGTTCCCGATCCGAGTCCAACTCTATTCATTCCATGCTAACAGAATGACACATTCTTCAGCCTCAGAGCAACTCCCATAAGTTCTCCTCTTGCAATCGTATGCACATGATGCACTAGCTCTAGCACCCTCAGTTAGGAAAACCCGTCACACTGACGACACCTCCAATCATCCCCCAGGATGAACCACCACTACATACACAATTCCTTGATCAGGATCAAAATCGGAGTCCAAGACTCCATCCCTGCATCCCTTCCGAGTCTCTTGTCTCTACACCCGCGAAATTCCTTCCGCGACCTCAACAGACATCCAATCCGGATGTGATCCCATACCACTGCCGCAATCACGCTGCTCAATGAACATAATTGGACCACTCCAATCATAACTCTGCACTGCCGCTTTCACTTCCGTGAATTTACACTCCCCCTTGGAGCTACATTCCTCTCTCTTTCCTTACCAAGGAAATCCACTTGGCCGCCTTGTCACTACGACAAGTGCCATGATGCTCGCCCAACGCTACACCACTCCTTTATAGCATAACCGTTATCCATGCAACACACATGCTCTGAATCTGCTCACAAGGACTCTCGAGTCCATGCACCATCTCCATTAATCAAGATCAATACCCGGGGCAAGACCCTCTAATGCCAACACATCACAACATACTCAATCCATTTCCTCAAACCGATCTAACAATACCTGCAGAGTCTTCAGCATGACTGGACTGCCTTACCAGGCCTTCAGCCAATCTAGACCACTCTCAGAACCTTCAACCAATCTGGATCGCCCTCCAGGGCCTTCAGTCTGTCTGGGACGTCCTCCGAGCCTTCGGCCTAACTGGTACGCCTGCCAGCCTTCAGTCTACCCGGACCACTCAACCATCATTCATCATTCCGAGTTATCTCTCCGGGAAATCCTCCCATGCATACTGTTCTAGCCCTCTAGGGGTTCCGAACTCTCTCTCCATCATACATACTCAATCCCGGCCTGATCCCAGGCCTTCCACAATTAAATACCCTTGGTCTGTATCCCGCCCCGCATTCCTGCCACTTACTCATACCAGCCTACGCTCTTGGCTGACAGAACACTGCTGAATTCCAAACAGCTAAACAACCTCACGTGATCATCGATCTTTCGGAGAATTTTCCAATTCTCCCCCACATATAGCACTGACTATCAATCACCGGTCGCCATCATCGACCTCCCTCAACAACCTTACACAACACAACACTTACACGCGAACTGCGTCCCGCAAGCACAAACAACCTTCACAAAATCACATATTAACACTGATCATCCCGAGCTCAAAGCAATTCAATCTGCAGCTAACCACTCTTCAGAAAGCAGAGGCTACCCGACACTCAGACCAACGCCAGATTTCCACTAGTAACCCTCATGAATGATAACCAACGAAATTCCCGTTACTAACCCATAACCAAACCATAACCCTCAAAGAACAACGAATACCACACCGGAAACCTCACAATGAGACTAGAAGATAAACAATACTCCACAATAACCACAAGATAATCAAGATATCAATAAAGAAACATACCTGTGGTTGCATCCGGCACTGCCTGGACCTCCTCTGTTGTAAGCTGAAAAGCACGACCCTGAGCCCTTGGGGGCTTCGCTCCACCCTGACCTCCACTCGTGATCCTCAAAGTGGCCGGTGCTGGAGCCTGCACCGGTCCTGCAGCGAGCTGTGGACAGTTGACCCTCAAGTGCCCAACCTGATGACAATGATAACGAATCCTCAAATCCCGAACCGGCGCTGACTGCCGACAATCCCTCGCATAGTGCCCCTCCTTTCCGCACTTGCGGCATGCACCACCGGACCTGCAAACTCCGGTGTGACCCCTCCCACACTTCCCACAAGCGTGGCTACTCTGATCTCCTACCCTAGAATCAACGGTCTTGGACCGTTTCGGCGCCAGCTGCGACTGCACCGGAGCCTGCCTCAGCTCACGCAACTGCAACTCAATCTCTAACTCACGCCGCCTGGCGGCCTCCTGCAACTCCAACAAAGTCTCGCACCTTTGCGTAGACACAAACTGTCTGATATCCCTCTTGAGCATGCTCAGATATCGAGACATTTTAGCCTGCTCCGAAGCAAACTCAGGGCAGAACATCGCCCTCTCAGTGAACATCCTGGTGATCTCAGTCACCGACTCTGAACCCTGCTTCAGCTCAAGGAACTCCTGAGCCAATCTCTCTCTCTCAATCCGCGGAACATAACGAGTGCTGAACATCTCTCTGAACTGATCCCATGAAACCGCAGCCCTCTGCGCATCCGAATATGACCCCATGGTCAATCTCCACCAATCCTTCGCCCCGAGACTCAACAGGTTCAGAGCACACCTCACTCTCTGATCAGCAGGGCATGAACACGTGAAGAAACACCCCTCCACGTCCGATAACCATCTCATAGCAACAATCGGGTCCTGAACTCCATCAAAGGTGGGAGGCTTCGTATTATCGAAGTCCCGATACTGAAAACCCCGACCAGCTCCTCCCCCTGCCACTACTATAGCCGCTGTAGCCGCCGCGGCAGCCGTCTCTGTGAGAGCTGCATAGCGCTCATCAAAATACTCAACCATGGCGGTCTTGTTCGACCCAAACAGTTTCGGCAACTCAGCTCGGAACAACGCAACAATCTCATCATGCAGGATCTCACGAATCCTCGCATCCAATTCGCACGTGCTCATCTGACCAATAACCTCGGGCGGTACTGACCCGCCCGGAACTCCCTCTCCTGCTCCCGATCCTGAACCGGATCCACTCCCAGCATGCCTCGGAATCTCCATACTGAAAACACCACAAAATCTCAGACACTTCCCTCTAACCCGGGAACAAACTCTCAACCTAACCCTAGAGGTCATGGTTTCCCTGATACGCGTATGGGTCCTGTGCTTTCAGTAGTACGGGCCCATACTACCTTCCACACCTACCCATATTTGTATGAAGTACTACCACAACACCCTAGTGGAAAACATACAAGCGCTCAATCCTCACGACTAGAGGAACACTAGAAATCTCCCACAAGGAAACCCTAGGCTAACAGGCATCATAAATCAGGCAACATTATCATGAAATCTTGAAGATCCCTAGCCTAGCACTAGCATGTTGTTCTATCAAAGCTCAAAAACAAATATCATGTATGGAATTTTGGGGTTACTTACTGGCTCCGAATGATCGTACCTTCGCGTCCTCCTTTTACTCATTTTGAAAACCATTTTAAATTCTCTTTTGAAAACCCTCCTCGATTTGAGACTGGAGTCACACGAGTGTTCCTCTAATTCACTCAAACCAAGGCTCTGATACCAACTTGTAACGACCGAAAAATTCCGTCCAATTTAAATTTTTCAAAAACAACCCAATCTCTTTAAATTATTACAAAAAGGTTTTCAATGCAATTTATTTAGAGTATTCCCAGAATCACATCACAACATAAACATGAGGAGCGGTACGATGACGCCTTCGCCTTGCCACGGTCTCCTAAAGAACCTGAAAAAACATTAAACCACAACTGTAAGCCCGAAAGCTTAATGAGATATCCCCAAAATACCAACCGCATATACCATACACGCATAACATGCCATATCATATCCGATCACAGAACAACCATGCACTTCGGGTCTACTGTGTGACTGGTCCGCCGCACCAGCCAACAGTTCACCTGGTCCACCCTCCGATTCTAACCATATACATTGAGTCTACAGTGTGATTGGTCCGCTCGCACCGGGCCTTCAATCCACCTGGTCCACTCTCTGAGTGTACAGTATGACTGGTCCACCCGCACCGGGCCTTCAGTCGGCCTGGTCCACTCTCCGAGCCTCGGCACGTCTGGTCCGACCTCTTGGGGCCTACAGCCTATCTGGACCGCTCGTTGGGTCTTCGGGACAACCGGTCCGCCCTGGGTATCTTGGCCTACAACACAAAGCAGGACCCACCTCAACCCAACTCCAGTCCAAACAACCATGTGCACATAATCATACAATCATATAACAATTCACAGTCAACAAGCCGATCAAACAGATCACATAACATATCATCATCCTAATCAGGATACCGACCTAACCGGTCACTAGCATAGCATCACCCTACATATCAGGATACCGACCTTAACCAGGTCTCTAACATATACCATCCTAGCTACCAGGATGCAAACATATCAAAGCAATAACATTACAACAAATACCTGGATCTCAATCCAATAAAGGGCCGGCCTCGGTGCCTTAGAACCTGTTGATATAGTGAGGATAACTCACCTCGCACTGCCGAAACTCTGAACTGAAGAAGCAGATTCTCGAATCGCCGCCTCACCGAAAATCTCAAACTAGCCAACATAGCACAAATAATCATTAGGCTAAGCACAATACTCTATCGAGGGTAAATTGACCATTTTACCTTTAACTCATTCCGGCCCAACACTGGATAAGCTCTCAAGCCCATTAATGGCCCAAAGTCCAAAAGTCTGAAGCAAAGCCCACTATTGGCCTAATTTACTAAATTGGGCCCACCTCACCAAATGGACTTAAACTCATGATCCATAACAACCAATGGGCCCACAATACTCTATCCATAATGTCTAGTCACGGCCCAAAATCCAGCAGCCCAAATAACAACCCAATCCCTAAGGCCCAAAATGAAAAGCCCAACTGAGGGAGTATGCTGGGCGTACCCTCCTTGGTACGCTGGGCGTACACGCTGATTCGCAACAGGGGATCGGGGCACTGACTCGCTGCGCGGGGTGTACTCACATGTTAAGCGGAGCGTAACTTCGCTACTCATTAAGTCCCCATAACGTCTTAATGGCTTAAGCTCTTAAGCCCAAACTTCAGATCCCTAGGCCAAATATGCCTAAGATTCATAAAGTCTCAAACTTTATCACTTGGGACGTCCATAAAGCTCTTAATCCAACGTCTTAATCCATTAAGACCCACATATCTCACACATGGAACAGCCACAGCCCTTGGGACCTCATTTTTCTCACTCAAGACCTCTTCTAAGGTCTGAAAGGACTGATAATCTTGACCAACCCGAAACATGCAACAAGATGAGGACTTTTGGGACAAGAATGGTGTCAAATCTTCACAACACATAGATCTACACAATATGAATGTCAAGCAAGAAGCTTTATACCTCAAATAGGCTCCAAAGGATGATGTCTTCCCAGATCTATAAGCTCCAGCCGTTCCTCTCCTTCTTTGACAACTTCTCCTTGCTTCCTTTATGCTCTCCTTTGCTAATCCAAGCTTTTCAAGACCAAACACACCCAATCAAGGAGGTGGGACGGCTATCTTAGGGTTTCTGAGGTTAAGGGAGAGCTTATGGAGGCTAGGTTATGAACCAACATGTTCCTTATATAGTGGCTGACCCTAATTTTAGGGTTTTAGAACTCTGAGAGTACGTTGGGTGTACCTCTAGTATGCTGGGCGTACTCAGCCTTGCACCCGCGTCCATATACGCCTTTACGCTGGGCGTAATCCCAGCTTACGCTGGGCGTAATCGGCTTGTCCCCAAATTTCATATTTGGCCCTCTTCTTCCACTTTCCCACAAAATGACCAAAATACCTTTCCTCATAAACCCTGGGTACTCACAATTAAGTACTCTTAGAAATGGGGCGTTACACATTTAGACTATCCGAAAAAAGTAACCCATCATTGGAAAAAGGATCCTAATGATCATTGGTATTGGTAAAAGAAGGATCAAGAAAATCAGAAGCACCATCAGATTTCATTTTAAAATGAAACACATATCATAGAATTTCACATCTCCAGAAAAGAAGAAAAGATTCTATTATCAAGACTACAGACTTTATAACCTTTTTTTTTAACATTTCAATAGCTAACAAGAACACATTTTTCAAATTATTAGAAAAACAGTTATCATTATTATTCAATTTAGTTGCAAAACATAAGCACCCAAATACCATAATATTATCAAACACAGGTAAACGTTTATAAATGGATTCAAAAGGAGTTTTACCATTTAAAATGGAATAAGGAGTTCTATATACCATAAACACTGCATTTAGAACGGCCTCTCCCCAAAATCTCCTAAGTAAACTAGATTGAAATAACAAAGACCTAGAGACATTTAAGAAATGCATATGCTTTCTTTCCACAATACCATTCTGTTATGGAGTATGAATACGAGATGTTTGATGAATGATACCTTTATATTCAAAAAACTTTTCATTCTATGATTAACGAATTCGGTACCATTATCATATCTAATAGTTTTGATTTGAACATTGAACTGATTTTCAAGAAAAGATAAAAAAAAATGGAAGCAAGAAAACACTTCTTCTTTAGATTTCATCAAATAAAGCCAAGTAGCCCTAGTATAATCATCAACAATTGTAAGAAAAAACCAATAACCTCTATAAGCAACAACCTTATAAGGCCCCTATACATATAAATGAATTAATTCACCAATACAATTAGTTTTATGTTTGCTTAAAGGTAATACTTCCCTCGTTTGTATGGACCTATGACAAACTTCACATGGCATAGCAGATTTATTACCAAATTTAAGAGCATATTTTACCATATTCAAAGTTTGGTTAGTAGGATGGCCAAGTCTATTATGCCAAGTAAGTTTAGAAACAAAACTTCTAGCAATTTTACATACAAGATTAGACCTACCAAGGACATGACTATCAAGATAATACAAGCCTATAGATTCTTTACTAGTCTCCATGGACAGTGAATACTAATTAGAGCAAGTATTCTCATCAAAGATCCCTTTAAACTTATTATCTTTGCATAACTTGTAAATAGAAAAATATCAACATGAAAGTTAGGAACCACAAAGGCATCAGTTAAGGTGATGGAATTAGACAGGGTCATGTTACCAGTTTTATCAATTTTAGCAGTAGATCCATTAGGATGATCTACTTTAAGGTTTAATTTTGAAACATCAACAACATCATCAAGTTGGGATTCGATAGCTGTCATATGCTGATAGCTCTTGAATCCACAACCCATTTTCCGTCTTTATATAAAACACTATTACATTTAATACCTTCCACATTAACATTACTTGACACGTCCTCTATAAGTTTTTTGTCATTTAGAAGAGACATGATCTTAGAATATTGCTATTTGGTTGGAAAATACTGATCTGGCTTATTAGAAGAACCACATGAAGTATTAAATGAATCAACAACATGAGAAACTATAACGCTCTGTTTCGAATCATTTCCTATTTTGGAGTAGTGATCATGGATTGTATATTAATGGGCTTGGTGTTAGAATAGTGTCTAAGGCTGCAACTATATTAGGAAAGTATTTGACCCGATTGAGCATGGTCCTTTTGGGTTGCCTTCACCATAGCAACTTGACAGGATGATTTATAATGAGAGAAGAAATATTATTAATATATTATGAGAATAATATAAGGAATATTAATATTATTATTTGATTAATATAAGTCATAAATTAATTAGGAATTAATTTGGTGACTTAAAGAGATTAATTTAATAGAAGGGCATAAACTGTCAATTGTATGATAGTTGTACTTTGGGCTATAATCCCTTATGGATAAGGGGGGACGGTTTTTTGGCTTAGGATAGACCTTGAAATCGTCCAAGGCTTATCATTAGGGTATTGGATTGCTTAGGGCTTAAGTTATCCAATTAGGGTTTAAGGGTGAAACCCTAGGAGCCTTACTAGTATAAATAGACCCTATAGGCTAAGGAAAATCGACACTCTTGCCTTTGGAAGAACCCTGGCTGATTTCTAGCTCTTTCCCTTCTCTCTTTGATCATCCTCTTGCTAGTTGGTGTTTGTAAGCCATTAGAGGAGTGACACTTGTGACTCTAAAGCTCCAAGGACAAGAAGATTCAAGCAAGTGATTCAAGGTAATCATCTAAATCTGATTTCTTATGTTATTATACTAGAATTATCATTAGAAGTCTTGGATTCAATGCATGTTCAATTAGAGAAACCTAGATCCAAGCATTAGGGTTTGTATGTGCACATAGGAATGTTCATATGGCTAAAACCCATCAGTGGTATCAGAGCCTTGATTGGTTTCTATTGAATTGATGCATTGGTTGCTTGTTTGTTGCTTGCAAAATTCAAATTTTGTCATTCTGCCTGATGAACTCGGCGAGTTCCATAGTGGACTCGGCGAGTACGCCTCAACTCGGCGAGTCCATTGTCGTACTCGGCGAGTTCGAGCATCATAAAGAGCTAATTTCAAGATTTCTTGTTGTTTATCTTTTGGATACTTACCATAATCTTAATAGTTCAATATAAATCCGATTTTGTGATATATTTGAGTATATTCTTGACCTAATTGAAGATATTTATCAATTAATTAAATATTAATTTCCTTATGTGATAATTGATTAATTATTTTAATTAATTTGGTAAATTGTTTTGCAAGAAATAATTAAATAAATCAAATATGGATAATTATGTGATTAAATGTTAATTTGGATTATTTGTTATTTGATCCCTTATGTTTTGAAAAGTTTAAAACTTGCCCTCAAGTTTTGAAATTTATGTTTTGTGATTAAAAGTTTAATTTAGATATTTTAAATTTCAAACCCTAGAATTTTACAAGTTTAAAATTCAACCCTATACTAATATAATATTACAAGATTAATCTATATATATATATATATATATATATATATATATATATATATATATATATATATATATATGTATGTATGTATAACTAAAAATGCTAGTCTTACCGTTAGTAGGCCTCATTCACGAAGCCGGTCTATAAGGTGGGTATAAGGTTGCGGCCTATAAAATGGCGCTTAATGGGTGTACACTCACACCCACCGCTTGCTTGATCGGTGGAGGGTCGTTAGCCGAACGGGTAGGATAGGGCAACCTCATCTCCTCATTAAAAGTATAATATGAAATACAAAGTAACTACATGTTTTTCAAAATTCCCAATCTTAGTTACTTTAGGAAATGTGAATTGATGCAATCCCATGAAATTACACTTTGCACCCTTGCTGAGAAGTTAGTGGAGCGTGTGTGGTTTACCGGCACACTAATTGGTTCTAAGAAAAGGTGGCAAAGGGTGATTCATTGTTTATTATAGTTTGATGGAGCGTGTGTGGTTTACCGGCACATCGAATAGGTGATTGTTACAATGAAGGCACTTTGTAAGTTTGCATGGTAATTCACACCCACTTTGTGATCCTCGGTATCTCAGTCACAAACGAAAGGGGCATATCGAGATTTAAACATGCCATTGAAAAGTTCAATGAATCTTATTGAAACCTAGGAATTCTCAATACATTTAGAACTTAAAGTTATGTTTTCATGGTGGAGAATTAGTGAATCGTCATTCACTTACCTTCAAATTGTTTGCATGTTAGATTACGACATCCCTTTTCTAATATGTAAATATTGTTGTTGGATCCTAGCCCTAATTTTTCTTATTGGGTGATAATTAGGGATTCAAATTCTAATCTATCTTTGTCCTTTCTATTTGTAGATGTCGAACTTGAACAACGCTGTTGCAAGCTCGTTCACATTGATGAGCCTTTGCCAAAAGATGACTTTCGATGGGACGAACTTTAGTGAATGGATAAGATACATTCGCACGATAGCTCGCTACGAGGACAAGGAGTATGTCCTCGATGAGAAGCTCAAGAAGATCAACCCAGAAATTGCTACTCCAGCTGAAATGACTGCTTTTGAGACTCATGAATGTGATGTAACGAAGGTTCATTGCATCATGATAGCCATAATGAACGCCGAATTCCAAAAGTCCTACGAGGACATGTATCCGTATGAAATGCACCAAGACTTGTTGGAGAGATACCATCAAAATGCGAGGCAGGAACGCTACGAGATCTTCACTAACATGATCTCCGCTAAAATGGGTCATGGAGAATCTCTAACTGTGCACCTGCAAAAGATGCAAAGGTATGTCGATCGTCTTCGCAAGTTGAATGTTGACTTTGGGGAAGACTTAGCTATCGACATGGTGCTTCACTCCTTGCCTCCGTGTTACAACCAATTTAGGATGACCTACCACATGAACAAAGAAGAGGTCACCCTATGTATGCTCCAAGGTCTCCTTAGGGTTGCTGAGAGCAACCTTAAGGACAAGTCTGTTGCACCAACTCCCAATCCACCAGCTGCTCCTGTTTTGGCAATTGGGCAAGGTAGGGGTAAGAAGAGGAAGGCTCCGTCTAAGAGCTACCACAAGGGTTCCTCTTATAGTGGGACCAAAGTTGATCCCGCTAAGCCTAACCCTAACCCAAAGGAGGCAGAGTGCTACCATTGCCACAACATAGGGCATTGGAAGAGAAGCTGCCCAGACTACCTGCAAGCCATCAGGGAAGGAAAGATCAAGCCGTCTTTCGCAGGTATATACATAATTAAATCTAATGATTCATCTCATGTTATTTCTTGGGTACTAGATACCGGGTGTGGTTACCACATTTGTTCTGAATTGCAGGGACTAAAAAGAAATAGGGATGTGGAGCATGGAAGAATAAATCTAATCATGGGGAATAGAAGATCGTCGCCTGTGACCAAGATTGGAGTGTATTCTCTAGTGCTTAGGAATGGTTTATGTTTAGATTTGAACAATTGTTTCTATTCGCCAGAAATGGCAAGAAACATCATTTCATTTCATGGTTTGTTTAGACAAGGATTTAGATTCTCTTTTAATAATGAGAATGGTTCTATTTATGCTTATCTAAACGGTGTCCTATATTTTGAAGCTATACCATGTAATGGAATTTATGAAACTGTTATGATTGTAGATAACATAGGAAATGATGTTTTATGCATGTATTCTTCCAATAGTATGGATAGAGCATCCTTGTGGCATTGTCGTCTTGGACATGTCAACAAGAAGCGCATAGCCCAACTCCAAAAGGATGGAGTGTTGGAGTCATTTGACCTTAGGGAAGATGACATATGCGAGTCTTGTTTACTTGGAAAGATGACCAAGTCACCCTTCACTAGTACATGTGAAAGGGGTGAGGATCTATTGGACCTCATACATACCAATGTATGTGGACCGGTTAGATAAACCACAAAGGATGGGAACCGCTTCTATGTGACTTTTACCGATGACTATAGTAGATATGGGTATATCTATTTAATCAAGCAAAAGTCAGAAATGTTTGAAAAATTCAAAGAGTTCAAGAATGAAGTGGAGAATCAATTGGGCAGGAAAATCAAGATGCTTCGATCCGATCGAGGAGGAGAGTACCTAAGTCTTGAATTCCACGACTATCTCAAGGAGTGTGGAATAGTTTCACAATTGACACCACCTAGGACACCACAGTTGAATGGTGTGGCAGAAAGGCGGAATCGAACCTTGTTAGACATGGTCCGCTCTATGATGAGTCATGCTTCACTACCAATCTTGTTCTGGGGGTATGCCTTAGAGATTGCCGCCCATATCCTTAACCGAGTCCCTACTAAGAAGGTTGCCAAAACACCTCACGAGATGTGGACAGGGAAAGCTCCCTCATTAGCATATATCAAGGTTTGGGGTTGTGAGGCTTTCGTAAGACGAGATACTCACGAAAAGCTCGAACCTCGTAGTGAGCGATGTATTTTCATCGGCTACCCGCATAAATCCTTTGGATATCTCTTCTATAGATCGAAAGACAATGTTGTCTTCGTTGCGAGGAGAGGAGTTTTCCGAGAGCGAGAACTCATAAGCCAAGGGGACAGTGGGAGGAAAATCGAGCTTGAAGAGATTCAAGAGTCGATTGATGAAGGAACCTCTACCGCTGGCACTCAACCCGAGGAGGAAACTCCGGTTGAACCGATTGACGTGTCATTACCTCTTAGACGTTCCGAAAGAGTTAGAGTTCAACCCCAGTTATATGGTTTTCATATTACTACCGAAGGGGACACGTATATTAGTGATAGTACACTAATAAATCTAGATGAACCTAATAGCTATAAGGAAGCCATGGCAGGCCCGGAGTCTGCAAAATGGAAAGAGGCAATGGACAGCGAGATCCAATCCATGTATGACAACCAAGTTTGGAATTTGGTTGATAATGTGCCCGGACGAAAGACCGTTGGGTGCAAATGGATCTTCAAGAAGAAGACCGACGTGGATGGAAACGTACACACGTATAAGGCACGATTTGTTGCGAAGGGCTTTACTCAAACTCCCGGAGTTGACTATGATGAGACCTTCTCACCAGTTGTAAAGATAAAATCTATTAGAGTGATGCTAGCGATTGCCGCATTTCATGATTATGAGATTTGGAAAATGGAAGTCAAGACCGCTTTCCTTAATGGGAAGTTGGCTGAGGATGTTTACATGGATCAGCCAGAGGGTTTTGTTGATCCGAAGCATCCGAATAGAGTGTGTAAGCTTGAGAAGTCCATTTATGGACTTAAGCAAGTGTCTCGCAGATGGAATCTTTGCTTCGATGAGAAAGTCAAAGAGTTTGGATTTGTACGAAGCGAAGATGAATCATGTATATATGTCAAAGCCAGTGGGAGTATAGTAAGCTTCCTTTTTTTTATGTCGATGACATACTACTCATAGGAAATGACGTCCCGACTCTACAGGAGGTTAAGTCTTGGCTCGGGAAGTGCTTCGCTATGAAGGACCTCAGAGAGGCTTCCTATATTCTAGGAATAAGGATAGTAAGAGAACGAAGTAAGAGACTAATAGGACTTAGTCAGAACACTTACTTAGATAAAGTACTGAAACGTTTTAGTATGGAAAACTGAAATAGCAGAAATGAGCCGAGTACCATACGCTTCCGCAGTTGGCTCAATCATGTACGCTATGACTTGTACTCGCCCTGATGTAGCCTTTGCTTTGAGCATGGTTAGTAGATATCAAGGGAACCCTGGCAAAGCACATTGGATTGCGGTCAAGAATATCTTGAAGTACCTTCGGAGGACGAAGGAATGGTTTTTAGTCCTCGGAGGGAGTGATGACTTGAAGGTGCGAGGGTATAGTGACGCCAGTTTTCAGGCCGACAGAGATAACTACCGTTCGCAGTCGAGCTGGGTCTTTACCCTGAATGGAGGAGCAGTGACTTGGAAAAGTTCCAAGCAAGAAACCATAGTTGATTCAACGTGCAAATCAGAGTACATTGCAGCGAGCGAAGCATCGAAAGAGGCAATATGGTTGAAGAACTTCATCAGTGATCTTGGAGTTGTACCTGCCATAAAGGAGCCCATGGAGATTTTCTGTGATAATGAAGGAGCGGTTGCCTTGACCAAGGAACCGAGGGATCATGGTAGATCTCGACATATCGACAAAAAATATCACTTTATTAGACATCGTGTAGAAGAAGGACAACTCGTGGTTAAGAGGATATCATCAGAAGATAACCCAGCAGATCTGCTTATGAAGGGACTGAGCAGGGTTAAGCACTTGCAGCATGCTTGGAGTATTGGGCTGAAGGATGATATTAGTATAGATTAGGTAGTATTGGAAACGTGTAATAGATAAATGTAATTAACATTTGATGATTAAATAAAGGAGTATTATTTATGAGTACTGTTACTGTCTTATGTTAATTGTTTAACTATTGTTTCACTTTGCATGTTTTGACTTCCAGAATAATTGAGTTTATTAAAAATAATCGAATTATTAAAATTGTCCACAATCGTTCATATGTTGGAAGTAGGTATGAATGAAGATTGTCATGAATTGGTGTGTAGATTGTCTAAATTGTATTAGACATAGCAAAAGTTTCCTACAACGTTCATGAGTGCTTATGAACTAGTTTTGAGCATTGGAACAAACCTGTGCTTGCTGGAATCACCTTATGGAATGTGATAAAAAGGGTGATTGCAAGACGATAATATCATATGGTCTTAAAACCTAGATATATGGTTTGTTATTTGTTAATTGGTTGTACATTGATAATGCGAAACCGTACCAATAACTTGATGTTATAAAACGCATTGTTGTGTATAGTTGATTAATAAATAAGTAAATGCATATAAGTCGAAGTTTATCTGTTACTTTTATCCTAAGAGGGTAAAAGCGATATCTCGGTCGCTCGATGATTTGATTTGACTTATGAGCCGGGCCCGGTCAAAACTAAATTGATGTGTTCGATTAAGTTCTATGTCGAATAAATCTGAGATCGAGAAACCAATTGCTGGACAAATTGGTTCCACAGAATTGTCAGCATGATATCTAAACAGAGGACTATACGATCCCTTATCTAAAGGACAGGATTGATAAGATCAGAGTTTGACAGCGTCTTTGAGAGCTACGATTGCTAATCGGATTATACTTGTATATAGTTACTAGACTTATCCAAGTGGGAGACTGTTGGAATAGTGTCTAAGGCTGCAACTATATTAGGAAAGTATTTGACCCAATTGAGCATAGTCCTTTTGGGTTGCCTTCACCATAGCAACTTGACAGGATGATTTATAATGAGAGAAGAAATATTATTAATATATTATGAGAATAATATAAGGAATATTAATATTATTATTTGATTAATATAAGTCATAAATTAATTAGGAATTAATTTGATGACTTAAAGAGATTAATTTAATAGAAGGGCATAAACTGTCAATTGTATGATAGTTGTACTTTGGGCTATAATCCCTTATGGATAAGGGGGGACGGTTTTGGGGCTTAGGATAGACCTTGAAATCATCCAAGGCTTCTCATTAGGGTATTGGATTGCTTAGGGCTTAAGTTATCCAATTAGGGTTTAAGGGTGAAACCCTAGGAGCCTTACTAGTATAAATAGACCCTATGGGCTAAGGAAAATCAACACTCTTGCCTTTGGAAGAACCCTGGCCGATTTCTAGCTCCTTCCCTTCTCTCTTTAATCATCCTCTTGCTAGTTGGTGTTTGTAAGCCATTAGAGGAGTGACACATGTGACTCTAAAGCTCCAAGCACAAGAAGATTCAAGCAAGTGATTCAAGGTAATCATCTAAATCTGATTTCTTATGTTATTATACTAGAATTATCATTAGAAGTCTTGGATTCAATGCATGTTCAATTAGAGAAACCTACATCCAAGCATTAGGGTTTGTATGTGCACATAGGAATGTTCATATGGCTAAAACCCATCACTTGGGAACCTTAAAGAATTGAGATTTGGACTCATTTTGGGTGGATGATGTAATTTGGATGATCTCGGTATTCAGTTTGTGTTTTGGAGCAAAAGGGTATTTCGGTAATTTGTCATCTTGGGTTTTTATGGAAATTGGAGGTTTGTTCGGGAAATTTTAAGGCAAGTATGAGTTGAATAAAGTGTAGATCTTCTCATTACCTTTTCATGGATATATGGATCGTCATATTTATAACGATGAAGTTATGACCTTCGGAACGTGTTAGGGTTTAAGGGGAAAGCCTAGTACCTGGGGTGTACTTAGGGAGTGCGTGGGGGGGGGGGGGGGGTTACTGATGCGAAGGGTGTTACGGTGGCCATAATGTTGTGTACGTTTAGCGTACTGCAAGGGTTAGAATGGGGATGCGAGTCCTCGTACGCTGGGCGTACGAGAGTTAAAGGAAAAACCCTAATTTGGAAGTTGTTTCCTATATAAACTCATTAAGTCATTAGGGCTGTGATTTTGAATTCATGGTGTGCATTTTGGTATTGTTGGGTCATTTCCAATAAGATGGAGTTTGGTGCAAGGGTGTGGATCAAGGAAGAGCTTGTGGATCTTTTTTGAGGTAAAAAGCTTTGATCTTGTTCTTTAGAAGCTTAGTTCTTCCTTGTTTAAGTGTTGGACCATTTTTGGCCCCATAGATGAGATCTAGTGGTTGATACCACTCCCGGAGCTTATACTTGCCACTCTTGGTGTTTTTATGATCCTAGATTCATAAATTTGGCACCTTTAAGGCTTATAATCCCCCATGCTTGAGTTTGAGTTCATTTGATGGAAGTAGAATGTTATTTCGAGATTGGGTTCTTTTGGGGCATGCAAAGTCACCAAGTTAGTGACCTTATGTGTAACGCCCAGTTCCCTGGTACGAATTTATTTATTTATTTTGAAAGAAGGACTTGACGAGTTGGTAGCCCTGACTCGTTGAGTAGAAGGCAATATTCATGCGGGTTTTAAGTGAGCTACTTGACGACTCGCAACCCTGACTCGATGAGTAGGACAGGCTGGATGAAACCCTAATTTTAAGGACTTGTACCCAATTTAAGCATCATACCTGGCCTCCATTCCAGCCTCGATCACCTCCAAACCCTAATCTCGAAACCCTAACCTGCCATAAGTGATCTTGAGTTATTTCTAGCTATTTTGAGTGTTATTTGTGCCTTTTGAAGCTTGTGGAAGAAGTAAAAGATAGAAGACTCAAGAGGGAAGAAGTAGATCCAGGTACTACACTCCATTTGCTACATTTTCTGGTAATCAAATTCCCAACTTGATCATTCTTCTCTTAGATCTATTTGTTTCTATTTTATGAAGGTTTTGGGTCAAGAACCTTGGTCCTTGGTGTTGGAACGACCCAAGTGACTTATGTCTCAGATCTAGGATCTAGGAAGGGTTCCACATGAAGTATTAAATGAATCAACAACATGAGAAACTATAACGCTCTGTTTCGAATCGTTTCCTATTTTGGAGTAGTGATCATGGATTGTGTATTAATGGGATTGGGACCCTTAAAGAATTGAGATTTGGACTCATTTTGGGGTGGATGATTTAATTTGGATGATCCGGGTATTCAGTTTGTGTTTTGGAGCAAAAGGGTATTTCGGTAATTTGTCAGCTTGGGTTTTTATGGAAATTAGAGGTTTGTTCGGGAAATTGTAAGGAAAGTATGAGTTGAATAAAGTGTAGAGCTTCTCATTACCTTTTCATGGATATATATGGATCGTCAGATTTATAACGATGAAGTTATGACCTTCGGAACGTGTTAGTGTTTAATGGGAAAGCCTAGTACCTGGGGTGTACTTAGGGAGTACGCGGGGGGGGGGGGGGGGGGGGGGTACTGATGGGAAGGGTGTTACGGTAGGTGTAATGTTGTGTACATTTAGCGTACTATGAGGGTTAGAACGGGGATGCGAGTCCTCGTACGCTGGGCGTATGAGAGTAAAAGGAAAAACCCTAATTTGGAAGTTGTTCCCTATATAAACTCATTAAGTCATTAGGGCTGTGATTTTGAATTCATGGTGTGCATTTTGGTATTGTTGGGTCATTTCCAAGAAGATGGAGTTTGGTGCAAGGGTGTGGATCAAGGAAGAGCTTGTGGATCTTTTTTGAGGTAAAAAGCTTTGATCTTGTTCTTTAGAAGTTTGGTTCTTCCTTGCTTAAGTTTTGGACCATTTTTGGCCCCATAGATGAGGTCTAGTGGTTGATAGCACTCCTAGAGCTTAGACTTGCCACTCTTGGTGTTTTTATGATCCTAGATTCATAAAGTTGGCACCTTTATGTGACAACCCGAAAGTTCCGTTTGTTTAACGCTGTTATTAAGTTCGTCAAAAATTAGCCAAATTTATCCCAAAATATTTTTGACCGGATTTAAGCCCGTTGGAATATTTTGAATAATATTCGTCAAGCAAATAAAAAATAAGGAGGTATAATTTAAAATTTTCCATGTTTAACGGAAGTCGTGGAAAACCCCGTTTGCGGTTGGTGTTGCGTGGACCCCCACCCAGGCTGTAAACTCAACCCTATATAAGGGTTGAGTAGGTTTCATCCCAACCTTTTTCAAACCTTACACCTCCTCCCTCTACTTTCTCTCTCTACAAATCGGTTTTTGGTAAAAAAATCGCCCCTTCGAGCTTCAAAACGGTAAGTTTACCTTCCTAGCTTGTTCTTTAGCTTATCACACTTGAAAATTCATGGCTTAAACATCCAAAAACCCCCAAGAACAAGAGTTTACGGTTTGGGAACATCCCAAAAGCATAAACACCTTGAAAGAGGGTTTTGATGCCCAAAAACCCTCCCAAACCCTTTCCAATGCTTAGTTATGGTTTGGGGACTTGCATGTACGAGCTTAGAACACCAAAACCTTGTCTTTCAGGAGTAAAGATGATTTTACGGCCCAAGAACACTCTTGGACCGTAAACCCCTCTTCATGGGCCATAAACACCTTTTAAGGTGTTAAATTTTCCCTTCAACACCTCCTATGGCTTGGAATAATGTCTAGAACCAACCACCATTGCATTAGGGACCTTAAATTTGAAGGAAACCATGACTCTAGGAGTTTACGGCCGTAAACATCCCAAGGATTGGTCCATGGGCCGTAAACTCCCGTAAAATGGTCAAATGGTGCCCTAACTTCCTTCCATGGCTTGTACATTGGACTAGAATCACTTGTGCTTAACCTAGAACCATCAAAATACAAAAGGAAAAGGCATGTAAGAGTTTACGGCCATAAACTCCCTGTTTACAGCCGTAAACTCCTTAAATTGGTCCATTTGATGATTAAACCACTTCCTATGCCCTAGAATTGAACCTATCCTAATTCCAAAAGTGTTGTAAGACCTTTAAACATCCAAGAACACACCACCCATGAGTTTACGGCCGTAAACTCATGGGGGATATGGTTCCAAAACCATAAACACCCCTAGACACTACTATTTGAGGAGTAAACTCCAATGTGAGTCCATCCACACCTTATATGCAACCCTTGGTACTCCTAGCACTTGTAGCAAAGTGTTTTCATTTAGGAGGACATCCTTACTCGCTTAATTAGTTATTAAATGACTAATTAGATACTTAAATGTATCAATACATGTTAAATAGGATTCGCGTGTGTGGTTCAGTCCTCACTTGACACTTAGCATCCTATACCGTCCATTCATTCGAATCGCCAACGTCAGGTGAGTTCATACCCCTGAAGTAACCTTTTAAATGATTTTAACTGCTTTTATATGGGGGGGGGGGATACAAGTTGAACTGTACAGTTATTAGATAAATCACATGTGATTAATAACTGTATAGCAAACTAGATTTTGCATGTTAAACTGTTTATCCAGATTAAAGGTTTCCAAACCATGTTTTCAAATCTTGTTAAAGTATGAATATCGCTTTTTAGATCATTAAAGGTTATCCAAAGTTTTTCAAAGTTTGTTTAATTAAGAGACATCCAGTCGTGATTTCTTATCAACAGTTTTCTTCACTTAAATCGTTTTATACAAATCATTTTTCAAAGTTGTTTATGAAAGATTTTTCAAAGGATTTCCAAAGGTTTTCAAAGCTTGTTTTACAAAATGACATCAAGTCGTAAATTTCTTATGTATGAAAGTTTTCCAAAGGTTTCATCAAAGTTTTCCTTCTATGCCTCTACTTCGTTAAATGCATGGCTATATTTGTATAGTTATATAAATAATGTTTAAAGGACTTAGGAAGGCTAGTTCGCCCTATTTCCTTTTCCTCGTTGCCATGTGGTCTAGTGGGTATCGGTTATCTGTCCGAAAGTCGTTTAAACATTAGTTATATATCATGTATACATGTATGGACATAAAGGTTTACATCGACCAGTTCATTTCCCTTGGGTAGCAAGGGCATCCTTCCATTCATCATTCATAGACCAGAAACACTAGTAACTATTATAGGAATAGTTAGGAGGTTCTATTTACTCTCTCTAGTACGAAGAATTCCAAAGGAATCGGTTCATTCATGAGTCTATATCATTATTCCAGCACTTATAATAGAATTCAAAATACGAGATGCATCTTCAGGACACGGATCTCCCCATTGTCAAGTTGGTAACCAGAGTCTCCTGGAGGGAGAGCCGGCATTGTGTGTATAGATTTATACGGGACTGACACTCCCACACCCTGACTGCTAGCTACAGTCCCCGGCCGACCAAGCCAAGGGGTGATAAATGTCACATTTATTCCGACACTTGCAAGGTGTTAAGTACTCTATTGTCAATCAGTATGGTTACGAGTATCTCTATGTTTACCTTATAATTCATGGCCTTAAGGTAACATGGTATTTTTGAAACAAACCACTTAGGATTACCGGATGTTTTAGACTTTGCTAGCTGTGTCGTTCATTCGATACTGTATGGAGTCTATACTTCCTTGTTTTAGACTTTGCTAGTTGTGTCGTTCATTCGATACTGTCTGGAGTCTGTGCTTCCTTTTGTTAGACTGAGCCAGGCGTATCATTCATTCGATACTCTCCTTGAGTCTATTATTTCTTTTGCCTTAGTCAGCAGTATCATTACTGAGGCATATGTTATTTTTTTTCCTAGTATTTTAACTAGTGATATTCTAATATTTTCTTTAAAGTCAATACCGTTTTTTTTGTAATGATAGTATTTCGGGAAAATTACTCCTTAAAACATAAGTCTATGGGGTCTTGGTAGAAGACATCTTTTATTTAAAAAATGTAGGATTTTCTGGAAAGGACGCTAATACACCGTAGATTCTAAACTACTATCTTTCATAAAGTTATTTTGTATAAAAATACGTACTTATACAAATGACACTAAATACTTATGGACTCACCAGCATTATAAAATGCTGATACTCTCTTTCAAAATAACTTGTATTCTCAGGTCATCGATAATGGGTACATCCCGGGAGCTTTTGTGGAGATAGCCTAGTACCGAGCTGCATCTATGTTATGTTCTGTAATTACTTTGATATTACTATAACATGTAACCGATGTAAAATTATTACTATTAATGTAATGGTTGTTGTACTTTGATTACTATACTGCATATGTTGTGATACTTGACATGACGTCATCCACCCCAGAACATTTCCGTCGTTCCGGTTTTGGGGTGTGACAGATTGGTATGAGAGCATTGTTTATAGTGAGCTCTGTATATCAATTCATAAAAGATATACAGCCTATAAATACATTGGGATAAAACACTCTAACCAAGAATTATACTTTAAAATATAACCATATTTTACCGAAGTATAAGAACATCCATAATCTAAATACCCAAACAAAGTATCACAAGAAGAACAAAAATAAAAGTCTTCGAATGTTGAGCATTACCGTCAAACCTGGGCAGTTATGTAATCATAAGCTGGAATAAATGTAACCTGATCAACTACATTTATTCGAGATGCGATGAATGTTTGCTTGGGAGTGATAGTGGTGTTGCAACAAGTCTGAAACTTACCCAATAGGAATGCTAGAGCCAAACATAAAGTTTAAAAATACTATGGGAGTATTTTGGAATACTAAAAGACTCAAATTAATCCCAGAATCATATTCAGAAGTTAAGAATCAAATAAGAAATTAAAATACCATAGGGGTATTTTAGGATCCATAGATAACCTTGTGCGAAAAACTAAAAAGATCCTTATTGATATACCTATGATTACAAAGGTATACTTCAAGGTTATATATGATAAGGATCCTATAGACTAAGAATGTGTGGTTTCGCTCTACTTCCTTTTCCTTGTTCGGATGTGGATATAGAGTAGTATCACATATTCGAAGGCCTATCGGATCTAAGTTATATATCATTTGTGTACCCTATGTAATTATAGCAGGACTCAATATGGATCATCCAGTGTAATGTTTTAATAACCTCCTAGGATTCTCTAGACATTTCCATTCTCGCACGAACCCTATAGAAAACCTTATCCACTTCAGTGTTCGACAGAAGAGTTGATTCAGACCCAGAAGAAGTTCATTGAGATGGTTTATAGTTCGAAAATAAATGAACTAGGACGAGACTATTGAAACCACCAAGTGCCTATATGTTTTTGGGACACTGGTGGGAAATCCGCCTGAACCTACGAGATTTCCAGTCATCCATCCTGAAGCAATGACACTCAGGGGCAGGATCAGAAGTAAGACCGTGATGACACTAAGATTCAGGATCGGAAGTAAGATAGAGTAGAAATTCAATATGTCTTCACGAGAAGAGAACCTTAGGTAACTACCCGAAGAAAACCAACGTCGATCCCAATCAAGGATAAGAGGTAGACAGAGGGAGCCGATACATGGAACCCGAGAAGTGTCTTTTCCTCGTATTCGTCGCGCTAATACACCCATAAAATAATACAATTTTGTGAGTTAGTGATTACACTACTCACACTATGTGTTAGGTAAATCACCTTTTCCCGTCGCAAGTAATACGATTAGATCAGATTTCAAAACCTCGATTGAGGGTGTTTAGCCATAAGTCTTCATAAGCCTTTTCTTCCGCAATCTTCGTTCCGAACTGTCCTCAGATATTTCCAAAGCCGGAGAGTGAGTCTCTCCAGTATAAAGATAACTTAGTAGGAACGACTCCCATCTTATGGCTTTCCGATATTCTTACTCCTCCCTTGATACCCGGACTACATCATAGGGATGTAGATCGACACTCAGATAACCAATATTCAACGCGTGGGAAAATTTATGCCTAATACAGTAAGGATAGATACGTCCAGGGTTAACCATCGTCTCTCATTAGCTTGTGTTCCTTTCCGTGTAGGAAAAACCATGCCTCCGAAGAAACGTAACCAATCCGCTGGCAAGAAGCCGACTCTCCTATTCGATGAATCTACGTTCCAAGCTGTAGTCTCAGCAGCCGTAGCAGCTGTCATGGCTCATCTGAATGCTAACAACGCCAATGTTAGCAAGAGCCCTATCGAGATTTCCGATCCTAATGATGGACGGCAGCAACCAACTCCTGCGTACACAGCCACCCAAGAACCTCAACCAAATCCACTGAAGAGAAAGTTGAAGAACGAGGAGGGAAGTACCTCGGCTGAAGGACCTTCCGAGGGGCAACGAGCTGAGACAGTCAATACCCCTGCCAACCCTTCCATCCCGACACCTGGAAGACCATACCTAGGAAGCCTCCCCCACTACAGCAAGTGTAGCTACCATCATCATGGTATCTGTTGAGAACTCTTGTGCACTAGGTGCAACAGGATGGGACATACCTCTCGTACCTGCAAAGCCCCAGTTGAGTTCATTACATCAACCACCAATGTAGGGGCCAGTCGAGTATGCCACCTATGTGGTGAAATTGGACACTTCAGGAAGGACTGCCCAACTGAAAGAAACGACAAGGACACATGAGGAGTCTAACTCTAATGCCTAGGGAGAAGCATCAAGGAACCTGATAGCTTTTTGGTACGTCTCTCAATCCTAGATAACTAACCGAAAACAATAAAGTCTAATTCTAAATGTAATTACTCTCCCATTAAGGCGAAAGTCGCAGCACTTTTGTAAAATTCAAAATTTCATCAAGTAAAGCTATAATGGCTCGGTATATACGTTAAATCCATGAATAATTAAGATGGATAGACCTCGAGTGAGTGATGCTGCCTCATTTCTTGTTCTTTGTTTTGTTGTGGATTTAGGACGGAGTCGCTCAGTCAACAGTTCTTTCCACCTTAATTATATAGGACTAGTATATACTAGGCGATTATAGAGAGGCCTCGTGAGAATCCATTCATGAGAAGTACATTATTCTGAAATCTCAGGACCCTCTATAGTTCCGCGTCAACTCTATCAGTCCAACAATCCACGATAGCGATACACGTGACGAAACCCGAGACGCCAAGAACTTGTGTGCCCGTTCAGCACATGGCCCTATCGACCCTCATTCTATGTCATGTCGAGGTATGCCAACTTCGACGCCTCTATTAATCATGGTTCGACTTAGTACAACCATGTGTAAATTCCTAATGTTGTGTAAAAAGAACTTTCACTGTGGCCATTTCGGCAAATAAAAGTTCTTCCGAACTTAATAATAAAACCTAATGCGATCCACCAGTCGTCTCTCTTATCTAAAACTTTCCGAAATACCCCTGAGTAGGGTATCGCGCGATGTTAACCAACCATTCCTTAGTCAAATAGAACCCGAAGCGAAAGACACTACATGCATTTCAGAAGATGATAACCACCTGAAACCTACTCCGTGGATCCCCCAGAAAGACCCTTAGTACTCCACAATCAGGTTCGTGAATCAAGAGGAAAGAACTCATGGGATTGACTACTATTAACTAAGTATATGCATAAGAGTGGTATATAATTGAGATAAAAAAAAGATTTAAGATGTGTGCTTCCTCCCTACTCCCTGTTCCTCGTTGGGTTGTGGGTCTGGGGTGGAGCCGCACAACTGAACATCCCATCGATCTTAATTATATACGGCTTGCATACACCAAGTATTAGTGGTTAAGCCAAGTATGAGCTCTACCACGAACCTCATTGTAAAACCCTCCATCCTATCCCATAGAATAGGAACTAGAGTCAAGAGAACCACTGCGGGTTGAACTACTAAAATGACCACAAATCCGAAATTTGTTATTATCCCGGTTAAGCCAAAATAGTAGCTAATAACCTCAGTTGATAAATAAATCTAAGTCGTAAGAGGCAAGGACATTGACTACGACCATCCATTCATGCTTAATCCCATGAATTAAGCATCTCAGGAGATATGTCGGAAACCTGGAAGATGCGATAAGATAAGCTCTGAGAAGAGTGGATGAGGAAATTAGAAGTTCCGAGTGGCGAAACCCTATACTTCTAGACTTAATCTGAATCAAGGAAAATCATAACCACTGGATGAGTAGTTGCTGAAGATGCTCACACTACTCAGGCACTTCGTCCACCCCATTACCGACGAGTAGTGCCAAGAAAAACTCCGCCTCCTCACATGGAAGAAGTCACCGTCGCCCTATAGACGATAGACTACATTCTCCAAAGTGAATACTGGAATGCCAAGAACCACAGGATAACCTCCGTAGCCAAGAATTCTTGAATAAAGTACGTAAGTAAGTGGCGTTAAGCCTTATAACCCTGATCCCGAAGAGAGTATAGACTTGACACCAGCCTAGGTGTTAGTCGATGGGTTATACAAGAGCACACACTTTCTGCAACTGAAATAAACCGACGCCTTAGAGAATAGGGCATGTATTAGGGATTCATTGGACTGCTAGGTGTTCCAAGAATACTATCTCACCCAGAAATAGTAGAACCACATCCCGAGATAGTCCAACACTTCAGAAAATCTCTAAGGATTGAGTTAGCCCTGAGCAGAGATTGCTATTCATGAAACAGCAAAGCAAGTAAGAGCGTGCTTCTTTCCTATTAGGAATCATATTGTGAAAGCGTCAATAAGATGATGATGAGGATTTTGAAAACCCTTCTGAACATCGTCTGGTAAAACCCTATCTCGCTAACTTTGAGAGTTTCCGTTAGAAACACCTCAAGAATTAGAAGTGCAAGTCCATTTTGCACTAGGTCGAGATAGATGCCATGAAAACCAATTGCATACAGTGTGTAGCCAATACATCCGATGATCCAGAGAACCTCTGAAATCCAATCGGCAGAAAACACGAATCCGAGGATAACCCGAACCCTCTAAGAACCAACCCGAAGAACTACACCCCCAGTATTAGAGAACGTTTGGAACTTCAAAATGGCTATCATGACAGTGATGATCGCACCATAGAAGTACGTTATGTTCTAAGTACTGAAAAGCTCTATCCTTCCGAGAGCTTAGGACCATCCAAGATTCTTTATAAGAATTGGCCCAAACCTTGTCAGACCACGACTACTTTCGGAATTCCATAAGTTTCAACCCAAATCGATCCACATCTTAGACTTGAAAAAGTGCTTGCCCGACGTGACTCTCGAAATCCCACTCGTCGAGATAGGAATCTTTGAGAACCCTAACTTTGTAAAGGAAATTGTAGGACTCATGAGCGGAGAGGTCGAACCGAACGAACCAAACCCGCATTCCGTTAGTGAAGGGTCGCTAGATCGCCAAGTGAAGACCTAAGTTCACTTGGGAGCGTGAGGACCAACCAAATAGGAAGTACCCTCATCTCTCTACCCAATTATTCATGCCTACTTCCTTTCCTAAACTCTAATTTCGGGACGAAATTCCCTCTAATGGGGGGATGATGTGACAACCCGAAAGTTCCGTTTGTTTAAGTACGTAAAAAATTAGCCAAATTTATCCCAAAATATTTTTGACCGGATTTAAGCTCGTTGGAATATTTTAAATAATATTCGTCAAGCAAACCAAAAATAAGGAGGTATAATTTAAAATTTGCCGTGTTTAACGGAAGTCGCGAAAAACCCCGTTTGCGGTTGGTGTTGGGTGGACCCCCACCCAGGCTGTAAAGTCACCCCTATATAAGGGTTGAGTGGGTTTCATCCCAACCTTTTTCACACCTTAGACACCTCCTCCCTCTACTTTCTCTCTCTATAAATCGGGTTTTGGTCAAAAATCGCCCATTCGAGCTTCAAAACAGTAAGTTAACCTTCTTAGCTTGTTGTTTAGCTTATCACACTTGCAAATTTGTGGCTTAAACATCCAAAAACCCCAAGAATAAGAGTTTGTAGTTTGGGAACATCCCAAAACCGGTAACACCTTGAAAGAGGGTTTTGATGCCCAAAAACCCTCCCAAAACCTTTCCAATGCTTAGGTATGATTTTGGGACTTGCATGTACGAGCTTAGAACACCAAAACCTTGTCTTTGAGGAGTAAAGATGAGTTTACGGTCCAAGAACACTCTTGGACTATAAACCCCTCTTCATGGGCCGTGAACACCTTTTAAGGTGTTAAATTTGCCCTTAAACACCTCCTATGGCTTGGAATAATGTCTAGAACCAACCACCATTGCATTAGGGACCTTAAACTTGAAGGAAACCGTGACTCTAGGAGTTTATGGCTGTAAACCCCGCAAGGATTGGTCCATGGGCCGTCAACTCCCTTAAAATGGTCAAATGGTGCCCTAACTTCCTTCCATGGCTTGTTTATTGGAATAGAATCACTTATGTTTAACCTAGAACCGTCAAAAAACAAAAGGAAAAGGCATGTAAGAGTTTACAGCCGTAAACTCTCTATTTACAACCGTAAACTCCTTAAATTGGTCCATTTGATGATTAAACCACTTCCTTTGCCCTAGAATTGAACCTAGCCTAATTCCACAAGTATTGTAAGACCTTTAAACATCCAAGAACACACCACCCATGAGTTTATGACTATAAACTCATTAAGTCATCAGGGCTGTGATTTTGAATTCATGGTGTGCATTTTGGTATTGTTGGGTCATTTCCAAGAAGATGGAGTTTGGTGCAAGGGTGTGGATCAAGGAAGAGCTTGTGGATCTTTTTTGAGGTAAAAAACTTTGATCTTGTTCTTTAGAAGTTTGGTTCTTCCTTGCTTAAGTTTTGGACCATTTTTGGCCCCATAGATGAGATCTAGTGGTTGATACCACTCCTAGAGCTTAGACTTGCCACTCTTGGTGCTTTTATGATCCTAGATTCATAAAGTTGGCACCTTTATGTGACAACCCGAAAGTTCCGTTTGTTTAATGCCGTTATTAAGTTCGTCAAAAATTAGCCAAATTTATCCCAAAATATTGTTGACCAGATTTAAGCCCGTTGGAATATTTTGAATAATATTCGTCAAGCAAATCAAAAATAAGGAAGTATAATTTAAAATTTGCCATGTTTAACGGAAGTCGGGGAAAACCCCATTTGCGGTTGGTGTTGGGTGGACCCCCACCCAGGCTGTAAACTCAACCCTATATAAGGGTTGAGTAGGTTTCATCCCAACCTTTTTCAAACCTTACACCTCCTCCCTCTACTTTCTCTCTCTACAAATCGGGTTTTGGTAAAAAAGTCGCCCCTTCGAGCTTCAAAACGGTAAGTTAACCTTCCTAGCTTGTTGTTTTGCTTATCACACTTGAAAAGTCATGGCTTAAACATCCAAAAACCGCAAGAACAAGAGTTTACGGTTTGGGAACATCCCAAAACCATAAACACCTTGAAAGAGGGTTTTGATGCCCAAAAACCCTCCCAAAACCTTTCCAATCCTTAGTTATGGTTTGGGGACTTGCATGTACGAGCTTAGAACACCAAAACCTTGTCTTTCAGGAGTAAAGATGATTTTACGGCCCAAGAACACTCTTGGACCGTAAACCCCTCTTCATGGGTCGTAAACACCTTTTAAGGTGTTAAATTTTCCCTTAAACACCTCCTATGGCTTGGAATAATGTCTAGAACCAACCACCATTGCATTAGGGACCTTAAACTTGAAGGAAACCATGATTCTAGGAGTTTACGGCCGTAAACACCCCAAGGATTGGTCCATGGGCCATAAACTCCTGTAAAATGGTCAAATGGTGCCCTAACTTCCTTCCATGGCTTGTACAGTGGACTAGAATCACTTGTGCTTAACCTAGAACCATCAAAATACAAAAGGAAAAGGAATATAAGAGTTTACGGCCGTAAAATCCCTGTTTATAGCCGTAAACTCCTTAAATTGGTCCATTTGATGATTAAACCACTTCCTATGCCCTAGAATTGAACCTAGCCTAATTCCACAAGTGTTGTAAGACCTTAAAACATCCAAGAACACACCACCCATGAGTTTACGGCTGTAAACTCATGGGGGATATGGTTCCAAAACCATAAACACCCCTAGACACTACTATTTGAGGAGTAAACTCCAATGTGAGTCCATCCACACCTTATATGCAACCCTTGGTACTCCTAGCACTTGTAGCAAAGTGTTTTCATGTAGGAGGACATCCTTACTTGCTTAATTAGTTATTAAATGACTAATTAGATACTTAAATGTATCAATACATGTTAAAGAGGATTCGCGTGTGTGGTTAAGTCCTCACTTGACACTTAGCATCCTATACCGTCCATTCATCCGAATCACCAACGTCAGGTGAGTTCATACCCCTGAATTAACCTTTTAAATGATTTTAACTACTTTTATATGGGGGGGGGGATACAAGTTGAACTGTACAGTTATTAGATAAATCACATGTGATTAATAACTGTATAGCAAACTAGATTTTGCATGTTAAACTGTTTATCCAGATTAAAGGTTTCCAAACCATGTTTTCAAATCTTGTTAAAGTATGAATATCCCTTTTTAGATCATTAAAGGTTATCCAAAGTTTTTCAAAGTATGTTTAATTAAGAGACATCCAGTCGTGATTTCTTATCAAAGGTTTTCTTCACTTAAACCGTTTTATACAAATCATTTTTCAAAGTTGTTTATGAAAGATTTTTCAAAGGATTTCCAAAGGTTTTCAAAGCTTGTTTTACAAAATGACATCAAGTCGTAAATTTCTTATGTATGAAAGTTTTCCAAAGTTTTCATCAAAGTTTTCCTTCTATGCCTCTACTTCGTTAAATGCATGCCTATATTTGTATAGTTATATAAATAATGTTTAAAGGACTTAGGAAGGCTAGTTCGCCCTATTTCCTTTTCCTCGTTGCCATGTGGTCTGGTGGGTATCGGTTATCCGTCCGAAGGTCGTTTAAACATTAGTTATATATCATGTATACATGTATGGACATAAAGGTTTACATCGACTGGTTCATTTCCCTTGGGTAGCAAGGGCATCCTTCCATTCATCATTCATAGACCAAAAACACTAGTAACTATTATAGGAATAGTTAGGAGGTTCTATTTACTCTCTCTAGTATGAATAATTCCAAAGGAGTTGGTTCATGCGTGAGTCTATATCATTATTCCAGTACTTATAATAGAATTCAAAATACGAGATGCATCTTCAGGACATGGATCTCCCCGTTGTCAAGTTGGTAACCAGAGTCTCCTGGAGGGAGAGCGGGCATTGTGTGTATAGATCTATACGGGACAGACACTCCCACACCCTGACTGCTAGCTACAGTCCCCGGCCGACCAAGCCAAGGGGTGACAAATGTCACATTTATTCCGACACTTGCAGGGCATCAAGTACTCTATTGTCAATCAGTATGGTTACAAGTATCTCTATGTTTACCTTATAATTCATGGCCTTAAGGTAACATGGTATTTTTGAAACAACCAACTTAGGATTACCGGATGTCTTAGACTTCGCTAGCTGTGTCGTTCATTCGATACTGTCTGGAGTATGTATTTCCTTGTTTTAGTATTTGCTAGCTGTGTCGTTCATTCGATATTGTCTGGAGTCTGTACTTCCTTGTTTTAGACTTTGCTAGATGTGTCGTTCATTCGATATTGTCTGGAGTCTGTGCTTCCTTTTGTTAGACTGAGCCAGGCGTATCATTCATTCGATACTCTCCTGGAGTCTATGATTTCTTTTGCCTTAGTCAGCAGTATCATTACTGAGGCATATGTTATTTTTTTTCCTAGTATTTTTACTAGTGATATTCTCATATTTTCTTTAAAGTCAATACCGTATTTTGGAAATGATAATATTTCAGGAAAATGACTCCTTAAAACATAAGTCTGTGGGGTCTTGGTAGAAGACAACTTTTATTTAAAAAATGTAGGATTTTCTAGAAAGGACGCTAAGACACTGTAGATTCTAAACTACTATCTTTCATAAAGTTATTTTGTATAAAAATGCGTACTTATACAAATGACACTAAATACTTATGGACTCACCAGCATTATAAAATGCTGATACTCGCTTTCAAAATAACTTGTATTCTCAAGTCATCGATAAACAGGTACATCCCGGGAGCTTTTGTGGAGACAACCTAGTACCGAGTTGCATCTATGTTATGTTCTGTAATTACTTTGATATTACTATAACATGTAACCGATGTAAAATTATTACTATTAATGTAATGGTTGTTGTACTTTGATTACTATACCGCATATGTTGTGATACTTGACATGGCGTCATCCACCCCAGAACATTTCCGCCGTTCCGGTTTTGGGGTGTGACAGATTGGTATCAGAGCATTGTTTATAGTGAGCTCTGTATATCAATTCATAAAAGATATACAGCCTATAAATACATTGGTATAAAACACTCTGACCAAGAATTATAATTTAAAATATAACCATATTTTACCGAAGTATAACAACATCCAGAATCTAAATACACAAACGAAGTATCACAAGAAGAACAAAAATAAAAGTCTTCGGATGTTGAGCAATACCGTCAAACCTGGGAAGTTATGTAATCGTAAGCTGGAATAAATGTAATTGATCAACTACATTTATTCGAGATGCGATGAATGTTTGCTTCGGAGTGATAGTGGTGTTGTAACAGGTCTGAAACTTACCTAATAGGAATGCTAGAGCCAAACATAAAGTTTAAAATACTATGGGAGTATTTTGGAATACTAAAAGACTCACATTAATCCCAGAATCATATTCAGAAGTTAAGAATCAAATAAGAAATAAAAATACCATAGGGGTATTTTAGGATCCATAGATAACCTTGTGTGAAAAACTAAAAAGATCCTTATTGATATACCTATGATTACAAAAGGGTATACTTCAAGGTTATATATGATAAGGATCCCATAGACTAAGAATGTGTGGTTTCGCTCTACTTCCTATTCCTTGTTTGGATGTGGATATAGAGTAGTATCACATATTCGAAGGCCTATCGGATCTAAGTTATATATAATTTATGTACCCTATGTAATTGTAGCAGGACTCGATATGGATCATCTAGTGAAATGTTTTAATAATCTCTTAGGATTGTCTAGACATTTCCATTCTCGCACGAACCCTATAGAAAACCTTATCCACTTCAGTGTTCGACAGAAGAGTTGATTCAGACCCAGAAGAAGTTCATTGAGATGGTTTCCAGTTCGAAAATAAATGAACTAGGACGAGACTATTGAAACCACCAAGTGCCTATACCTTTTAGAGACACCGGTGGGAAATCCGCCTGAACTTCCAAGATTTCCAGTCATCCATCATGAAGCAATGACACTTAGGGGCAGGATCAGAAGTAAGACCGCGATGACACTCAGAGTCAGGATCGGAAGTAAGACAGAGTAGAAATTCAATATGTCTTCACGAGAAGAGAACCTTAGGTAACTACCCGAAGAAAACCAACGTCAGTCCCAGTCAAGGATAAGAGGTAGACAAAGGGAGTCGATACATGGAACCCAAAAAGTGTCTTCTCCTCATATTCGTCGCGCTAATACACCCATAAAATAATACAATTTAGTGAGCTAGTAATTACACTACTCACACTATGTGTTAGGTAAATCGCCTTTTCCCGTCGCAAGTAATACGATTAGATCGGATTACAAAACCTCGATTGAGGGTGTTTAACCATAAGTCTTCATAAGCCTTTTCTTCCGCGATCTTCGTTCCGAACTGTCCTCAGATCTTTCCAAATCCGGAGAGCGAGTCTCTCCTGTATAAAGATAACTTAGTAGGAACGACTCCCTTCTTATGGCTTTCCGATATTCTTACTCCTACCTTGATACCCGGACTACATCATAGGGATGAAGGTCGACACTCAGATAACCAATATTAAAGGCACGGGAAAATTTATGCCTGATATAGTAAGGATAGATACGTCCAGGGTTAACCATCGTCTCTCATCAGCTTGTGTTCCTTTCCGTGTAGGAAAAACCATGCCTCCGAAGAAACGTAACCAATCCGATGGCAAGAAACCGACTCTCCTATTTGATGAAGCTATGTTCCAAACTGAAGTCTCAACAGCCGTAGCAGCTGTCATGGCTCATCTGAATGCTAACAATGCCAATGTTAGCAAGAGCCCTATCGAGATTTCTGACCCTAGCAATGGACGGCAGCAACCAACTCCTGCGTGCACAGCCACCCAAGAACCTTAACAAAATCCACTGAAGAGAAAGTTCAAGAACGAGGAGGGAAGTACCTCGGCTCAAAGACCTTCCGAGGGGCAACGAGCTGAGACAGTCAATAACCCTACCAACCCTTCCATCCCTTAGAATGGTCAAATGGTGCCCTAACTTCCTTCCATGGCTTGTTTATTGGAATAGAATCACTTGTGATTAACCTAGAACCGTCAAAAAGCAAAAGGAAAAGGCATGTAAGATTTTACGGACGTAAACTCTCTGTTTACAGCCGTAAACTCCTTAAATTGGTCCATTTGATGATTAAACCACTTCCTATGCCCTATAATTGAACCTAGCCTAATTCCACAAGTATTGTAAGACCTTTAAACAACCAAGAACACACCACCCATGAGTTTATGACTGTAAACTCATAGGGGATATGGTTCCAAAACCTTAAACACCCCTAGACACTACTATTTGAAGAGTAAACTCCAATGTAAGTCCATCCACACCTTATATGCAACCCTTGGTACTCCTAGCACTTGTAGCAAAGTGTTTTCATGTAGGAGGACATCCTTACTTGCTTAATTAGTTATTAAATGACTAATTAGATACTTAAATGTATCAATACATGTTAAATAGGATTCACGTGTGTGGTTAAGTCCTCACTTGACACTTAGCATCCTATACCGTCCATTCATCCGAATCACCAACGTCAGGTGAGTTCATACCCCTGAATTAACCTTTTAAATGATTTTAACTGCTTTTATATGGGGGGGGGGGGATACAAGTTGAACTGTACAGTTATTAGATAAATCACATGTGATTAATAACTGTATAGCAAACTAGATTTTGCATGTTAAACTGTTTATCCAGATTAAAGGTTTCCAAACCATGTTTTCAAATCTTGTTAAAGTATGAATATCCCTTTTTAGATCATTAAAGGTTATCCAAAGTTTTTCAAAGTTTGTTTACTTAAGAGACATCCAGTCGTGATTTCTTATCAAAGGTTTTCTCCACTTAAACTGTTTTATACAAATCATTTTTCAAAGTTGTTTATGAAAGATTTTTCAAAGGATTTCCAAAGGTTTTCAAAGCTTGTTTTACAAGATGACATCAAGTCGTAAATTTCTTATGTATGAAAGTTTTCCAAAGGTTTCATCAAAGTCTTCCTTTTATGCCTCTACTTCGTTAAATGCATGGCTATATTTGTATAGTTATATAAATAATGTTTAAAGGACTTAGGAAGGTTAGTTCCCCTATTTCCTTTTCCTCGTTGCCATGTGGTCTAGTGGGTATCGGTTATCCGTCCGAAGGTCGTTTAAACATTAGTTATATATCATATATACATGTATGGACATAAAGGTTTACATCGACCGGTTCATTTCCATTGGGTAGCAAGGGCATCCTTCCATTCATCATTCATAGACCAGAAACACTAGTAACTACTATAGGAATAGTTAGGAGGTTCTATTTACTCTCTATAGTACGGAGAATTCCAAAGGAGTCAGTTCATTCGTGAGTCTATATCATTATTCCAGTACTTACAATAGAATTCAAAATACGAGATGCATCTTCAGGAAACGGATCTCCCCGTTGTCAAGTTGGTAACCTGAGTCTCCCACACTCTGACTGCTAGCTACAGTCCCCGGCCGACCAAGCCAAGGGGTGACAAATGTCACATTTATTCTGACGCTTGCAGGGCGTCAAGTACTCTATTGTCAATCAGTATGGTTATGAGTATCTCTATGTTTACCATATAATTCATGGCCTTAAGGTAACACAATATTTTTTAAACAACCCACTTAGGATTACCGGATGTTTTAGACTTTGCTAGCTGTGTCATTCATTCGATACTGTCTGGAGTCTGTATTTCCTTGTTTTAGACTTTGCTAGCTGTGTCGTTCATTCGATACTGTCTAGAGTCTGTGCTTCCTTTTGTTAGATTGAGCCAAGCGTATTATTCATTTGATACTCTCCTAGAGTCTATGATTTCTTTTGCCTTAGTCAGCAGTATCATTACTGAGGCATATGTTATTTTTTTCCCTAGTATATTTACTAGTGATATTCTCATATTTTCTTTAAAGTCAATACCGTATTTTGGTAATGATAGTAATTCGGGAAAATTACTCCTTAAAACATAAGTCTGTGGGGTCTTGGTAGAAGACTGCTTTTATTTAAAAATGTTGGATTTTCTGGAAAGGACGCTAATACACCATAGATTCTAAACTACTATCTTTCATAAAGTTATTTTGTATAAAAATGCGTACTTATACAAATACACTAAATACTTATGGACTCACCAGCATTATAAAATGCTGATACTCACTTTCAAAATAACTTGTATTCTCAGGTCATCGATAGATAGGTACATCCCGGGAGCTTTTGTGGAGACAGCCTAGTATCGAGCTGCATCTATATTATGTTCTATAATTACTTTCATATTACTATAAAATGTAACCGATGTAAAATTATTACTATTAATGCAATGGTTGTTGTACTTTGATTACTATACTGGATATGTTGTGATACTTGACATGACGTCATCCACCCCAGAACGTTTCTGCCGTTCCGGTTTTGGGGTGTGACACTTTAAGGCTTATAATCCCCCATGCTTGAGTTTGAGTTCATTTGTTGGAAGTAGAATGTTATTTCGAGATTGGGTTCTTTTGGGGCATGCAAAGTCACCAAGTCAGTGACCTTATGTGTAACGCTCGGTTCCCTGGTACACATTTATTTATTTATTTATTTTTAAAGAAGGACTCGACGAGTTGGTAGCCCTGACTTGTTGAGTAGAAGGTTCACGCGGGTTTTAAGTGAGCTACTTGATGACTCGCAACCATGACTCGACGAGTAGGACATGCTGGATGAAACCCTAATTTTAAGGACTTGCACCCTATTTAAGTATCATATCTGGCCTCCATTCCAATCTCGATCACCTCCAAACCCTAATCTTGAAACCCTAACCCGCCATAAGTGATCTTGAGTTATTTCTTGCCATTTTGAGTGTTATTTGTGCCTTTTGAATCTTATGGAAGAAGTAGAAGATAGAAGACTCGAGAGGGAAGAAGTAGATCCAAGAACTACACTCCATTTGCTACATTTTCTGGTAATCAAATTCCCAACTTGATCATTCTTCGCTTAGATCTATTTGTTTCCATTTTATGGAGGTTTTGGTTCAAGAACCTTGGTCCTTGGTGTTGGAACGTCCCAAGTGACTTATGTCTCAGATCTAGGATATATGAGGGGTTCCACATGAAGTATTAAATGAATCAATAACATGAGAAACTATAACACTCTGTTTCGAATCGTTTCCTATTTTAGAGTTGTGATTATGGATTGTGTATTAATGGGCTTGGGACCCTTAAAGAATTGAGATTTGGACTCATTTTAGGGTGGATGGTGTAATTTGGATGATCCAGGTATTCAGTCTGTGTTTTGGAGCAAAATGGTATTTCGGTAATTTGTCAGCTTGGGTTTTTTACGGAAATTGGAGGTTTGTTCGGGAAAGTGTAAGACAAGTATGAGTTAAATAAAGTGTAGAGCTTCTCATTACCTTTTCATGGATATATTGATCGTCAGATTTATAACGATGAAGTTATGACCTTCGGAACGTGTTAGGGTTTAAGGGGAAAGCCTAGTACCTGGGGTGTACTTAGGGAGTGCGTGGGGGGGGGGGGGGGGTTACTGATGCGAAGGGTGTTATGGTGGGCATAATGTTGTGTACGTTTAGCGTACTGCAAGGGTTAGAACGGGGATACGAGTCCTCGTACGCTAGGCGTACGAGGTAATTACCTACGGATTAGCTACGGAATATGCTTTCCGTTAGAATTCCGTAGCTATTCCGTAGCTAATTAGCTACGGATTTGCTACAGATTTTTCTTATTTTTGATTTTTCGGGCACCAAACGCCGTTTTTTTTGCTCCTTTATTTTCACACCTCTATTATATATGATTATCTATATTTTCACCAATTTATACCTATTAATATCATTTATAAAGCCGTGTGCACATATAGGATCCATTGCTCGTTTAGTGGTTTAACACTATAATGCTTATGAATACGTTCGCATACATCTCACAAACGCATATACATATACATATACACGTACACATATACCACAACTCATTCATGTATATAAATATACATGTACAAACATAATCCATCAGAAGTTGATGAAAAGTATAAGCATTACAATGTTAAACTATGAAACGAGTACTTGATCCCAAAGGGGCACACGACTTTACGAACGATATTAATAACTATAGGTTGGTGAAAATATAGATAATCATGAATAGTAGAGGTGTGAAAAAAACGAAGCGGAAAAAACGACGTTTGGTGCCCGAAAAATCAAAAATAAGAAAAATCCGTAGCTACTTAGCTACAGATTAGCTATGTAATTCTAACGGAAAGCATACTCCGTAGCTAATCCGTAGGTATATAGTATCTGTAGGTATTCCGTAGCCATTCCATAGCTAATTAGCTATAGAATAGTTACGGATTAGCATCTGTAGCTATTCCGTAGCTAATTAGCTATGGAATAATAGTTACGGATTAGCATCTGTTGCTATTCCGTAGCTAATTAGCTACGGAATAGCTACGGACTGACGTCCGTAGCTATTCCGTTACTAAATTAGGGCATCCCATTCTGTAGCTGATCCGTAGCAATTCTGTAGCTAATTAGCTACGAAAATTTTCCTCAGGGCCGGCCCTTAACATATGCCGGGTGTGCGACCGCATAGGGCCCGCATTGTTTGGGGGGCCCGATATATATATATATATATATATATATATATATATATATATATATATATATATATATATATATATATATATATATATATATGAGATGTCGAAACCAAAGTAAACAAAAAATTGGTGGTTGACATGGTAAAGGCGCTTGACATTTATTAGTTAGTCCCAAGATCGAAACTTGGCACACGCAATTTTGTTTTTTATTTTTATTATAATTCTTCAACATATCCTTTTAATTCAAGTGTAACAAACACGTCTATCCCATAAGGAATTATCTAAGTCAAACACATCTGTAATTAAATTAATATATAATTCCAATTAAACTAAGTATATCACATACAATTAGTATCTAATACAAACACGCATTTAATTACTATATATAAGTCCTTAGCCTCTTTTATTTATTTGTTGAGTTTGGGCAATTCGGCATCAAAGGAAGACATAAGAAAAGGTTCATTTTTTTTTCTCTAATGGTAATATTTATAATTCATCATTATTAGTATTTTTTATAATCATTAGTATTTTTTTTTCTAGTTTACATTGTTATTGGTATTGCTCATTCAACGTTTTGATATATTCAATTAGATTTCTAGAGTTCTTTTATCATAGTTTTAATTTTTATCGAGTATTTGGTTGATTATTGTTATTTTATTTTCAGAAATAATGCCTCCTAAGTATTTATCTGGTAGTCAAAAACGTAAAAAGAGAAAAAAAATTGAAGAATCAACAAAGGCTAATAGTGGTTCTCTAGATAAGTTTTTCCAAAAAAAACTTAAAGTTCCTTCTCAAAATCAAAATAATGATGATATTCCTGATAATTTGGGTGTTGATGTCGAAGGAGATCAAATTAATGACGTTAATGTTGATAATGTTAATTTCGATGGAGATCCTGTTGATGTTGATGATGGTAATGACGATGGTGATAACATTGAAGATGATGGTGATGATGACGATGATGATGATGATGTTGATGATGATGATGATGATGATGTTAATGTTAATAGTAATAATGTTGATATATTCGATCCAAGAAATTGGGATGGACTAAGCACAGACATGGTGAAACGTTTGGTAGAGAAAGGTCCTAAAAGGGATAATACTATTGATAAGGGTCCACCTGATAGATTTTCTAGACGGTTTTCTACAACTATGTATACTAGAACTCTGCCAAATAAACAGACATGTAACAGGGAATGGCTAGTATACTCGAAAGAGCTTGATAAAGTTTTTTGTTTTTGCTGTAAAATATGTAGAAAAGGGATCCCGAAAGGTTAATTAGATAGTGAAGGTTATGCAGATTGGCAACATCTTAGGACAAGACTTAAAGAGCATGAAGTTGGTTTAGATCATCTCACAAATTTAGCTACTTGGTTTGAAATGTGTGAAAGATTGAAAGTTAATGAAACAATTGATAAAGTGGTGTATGATCAATTTAAGAAAGAAAGGGAGCATTGGAAACAAGTACTATTGAGGATTATTGCACTACTGAAATATTTGGCTAAATATAATTTAGCATTTCGTGGAACAAATGAAAAATTATATCAAAAGAGTAATGGAAACTTTCTTGGAGCGATTGAGATGTTTGAAGAGTTTGACCTGGTTATGAAAGAGCATGTGCGTCGTATCAAAAATGATGAGATCCATGTACATTATCTTGGCCACAAAATCCAAAATGAGGTGATACTTTTACTAGCTGATGAAAGTAAACGAGAAATCATTAAAAAAGTAAAGGAAGCAAAATATTACTCCATCATACTTGATTGTACCCCTGATACAAGTCACCAAGAACAAATGTCTTTGATAGTGAGGTATGTAAATTTCTCCTCCAATGATGTTACTGTTGAAGAATCCTTTTTAGGTTTTTTGAATGTTAATGATACCACTGGTAAAGGGCTCTTTGATATTACACACAATGAATTAAAATCTCTTGGTCTTGATATTGATGATATGCGGGGGCAAGGGTATGACAATGGATCAAACATGAGAGGAAAACATCAAGGAGTTCAAAAGAGATTTTTGGACATAAATTCTAGAGCATTTTATACTCCATGTGGTTGTCATAGTCTTAATCTTGCACTGTGTGACATGGCTAACAGTTGTAGTAAAGCTAGAGATTTTTTTGGAGTCATACAACGAGTATATACAATATTTTCCAATTCTACTAAGAGGTGGCAAATTCTGAAAGAGAATATCAAAGGTTTGACTCCAAAGTCATTGTCTGCCACTCGGTGGGAAGCTTTACTTGAAGTTGCGGAAAAAGACAACGATGCTAAAATCCAAAGTGAAGCTAAATCGCTAGCAAATAATGAGCTTGGTGGATTTGAGTTTTTGGTATCCATAGTCATTTGGTATCAAATATTGTACATGGTGAACTTAGTTAGCAAAAAATTACAATCAAAAGATATGCTTCTCGATGTTGCTATTAACGAAGTGAATATGCTAATTGAGTACTTCAAAGATTTTAGAGAAACAGGGTTCTCCAAGGCAATTGATGATGCGAAGGAACTTTCCGTTGAAATGAATATTGATCCGGTATTCTCTCAAAATTGGCCGGTTAGTAGAAAAAAACAATTTGATGAGAATTCAAGTGATCAAGATGTTGTATTTTCAGCCGAGGAGAATTTTAAAGTTAATTATTTTTTATATATTGTTGATCAAGCGAGTGCTTCTCTTAAAACAAGATTTCAACAATACAAAGAGTATGAAAATATTTTTGGTTTTTTGTTTCCAAAAAATGAAGGAATTTGATGACAAAGATCTCAAGTCATGTTGTCGCCGTCTTGAAGCCGCACTTAAGTCTGGTGAACAATCAGATATCGATTCTCATGAACTTTATATGGAGTTAAAGCTGCTTGACATGTTCTTACCGAGTGAAATTACGAGCCCTATTGATGTTTTAAAGTATATGAAAAAAGTCGATTGTTTTCCTAATGCAACTATTGCCTACAAAATCTTGTTGACTATTCCCGTAACGGTCGCGTCTGCAGAAAGAAGTTTTTCAAAGCTAAAGTTGTTGAAGTCCTACCTAAGGTCCACAATGTCACAAGAAAGACTTAATGGATTGGCGAACAATTTTGCTTTGAACAATTTTGCTTCCAAGAATGCTAGGAAAGTCTCGCAATTCATGTAGTTGTCTAAGATTATCTATTGTATGATCGTTCTTTTCTTTTGCTTCATATTATAACAATTATGAAATAATTAATGAATTTTTGGTATAAGTAAAAAATAAATATATATTTAGGGGCCCATTTTTTAGTTTCGCACCGGGCCCCTAAAATTAACGTACCGGCCCTGATTTTCCTTACCTATTTTCCGTAGAAAAACCCCATATTTTCTAGTAGTGAAACCCTAACACAGGAAACCCCAAACGATGTCACTTACTTGAAAGAAAAATGAAGAGAAATGTGTGTGAAAAATAATCAATTCTACTGAAACAACACACACACCACATACTTTATACATCAGGTACAAACCGGATTAAATACGGATAAACCCGATCCATGCTCACTCGAATAAAGCCCGCATGTCCTAACAGGTTTCAATCAATTAAGTCGCGACCCATAAGACTTAGCTTCTTTACAAAACTACTCCCTTGCAAGAAATACAACGCAAAACAAGAAACCGAAATAAACAAAAAATAACCCAACACAATAAATATTAACGAAAAAAAATCAAGGATACTTTCCAAGGACATTTTAACGAAACATTCATTATTCTCAACATCTCTTGAAATATTGAAAGCTATGTTCTCGAGAAGAGAAGATAAGGTAGTTCCCTAGATTTCTTAAAACTTGAGGAGGTCCCTGAAATCATCCTTATTAATTGCATCAAGGACTTACCGGGAACTAATATTCTATAACTCGTACGTATTATTTTTTTAATAGTATAATTTCTGTTTTATACTCTTGTTCTAACACTAGAATATACGACACCCCAAATACCATGGCAAGTCCCTTAGCTATTTTTTTACATTACATTTACAAACATAAAAAAGCTCATGATAAACTCTTTCAAATTAAGATAGCTATTAACTAAATACCATTTTCTTATTTCTAATTAATGATGTTCTTCCACATGCATCAGCATATCCACAACCTGGCTCATGGTTGGTCTTCCATCCTTATCTTCCTCACAACATTGTAAAGCCACCTTAATGAGAATTTCCATTCTCTTCTTGTCGTACTCCCCTTCAATTGTTAAGTCTATAATTTCTTCGACCCAACCATTCGGTCCACTAGTGGCAATCATCTTTTCTCTCACCCAGCTATCTAGCCTTCCTTCTGATCCCCCACTCTGATTAGCACCCGTTGGGCTCCTCCCTGTTATCATCTCTAACATCACCACACCATAGCTATAGACATCAACTTTTGCGGTTATCGGAAGATTGACAAACAACCATTCTGGAGCCATGTAACCTCTTGTCCCTCTTGCTCTTGTAAACTCTGAATTACCAGTCCCATCTCTATCCAACAACTTTGATAACCCAAAATCGGCAACCTTGGGCTTGTAACAACAGTCGAGTAATATATTATGAGGCTTAACGTCACAATGCAATATCCATTCCAAACATTCTTCGTGTAGATAAGCAAGTCCTTTTGCTGTGCCCAATGCAATGTCAAACCGCTGATCCCAATCGAGTTGACTGGAATATAAGTTGTGAGCTAGTGACCCATATTCCATATACTCATAAACTAAAAGCCTGTGTTTACCTTCAGCACAATACCCCCACATCTCTATCAAATTCATGTGATTAAGCTTCCCAAGGGTTGTTATCTCTGCTAGAAGTTCAGCTTCCCCTTGACTTTTACTAGATTCATTAAGATGCTTAATTGCAGCAATTCGGTTATCAGACAACACTCCTTTGTAGACAACGCCACCACCTCCTCTCCCTATCTCGTTGCTGAAATTTCCTGAGGCTTTCTTTAACTCGGCATAGCTGAATCTCCTAAATCCACTCGCAGCTTGGAGATAACCTTCGGTAGTTGAATGTGAATGAGTTCCATAACAGAAGTATGTTATGCAGATAATCTCCAGTGCCCCAAGTACACTTGTTATTATCAGCATCAATAACTGTATGGATTCATTTTGCCGATTAACGTCATAACTTCGGTCAAGTTGGATTGCAGGCTTCCAGGAACATTTTAAACTGAACTCTTCGCCAACCTTAATGTTTTTCGAAGATAAGGGAATATCTTTTGGAACTTTTAGATACATGGAACCATTGAAATCAGATGAGCTTAATCCATTAACCAACAGGAACTTTGGGTAACAAATAGAAAACCCTTTCTTCCAGTCGTTCTTGAACTGGAACCCTTTGCAATCACACATATTTCTGCACACTTGCTTACACTCTTCTAAAGTTGTATTAGGCATGTATCTACGATCATACCCATAGAAGTCGAAATGAGGAAGATGTAGGAATTGATCCTCACCATTACCACATAAAGTCGGCTTAAATTCGGGTTCACAACCATATGACCAATCTGTATGATTGATCATCCTGTGATTTGGTAGGCATGAACATTTCCTACCATAGACAGGGTCGTTGGAACATGTACTATTTTCTCCACAACTTCCATGGATATAGCATGTGTTAGAAAGAGCTTGCCATGTAACATGCCAAATTCCTGTGATCTCATCCAGACTGTAAGCTCGGAAGTTACCATCAACATCCAACGTCAACCTTCTTAAAGGCTGATCTCCAGCGTCTGATGTATTGAATAATAGATCATCAGTTGAAATGAAATGACCAGAAGAATCCATTGTTGCGATTCTTCGGCTTCCATAGATATTCCTACCAGATTCCCATGCGCGTACGTCGGGACTAGGCCAATAGATGCCTGTCAACTTAGGGTCACTGTATACAAGTCGAACCACGTTATCACTGTCAAAGAACAACTTGTAGTATCCTGATGAGTAATTGGTTAGGCTTCTTGAAGACACAAGTGGTGCATCTTTGGTTAGTGGTTGATCGGGAAGAAGGGTATCTGTTGGGGAGTCAAAACTTTGCCACAGAACTTTTCCATGTTTATTTTGTAGGCAAAGGTTTCCTGAATCGTTCATTTTCAGCTGAGCAGATTTTGTTGAATCTCGAGTAGTTGTCGTCCATATAGGGAACCTTTGATATGCATCTCTTAAGACAAGATTTCCAGTTTTCAGCAACGAAAGTTTTGAGAACTTCCCGTTGACTGGTAAATCTCGGTTGGCCATCCATACTAGAGTACGATTTCCGTCTGATAAAGCTTTCGTGAACCATATTGAAAAGCAGTAAGCATTCTCGCCTACCCTGTAAAATCCGGCAGTGTAAAAGCCATTTGGTGAGATCAAGAAGTCCTCCTTTTTCTCCACTGAGAGAGATGAGCCCAGATTCAAACCAAAGGGTGGAGAAGACAAAGATGAGGAGGAGTATATTAAGGTAGTTCTACACAGGAACATTAACCCGATCACATTTAGAAGATGTGGTAGAGCCATAGGTAAGTGGAAATGTTAGTTCAACTACTTCATAATAAGAGTACATGGAGCCTTGACATTATATGGTTAGATATGCGAACATTATATTAATATGATATCCTTATCAGGGAGGATAAACAATAGGAGGCACACGCAGAGACATTATTAACTTTGATATTGAGCAGGTGGACGATAAGCTGAAATCGGCCTAGGTGCATTAAATTTCAGTATTATTAGCATGACTTTCACAGTCTAAATAATTATGTATCACTCTATATACCTGTCCATGCAAATTGATCGTGTCCATTACTAATCCAACATGTATTCTTATTAATATCCATTTTGATCCTTTTTTGAGGTCAACACTTTTCTTTTGGATAAAACAACAGCTGGCAAATTTTATTTAGAATTGACAAACAAATAAAGTTGTTCGAGCTTGGAATAAGATTGATAGGTTTTGTATAAAAAAATTAAAACATAAAATTCTAGCACCTAAAGTAAAACTAATTGATGAGACTACAAGAAATAACAGTTAGGGAGACCACAAAGTTCCTCGCTATAGATCAAACTTTTGTCACTTATATCAACTCTACGATTACCTTCCTATAAATATCATAGCAATATATTTAGTCACTATACTTGTCAATGGTGATAATATTTCTTTGGTAACCAAAAATCTAAGTTGTAGTAGCTATGACATGTTGAAGCTATATATACCAAAGGTTTCTAGCCCAGCGGTATTCGGTGTTGTTATCTATCCTTGCGATCGAGGGTTCAAGTTTTACAGTGGACATAAGTGGAATAATTTAGGAGTAGTTTACACAACATGAAAACTTGATTTTTTTAGAAAGGAATCCGATGCAAAAAGTTGAAATTCCGTAGCAAAAGACGAATAGCGATGGAACCCCTTCCCTCTTACTGCCGATGACCATCTTCACAACCCCTCTTGCGATTGATCGACACCCATCGGACCCCTCTGCCTTCACGTTTTTCTCCCGTTCATATGTTTCCTTCGTGGCTTCAATTGGGATCAATTTGTAACCCTTACCCGATTAGACAAATGAACACGGGGTAAGAGCCTGATTTTTTTTAATGGATCCACTCATATGGATTGGACTTGGAGCCCCGATAACAAATGAGTTTTAATTTTGACCCAGTCAAAGGTTAAAGCTAAATCAAACTTGTATTTAATTAAACATAAATGGTTCCTCCCCCAGAAAAACCTAATAAATTAAGTCCTAAAACCCTACAATAGTTTCAAATACACATGTTTAACCCCTGTCTTGAGAATAATTCTCAATATCAGTCCCTGAAGTATGATTTTGGCAAAATCAAACCCTAGAGTTTATTCATTTTAAGAAAGATCACCATATACTTAATAATTAATACTAAAACTACCATTTGGTTTATTAGGAAATATAAATATGCTCGATGGTTCATTTTAAGAACGAGAAATGTCAGGTAACAAATCTCATGACAAGTTTCTCAAAAGGAACCGACTTCGAACGATTGGAACTCATGATTCATTTGCTGAGTCTAACCACGTAGCATACCCAAACTGCTATAATCGTTAATCTTCGGAGCGAGATACATATGTATAGATCTATACGGGGTTGACATCCCCACCTGCGGTTGCTAGCTACGACCCTCGACTGATCAATCGATGCGGGTGATAAGTGTCTACAATTTTTACTACGACGTCTAATGAAGCGTTGTAGGGGGGTTGACATCCCCACCTACGGTTGACAATACCTACAGTTTGTAGAAGCAATATTGACTCCCCTGGATGTAAGTGCATCAGCCGAAGGAATTTTTCCCCATTTTGCCCTCCATATGAAACATTTAACCTTTAAAGGAACCTCCTTCATCCATTCTGTTTTTACACCTGATAGTGCAGGGGAAGATTCTTCCAACTTCTGGCGAATAGTTGCTACAGAATATAGACCATCCGAACTGACTTTGCATAACCATGTATCCAGAACAGAGTTTGGTGTAAAAGAACTGATTTCGGATTCTAAATGCCATAGATTTCGATTTAGAAATGAGGCATAAGGATCAGCTTTCTAGTCCCAAGTGAAACCACTGCTGGATACTCGATCATAAACAAAGCATCGTCTGTTATTTTCCAGCAAGAAAAGTTCTGGAAATTGGGATTTCAGCGTGGCATCTCCCCACCATACATCGAGCCAGAAGAGGGTGTTGGTACATGATCCAATTGATTTTCCCATTATGCAGTTATAATCCAAACCTGCCTTCTCTAATTATGATGTGACATTGGCAATGTTGTTACACACACCACTAAATGATTTCTTGGAGATTTGATCTGCTACCTTTCCTGTAAGATTATGTATGCCTGTGACAATTTGACACCATAATGCTGATCGATTCGTCTTCAATTTCCACCACCAATTGATAAGGAGTCCGACATTAAGTGTGCGCAAAGAACCCACTCCTAATCCACCTTTATCAATTGAAGTTGTGACTTTGTCCCACGAAACCCAATGAATTTTGGATTTGCTATCACTTCCTCCCAATAGAAATCGACGCCTGGTCTTTTCCAGAGCATTCAACACCCCCATTGGGGCTTTGAATAGAGAGAGGTAGTATGTCGGGAGGTTCCCAAGAACTGCTTTTAGTAAAGTAAGCCGTCCTTCAAATGAGAGAGTCCTAGCTTTCTAGATTGATAGTTTGGAGTTGAACCGATCAATTATAGGTTTCAAATTTTTTAGCAAGTTCATGTTGGCTCCCACAGGCACACGCAAGTATTTAAATGGAAGCTTTCCCACTTCACATCCGAGAATACTTACCCATCTACTTATTTCATTCGTGGTCGCACCGAATCCAAGTACCCGTGATTCACTGAAATTCACTCTTAGGCCAGAGGAAGCATGGAAACACTTTAGAATTCTAGCCAAGTTAGTGATGTTGGATCGGGACCATTCGCCAATAAAAAGTGCATCGTCAGCATAAAATAGGTGTGAAATCCTTGGACCTCCGTTTGGAATTTTGATCCTACTGAAAATACCTTGATTGCATGCCGATTTTAATGCCACATTGAGTCCTTCCATGGCAATTATGAAGAGGAAAGGCGAGAGCGGGTCCCCTTGACGCACCCCTTTTGATATGCTAAATTCCTTAGTTGGGGAACCATTTATAATAACCGAAGCCCGAGAACATGGTAGGCATCCATAGATCCAGTTTCTCCATTTTTCCCTGAAGCACATTTGTGAGAGTATCGAGTCTAGATATTCCTAATTGACTGAGTCAAATGCTTTATCGAAGTCAACTTTGAAAAGAAGTTCCTTTTTTTAGCTTTTTTGGTCCATGAGTGGAATTCATTGATCATTAGTGGTCCATCAAGAATGTTACGGCCTTCGATGTATCCTGATTGTTGCTCCCCAATAACATTATTGATCACGGACTTAAGACGAACTGCAAGGATTTTAGCAACGATTTTGTACATGATTCCAATTAAGCATATCGGCCTATAATCGCTGAGTAGGTTGGGGTCCTTTGTCTTTGGAATTAGAGTGATAAGAGATGAGGTGCAACCACGAGCAAACCTGCCAAACATTTCAAAATGTTTGACAAAAGCTATCACATCAGATTTCATGATTTCCCAATAGGTTTTCACAAACTTGAATGTCAACCTATCCGGACCAGGTGCTTGGTCACTGCCGCATGCCCACACAACAGCCTTAATTTCTTCAATGGTTATGGGTGTTTCAATTTTTGATGCATCATCTGGGGAGAGGGTATTAAACAACGAGCTGATTAATTTAGGCCTTGAGGTCCATTTTTCATGGAATTTCTCCTTGTAGAATCGTAAAACTTCTTCTTTGATTTCTTTTACATCTGTTGTCCAACAACCATTTACAGTGAGGCCATTTAATCAGGTGCACCTATTTTTGTTGTTTATAAAACCATGAAAGAATTTTGAGTTTTCATCTCCGTCTACCGCCCATTTCACCCTAATTTTTTTGTTTGAGGTCTAGTGCAGCAAGTGGTTCCGCTTCAAGAATCTTGTGAAAATTATTGTTCCTTTCATTTAGTTCGTTGGCATTTAGTAGTCCAGATTCTACAAGTGTGTCAAGATTTTCCACTAACAATTTTAGTTTTGAAATTGCAGCATTTTCATTGATATGGGCCGGGTTACGCCATTTTCGAATTGCACCATTCAGGTGTCTTAGCTTCGCAGCTAGATATGAGTCAGCAGGACCATAGCCCTGGAATTCAATCCATACTTGAGAAACAATATCACCAATTCCATCAACTAGTAACCAAGAATTAAAGAATTTAAAAGGTGATGGGCCGAAATTGATGTGTTGTGAAATAAGAGTGACCTGGTAGTGGTCCGAAAGTTCTCGAGGGAGAGCCGTGGCAGCTGTAGATGGGAAGGAGGATAGGAAGTTTTGACATACCAGATGTCGGTCAAGTTTACTCAGCTTGACCCCATCATGACAATAAGTGAATCGATTACCCTCCATGTTCAAATCGTGTAAACTAGACTCATGTATGAAGTTGTTGAAGTCATTGGCCGTGCCTCTACAATATAGGGAATTAAGCCTTTCCGCAGGTCGTCTTACTGCATTAAAATCGCCGAAAACAACTCATCTACCAATATTTGATCGAATAATGTTGAGGAGGTCGTCCCATAATTTGGCGTTCTCAGTAGGAGCTTGAGGAGCATATACATTAACGAAATTGATGTTCCCGTTGTGACCGAGCCATTGCCTAGTAATTATTAGAAAGTGTCTAGATTTTATAACCCCAGTCTTATGGAATAAGCGAGGATTCCAAATGCATAGTAAGCTGCCAGATCTTCCAGTGGAATCGACTCCATCTGATTCGAAGTCGGAAGAATCCCAACATCCTTCCGTGTTGATCTTTGTGAAATCTCACATCCAGGTTTCTTGAATTCTGATGCAATTGAGTTTATTCTTCAGTTTGAGGCGTTTGACCCAACTGACCTTGGCATCTTCCCCAATGCCCCTTATATTCTGACTTAAACAATTCATTGATCACGGTTGATTTCGCCTGTTTCACCCATGATCTCAGAGAGAATTGCATCTCTAGAGTCAATCTTGAAGCCCACCGCAACACCCACTTTAGCATTGGCTTCAATATCTTGTAATCGAGATAGCACATTGCAGCTACCAGATTCAGATTCAGCGACAAAGGAGGAAGGATGAGGTATTGGATTTGAATTTAGGTCAATTGGGAGGGTAATGTTTACGATGACAACTGAGGGAAGGGTGTTACAGGGGTCATCGATGTTTCGAGTAGGTGAGGAAAGGTGTAACTAGTGTGGTGAGAAGGATTTTTTCCCCGATTTATTTATTCTCTTAACTTTACGCCTGGATCCCAATTGTTCTGTGTGGGCCTCGTCCTAAAAGCAAGCTTGGGCTAAAAATCTGATATTGTTTAAAGGCATAGGGAATGGGCCAAAGCAACCCAGTGGAAGTGTAGTTGCGAATGACCCACCTATTTGTGTTTCGAAGTTATTGTTCAAAGGTTTAACCAACAGCGCTGCATCTTTATTGGGACTAGGGGTATTAATATGGTTGTCATTATTGACATCGATTCCCCATGCAGGCGCATCGACAGTCGGGACCTGCAGAATTTGTAAAGTCTCTTCAACAACGGGTGGATTAGGCGCTGGTACAGTGGACAACGGATTAGCACCGATCAGTTCAGTGCCGCCGATGAAACCCTCTGTCACCGGAGTATACGTACCTGGGCTATTATGTGGATGAAATTCTCCCTCCTCCGGTTATTCTTTATCTTCCTGCATCCATGTTTCCGATACAACATCTTCATCATCTGTTTCATATTTGTCGTCTTCCTCATCTGACTCCACTGTTTTATCGAAAGGCATAGGTGTAAAAGGAGACCAATCATCAGTGTATTCTACAACTCCGACTCTGAAAATTGTCCCGCCTGCGGAGACTGTTACCTTTTCATTAATCCATCTTTTGGAAGTTGTAATTATTCCCACTTTTCCCATAAAGTAATCTCTTCTGGTACTTATATTATCAAATGGATGGGTCACACGTCCGAATCTACTAACAATGGTGGAGAATGTGGATTCATCCCATAGTTCCAGGGGGAGTCCGATGATTTTCATCCATGCCAATCTTTCAAAGTGGGTGTTGTGTTTTTCACCAGGAATTAACCATTTGAACCAGTCGCTCCAACTACTTTTGTCTTCTATGAAAACCTTGGAACTCATCGAACACCCGATGTCGATGCCTATGTTCAAACTGATGTGATCCCCATGGATTAATGATGAAGGAATATTAGTAATATGATCGAAACTGTGTGTTTCCCCAATGAGCACCCGTTTACGAAGCCAGTTCCCCATATCCGTGTGAGCCTTGATCGGAATAGGAGGGATGGGAGCAACAGGTGGTGGGGGATTCTCATCCATGGAGACAACCTGGGGAAATGATCTTCGGTCCTTGATTCCACCAGGGATGTTTGTGTTTAGTTGAAATATTGGTTGCACATGTCTTCTATGGGTTGTTGTGATTGGAGGTTTGGCTTTGTTCCTTGGATGTTTTGCAAGATTAACCTCGAGGATATGCCCCAGGCACTATAACACCCCATTTATTAAATAATCGAATAGATAAAATTTATGAGTGAATAGAAGCCCTAAAATAAATAATTATATATCAAAGGTTGGTCTCGGAGAGCTTATTGTCACAATTTTAGAATTCGGGGGTTAAAAACGTAAGTCCTAGGTTAGTTTTGCAAATATTTATGAAGGCATGGACTAAGAGGTAAATATTGGGACTTCACTTGAAGAGATTTTTGAGGCATAGGGGCTATTTGGTAAATTTCGTACTTAATGTGTAATAGATTTTAAGGCTGAGGGTTGAAATCGTAAATTATGGATTAGTTTTAAAATAAAAGATGAGAACGGGGGACCATTTGTGTCATTATGGGCCAAAGATAAATGGAGCCGGGTATATAGCCTTTCATTTCCGTCCATACCCTAACCCTAACTCCCACTTTATGTTGCAGCCGCTACCCCTCCTTCCTCCATCGTTCGACCACCACCACCTTTCACCCCTTCGTCTGTTCCGATCAACCAAGACCAACGGCGACCTCCTTCATGATCCGAGAAATGGAAGACCATCGGGGGCTAGTAGGCAATCCTCTAACGTAGTGGGGTTCTTACCGACAACTATCGTTGCGTTGATGCCGCTGAAGACGGAGTTGCCGACGAGGACAAGAGTCGTCGCCTCTTTGCTGCTGCTGCTGCTGTGCTTGGTAGGTTCGAACCACCTTCTTCCATCTCTATTTCCTTCCTGATTGCTACATCACCACTATCGTCTGGAGGCTGACCCCCTCCGCCCGCTGCATGCCACCGTAGGTTGGTAGTGGGTTCGTGGAATCACAAAGAGGATGCGTGAGGTTTGCTCTAGAAGGGTCGAATGAAGCAGATGCGTCTTTTCTGATGAGCGCAAGCCATAGTCGCCATTAGCTGTTGCTGATGTACACCTCTTGGGTCTCCGTTTCCACCTCACGCCACCAGGTGGGTGGCTGGGTCGTTTTGTGAACAGATATGGTGTATGCGATCTTATTGGCCGGAACTCACGAGAACTGCCACCATGTTCAGCCGCCTGCCGCCATAAGGTGGGTAGCGGTGTGTGTGTGTGTTATTTACAAGTTTGTGTAGTTCGAGAAGCTGACAACTAGCAGCTGGAGTTTTATCTGCGGGACTTCAGCAATGTCAGGTGAGTTATCCTCACTATACTAAGGGGTCTAAGGCACCAAAGCCGACCAATTGAATATGTTATCCTAGTAGTGTTAAATGTTGACTATGAGTTAGTGTTGCATGATAGTAGTTATGCCAGTTAGGTAGATTTTTAGGATTACCTATGATATTATATGATTATTGCATGCTCAGTAGTTATTTTATATGTTGTGTGGGTTGGGTTGAGGTTGTACTGCTCCATGTGGTAGCCAACAAACCCTAGAGTATTCCAGATATGATTGGAGGGCCCGATAGGCATTCCAGACTTATACTGAGGACTCAGGAGTATTCCACATATGAGCTGAGGGCCCAATAGGCATTTCGGTCTCATACTGAGGACTCGAGAGCATTCCAGATACGAGCTGAGGGCCCGGTAGGCATTCCAGACTCGGACTAAGGGCTCGATGGCATTCCAGCTATGAGCTGAGGGCCCGGTAGGCATTCCAGACTCGTATTGAGGGCCCAGAGGTAGTCCAGCTTGTAAAGTTGTGGACCCGTTACGTGCTGTTTTGTTCTGTTATGTTATGATATGATATTGTTGTTACAGTTATGTGGCCTGTATGTGTATCGGTATTTTGGGGGAACTCACTAAGCTTTCGGGCTTACAGTTTAGTGTTTTGTTTTAGGTACTTCAGGAGATCGTGGCAATATGAAGGTGTGATCGTACCGCTCCTCATGTGTTATGATTTATGTGATATGGTTCTGGGTTATACTCTGATGTTTAAAGTATTTTGAAAACATTTTGTAATAACTAATGGGTTTTGAATTGTTTAAAAAGTTTTAAATTTGCTTGAATTTTTCGGTTGTTACAAGTTGGTATCAGAGCCTTGGTTTGAGTGAATTGGAGGAACATTCGTGTGAATCCAGTCTCAAATCAAGGACATATTTTCAAAAAGGTTGTGAATGGTTTTCAAAATAAATAAAGGAGGATGCAGGGTGTACAATCAACCGGAGCCAGTAAGTAGACCCCAAAATACCATACAGTTTATTTGATTATGTTACATGTTAGAAAAACATGATAGTGCTAGGCTAGGGATCTTCAGGAATTGCATGATAGAATTACCTGATCACATGATGCCTGCTAGCCTAGGGTTTCCTTTACATGAGATTGACATCATTATTGTAGTTGCTTAGTGTATGCATTACGTTTATACATAACTAAGATCTTATAGCTTGAGAATGTTTGATTTGGCCTTATGTTCCGTTCTTGTTTGATTCAGAGCTTAGGGTAGGATTGGATATTCGAAAGTCTATGGGGTCTAGCATTATGTATGGCTAGCATAGACTAGTGCTGCAGGGTTGGTGGAAGTTTCATGGATGGGTGGGTTGCGTGAGACCGGTAGGTCAGTTGTGAGACAGTTAGCCTTTCTCTAAGAATGAGGATTAAGCAGTCGCTATGTTTATGTATATTGTTAGGGTGTTGTGGTGATACTTGAGACAAATATGGGTAGGTGTGGAAGGTAGTATGGGCATGTACTACTGAAAGCACAAGACCCATACGCATAGCAACAAAGTCACAACCCCTAAGGTTGGGTAGGGATTTGGTCCCCTATCATATTATGGATTATCAGAGGTCTTTCTAGTATATTATCCGAATGGTGGTTACGAGACGTCTTGATATCAGATCCAGGTTAGGATCGGGAGCTGGCAGCTAGGTTAGGCTAGCATTGTCAGAGGACCATGTCAGTGAGATCATCCGGGAGGAGGTGATCGAGTTTGTCTGCGGACAGTTTCAGGGGATGTTTCGGTCTATTAAGATCGTCATGGTTGAGTATTTCGACGAGCGCTATGCAGTCATTGCCGAGACGGTTGCCGCAACATCTATATCAGCTGTAACGACGATAAGGGGAAGAACTGGTCGAGCTTTTCAGTACCGGGAATTGTTACTGGGGCATATTCTGATGGGCAGACAATTACTTGGGATCAGGTAGATGTTATGTACTTGTTACATTCAGTGGGTTAAGCAGGAGAGTCTAGCACATGCGCTTCTAGATTTGAGGCTTCGGGGGTGGGGGGGTGGGTCGAGGCTGAATGTGAGTCGCGGGGACTCCGGAAAGGAGTAATGATTATGTTTAGCTGGAGTTATGCGGTTGAAATAGAATGGTTAATTGATAGGATTGGAATATTGAGCAGGCTAGTGGCCCTAGGATCAGGTTGTATTCTAGCTCGGGGTAAGTTAGTCACCATGATTGGCGGTAGTAGTTTAGCGCTGGTAAGCGCTGGTGGGTCGATGGGGCATAAGTATTTTGAGGGTCCATTTCGCCTTGGATCTCATGTATCGGATGGTAAGGATTGATTGTGTGATCTATTGCACTTTCGGGATTCAAGACTATGTCTTGGGAGTAGTTTGTAGCCCAGTTTAGGGCAGATGTTGTTTCAGCTACTACAATTTAGCTATGAACGATTTAGCAGGTGAGTGAGTTAGGGTGCGAGACCCTGAATGATATGATTTCTAGAGCCGAAAGGGGGAGGTTTGTTGGAGCACTTTGGGAAGAAGGGTATTATATGGGAGGTCTGCAGACATGGTCCAACGGGATGGTTATTCAGCATTGTCTGGATTCCGTGGTTTTAGTAACCGTTATGGTTTGGCAGAGTAAAGCGCCAAGGGAAGTAGCTCGTTCTTGAGACATTAGTTGGAGCATCTATCTTTGGACTTCAAGATTTGAGTGTAGGATCATTTGATCATTAGGGACTGGTGGTTTCCCTAGGATTTAGGAAGTGTTCATCTAGTTATTAGAAGTCTGTGATCATTTGGGGTCGGCTAGTAAAGGAGTACTAGTTAGAAAGGTCTGGTTGTCATCAGATCGACCGTTAGAAAGTGAGAAAGATTGGGAATTCTCAAATTTTCATGTATTGTGAAGACCTAGTTGAATCTAAGTGGGAGAGAATCGTTCCGGTATGCAGAAGCATGATCGGTTTTGAAACTAGGATAGCAGTTTCGTATCGTTTTCACGTAGGACGACAACCCTAGTGGCTGCTTGGTTTGAGTGTTGTGTGAGTTGGGAGTTTGGTAAAGCTCCCCAGCATGTGAATCGCGTCTTGTTGGTGCTTGATAGCAGAAGTTGGGAAAATCAGGTTGGGATTCTAGCCATGAATTGATTTCAGTTGTGTGTTAGGTCGAGTGCGTGTTCGACTAGTATGGAAAGTGTTGTAAGACTGCGGGGGTAGCCGTAGCATTCACTAGAGATTGGGTAGTATGGAAATTGATGTAAGTTTGTGGGTGTGATCGCAACATTCGCTAGGTCGGTAGATAGTATGAGCGCGTTGCTAGGACGCGGAAGGAACAGTAATAACCACCAGTTCGGGTGTAGCACTGAGGATATGAAAATCCACAGATTGGTTTATGGGTTTCCCCAGAGGGATTAGATCTGTTTAAGCCAACGATAAGGCTGTAGGAACATCACTACAGTTATGAGACCAAGGAAACAATGGATTGCTTAAGGTTGCTTGTGATGTAAGGCCACCATTGGTCATGTAGCAATCGCTTTTAGCCGTGGATTTGGTAACGACGGGATTTGATGCATGGATCCGATCGGTTGGATTAGGAGGTTGTTAGAGTCATAGTGGCATGATAACTAGTGATAACCAGTTCTATGGAAGGATTTCATTTGGAAGTCGTGTGAGGCAACTATGTGGGAGTCCTTTAGCTCCGTGACCGGTCCAGAACCCGGTATTTCAGATGAGTGGTACTCGGTTGTGACACATCAGAGGATTTTAGATGAGATACAAGGATAGGTCCTTGGATTTCAAGTTATGGGTTGGACCCTACGATTGAGTGGAACTAACGTGTTTGGTATTCCAACCCGAGGGTTGATTGGACCAAACATGTGCGTAATACGAGGGTATTCCATCCTAGGGATGACTGGACCCGTCGTAGCCATGCCTGGTATTCCAGCATGAGGCTGATTAGGCCAGGTATGAGTGTTTGTGCTTACGAGCCGATTATTATATGTATGTGGTTTGGGAACGAAAGGAAACATTGTTTTGTTGATCCAGAAAGGGCCCATCTCCTAGTTTACATCCCGTTATTCATTATACCCCCTGGGAATTGATTACCAGAACGAGTTTCTCGTGAAGGAGTACTTAATCTCTTGTCAAGAAAAGGATCATAGTTAGCAATGTGGGATTTGTCATTCTGTTTTCTAGTGGGGACCTTGAGTTATCAGAAGTTGAGTAGTCAGTTGAAGGATAAGCAGGCTGGCTCCATCGATAATGAATCAGTATAAGTGGTATGTCAAGGAATCAAACCATCTTGAGACTACAGATCTCAGACGAAGTAGAAGCGACCATGCTGCAAGGAATTCATTTATCTTTGGGTTTTAGAACCCTGCGGGGTCGGTTTGGGTAACATTGGAGAGGCTCTGGTATGCTTGTGATTGTGACCATGTCGTCCAAGTTATCGGGCGTGTAAGGAATGGTAAGTAATGATTTCGAGGATGAAATCTAATATAAGTGGGGGAGAGTTGTAACACCCCATTTATTAAATAATTAAATAGATAAAATTTATGAGTGAATAGAATCCCTAAAATAAATAATTATATATAAAAGGTTGGTCTCGGAGAGCTAATTGTCATAATTTTAGAATTCGTGGGTTAAAAACATAAGTCCTGGGTTAGTTTTGCAGTTATTTATGAAGGCAGGGACTAAGGGGTAAATATTGGGACTTCACTTGAAGAGATTTTGGAGGCATAGGGGTTATTTGGTAGATTTCGTACTTAATGTGTGATGGATTTTAAGGATGAGGGTTGGAATCGTAAATTATGGATTAGTTTTGAAAGAAAAGATGAGAATGGGGGACCATTTGTGTCATTATGGGCCAAAGATTAATGGAGTCGGGTACATAGCCTTTCATTCCCGTCCATATCCTAACCCTAACTCCCACTTTATGTTGCAGCCGCCACCCCTCCTTCCTCCATTGTTCGACCGCCACAACCTTTCACCCCTTCGTCTGTTCCGATCAACCAAGACCAACGACGACCTACTTCATGATCCGAGAAATGGAAGACCATTGGGGGCTAGTAGGCAATCCTCCAACGTTGTGGGATTCTTACCCACAGCCATCGTTGCGTCGATGCCGCTGAAGACGGAGCTGCCGACGAGGACAAGAGTCGTCGCCTCTTTGCTGCTGTTGCTGCTGTGCTTGGTGGGTTCGAACCACCTTCTTCCATCTCTATTTCCTTCCCGATTGTTGCATCACCACTATCGTCTGGAGGCTGACCCCTTCCGCCCGCTACATGCCACCATAGGTTGGTAGTGGGTTCGTGGAATCGCAAAGAGGATGCGTGAGGGTTGCTCTAGAAGGGTCGAATGAAGCAGATGCGTCTTTTCTGATGAGCGCAAGCCACAGTCGCCGTTAGCTGTCGCTGATGTACGCCTCTTGGGTCTCCGTTTCCGCTTCACGCCACCAGGTGGGTGGCTGGGTCGTTTTGTGAACAGATATGGTGTATGCGATCGTATTGGCCGGAACTCACGAGAACTGCCACCATGTTCAGCCGCCTGCCGCCATAAGGTGGCTAGGGTGTGTGTGTGTGTGTGTGTGTGTTATTTACAAGTTTGTGTAGTTCGAGAAGCTGACAACCAGTAGCTGGAGTTTTATCTGCGGGACTTCAGCAATGTCAGGTGAGTTATCTTCACTATACTAAGGGGTCTAAGGCACCAAAGCCGGCCCATTGAATATGTTATCCTAGTAGTGTTAAATGTTGAGTATGAGTTAGTGTTGCATGATCGTTCGACCACCACCACCTTTCACCCCTTCGTCTGTTCCGATCAACCAAGACCAACGACGACCTCCTTCATGATCGGAGAAATGGTAGACCATCGGGGGCTAGTAGGCAATCCTACAACGTTGTGGAGTTCTTACCCACAGCCATCGTTGCACCGGTGCTGCTGAAGACGGAGCTGCCGACGAGGTCAACAGTCGTCGCCTCTTCGCTGCTGCTGCTGTCCTTGGTGGGTTCGAACCACCTTCTTCCATCTCTATATCCTTCCTGATTTCTGCATCACCACTATCGTCTGGAGGCTGACCCCCTCCGCCCGCTGCATGCCACCGTAGGTTGGTAGTGGGTTCGTGGAATCGTAAAGAGGATGCGTGAGGGTTGCTCTAGAAGGGTCGAAGGAAGCAGATGCGTCTTTTCTGATGAGCGCAAGCCACAGTAGCCGTTAGCCGCCGCTGAGGTCCGCCTCTTGGGTCTCCGTTGCCGCCTCACGCCACCAGGTGGGTGGCTGGGGTCGTTTTGTGAACAGATATGGTGTATTCGATCTTATTGGCCGGAACTCTCGAGAACTGCGACCATGTTCAGCCGCCTGCCGCCATAAGGTGGCTAGGTGTGTGTGTGTGTGTGTGTGTGTTATTTACGAGTTTCTGTAGTTCGAGAAGTTGTCAACCAGCAACTGGAGTTTTATTTGCGGGACTTCAGAAGTGTCAGGTGAGTTATCCTCACTATACTAAAGGGGTCTAAGGCACCAAGGGCGGCCCATTGAATATGTTATCCTATTAGTGTTAAATGTTGATTATGAGTTAGTGTTGCATGCTAGTGGTTATGCCATTTAGGTAGACCTGTAGGACTACCTGCGATGTTATATGATTATTGCATGCTCAGTAGTTATGTTATATGTTGTATGGGTTGGGTTGAGGTTGTATTACTCCATGCGGTAGCCAACAAACCCTAGAGTATTCCAGATATGAGCTGAGGGCCCGATAGGCATTCCAGACTCATACTGAGGACTCGGGAGTATTCCAGATATGAGCTGAGGGCCCGGTAGGCATTCCAGACTCATACTGAGGACTCGGGAGCATTCCAGATATGAGCTGAGGGCCCGGTAGGCATTCCAGACTCGTACTAAGGGCTCGATGGCTTTCCAGATATGAGCAGAGGGCCCGATAGGCATTCCAGACTCGTATTGAGGGCCCAGGGGTAGTCTAGCTTGTAAAGTTGTGGACCCGTTACATGCTGTTCTGTTAGGTTATGTTATGATATGATATTGCTGTTATAGTTATGTGGACTGTATGTGTATCGGTATTTTGGGGGAACTCACTAAGCTTTTGGGGCTTACAGTTCAGTGTTTTGTTTCAGGTACTTCAGGAGATCGTGGCAAGGCGAAGACGTGATCGTACTGCTCCTCATGTTTTATGATTTATGTGATATGGTTCTGGGGAATATTCTGATGTTTAAACTATTTTGAAAACATTTAGTAATAACTAATGGGTTTTGAATTGTTTAAAAAGTTTTATATTTGCTTGAATTTTACGGTTGTTACAGGCACTTGATTCCTTGTAGTGCTTCTTCTAGCTTCTTTCCGTCTATGACACCAGCAAATCTGACGAAGGCAAAGTGTTTACCATTTCGATTCTTCTTTGGGGTGATGAACACGTCTACCAACTGGTCATATTTGGTGAATGGGGATCTTATTTCAGCTAACCTGGAACCATTGGGAATGTTTGTTATGTAGTATGTGGTTTCCTTGCCAGTACTGGTTGGTTTTTTTTTCCGCCGGACTTCAGTCCATGCTCCAGGATGCATTGTTTTTCCTAAAAGAGGACTCTTCCGTTTCAATGACGATTCCCCACCTAATAAAAGTAAACGCCAACACTCCTCCATTAGTTGTTTTATCGTCGACACACACATAGAGAGAAAGGAATTGAGCAAGAGAAACAGTAAGATTAAGATAGGATATACTTGTTTACGTGTGATTATAGCTTGGCTAGGAGATCTCATATTGCACAGACTTTCGGTTATGATTAAATGATGACGGGAAAGGCCAGTAAGGAATTGGCAATAAGGTTATTGACTTATCCACAAAGCTGCAGATGAATTTGAGTATCCTTCCGTTTGTAGTTTCACTTATTCGCTGAAAAGTTTTTGGAAGTAATCCTAAGACTACCCTCTTTTAAGTTTTGAGTATCATATCCTTTGGAATTCAGATACAAGGTAATAAAATATAATAACTTCCTTATGATTTAGTTATCCTAACATATCGAAAAGCTTTCCACTATAAACCTTATATGATTAAAAATATAATATTGTTATAATAATATTTTCCTTCATTACGAGTGTTAGCATATAATGAATATTACTTAAGCATCCAAATCACGAAAGTCTCATGATTATTGAAGTAATTGACAATAAAATGAAACACAGTGTAAATATGTGATGGTATACTTTATACCCACTACCTTATTAGTCCAGTATGTATGTTATCATATATGTATATGTATGTAATTTAAACTGAGTTGATTTATGCATAAATTAATAAGCTATGGAGCTAAGTGGTTATATATATATATATATATATATATATATATATATATATATATATATATATATATATATATATATATATATATATATATATATATATATATATATATATATATATATATATATAATAAGTCTATTGTGATGTTTGTGGATAAATAAACACTAAGAAGAATGAATATTAAAAACTATAGGAGGACGATGTATTACGTTCTTGTTAAAAATTAATTAGTATTAAGTATTCGATTATGGATTCAATAGTAGTATGAACACATTAATTCATTTGGGATTTATTATTTGGTTGACTGTTGAAAAGTTATGATCTAATATGGATCAATAAGTATTTTAATACTTAAGGGCATACTATTTATGAAAACGATTGCGCCTACAACATATTTAATCCTCCTGTCAGACATAGGTGTTACCTATTGACTAACATTCAGTTAAATAAAAAAATGAGGTAAATATTATATTAGACAAAATATTCATTTTTATAAATGAACGGGTGATTTGACGCACAAGGAAGATGTCTACGTATGAGAACCACTCTAGACATAGCAATATCATGAGGCGTTACCGCGTTAGAGTTGGCTAGGTAACTGAGGCTTTAATTTACAAGTGGAGATGGCGATTCCTAAATGGTGTTAATCTCCTTTGGGTTAGTTTGATCAAAAGTTGTCATGGGAGTGGTGGTGGTTTTTCGCTGTCTTCATCTTATAGGTTGAAGTCGGGGGTATGGATGAGGATGGTTAATTTAGTTTGGAATCTTCATAATAATGGTAAGATTCCTTTTGATTCTATGAGAAGACAAGTAGGTAATGGTGTGAGTATTAGATTTTGGTTGGATGTGTGGGTAGGGGATATTATTTTAAAGGCTAGATTTCTATGGTTGTTTGCTATGGCAGTTAATGGTGAGGCGGTTATCAGTGATTATTGGGTGGGTAATAGTTGGGAGATTCCATGGAGGAGATCGATAAGTGGGGGAGTGTTGGAATCCCATCTTCAACAATTACATGAGATGTTGGATTCGGTTCATATTACGGATAGAATAGACTTGTGGAGATGGTCTCTTGGGGTGGAAGACATGTTCTCCGTCAAGTCTGCTAGATCTCGTTTAGACCTCATGTCGTTTTCTATGGGTGATAGTCCTACCAGGTGGAATATTTCTCTTCCTATAAAAATTAATATTTTTATATGGAGGCTTATCCTTAATCGCTTACCGACAAGGAGTAACCTTCATCATCGGGGAATTGATGTGTCTACTATTTTATGTCCATGTTGTGGGGAGGTGATAGAAGATGGTGTTCACTTATTTTTGAAGTGTTCGATGACTCGTCAATTATGGCTTAAGTTTGCTAGATGGATAGATCTGACGGTGCCATCCTTCAACTCAATTGAAGATGTTTTTGAGTGGATTGATAGTGAAGTTGTTGCAAATGCTCGGAGATTGATCATTGACACGACTTGTGCTACTCTAATTTGGGTTCTTTGGACTTATCGGAATGCGTTAGTTTTTGGGATTGTGAAGTACAAGAAAGAGTTGATGTTTGATTCTATTGTCTCGTTTTCTTTTAATTGGTTTTGTAGTATGAACCGTAAAGTTAAGAAAACTATAACCGGGTGGCTTCAAAATCCGCTCATGAACTAATTGTTCTCTTTTTGTTTTGGGTAGCTGCTAGCTAGCCTTTTTTAATTTCACTGTCGTTCAAAAAAAGAGTTGGCTAGGTAATCGATATAAATGTAAGTTAACTTGGTGGTTTTTAAAATTATATTGTTAGGACTGTCTCGTATCTTAGATGAAATAGGATGAATCTAGTTATCTAGGATGTATGTATCCCTTTTGATGATTGAGTATTGCGCCATGATGTTGAACTATTTTATGTGTAATTGTATCTAGGAGTTGTGTGTTAGACTCCTCTTTGTTTGGTGTGAGATGTGAGCCAGGGTCATGCTAGATTGAGTGAAGTGTATAAACATTATGCGATGTGAGCATTTTAATTCTTATTTGAAAATATTTGTTTAAAATGTTTTAGGACAAACATGCTATTATTGTATCATCTTTATAGAAGTGTTGTGTGTGAAAGTGGTGTGTGATGTAAAATATAATAATTACATGGAATTACATATTTGCATCAAAAGAGCCCTTAAAGAGGTAATATGTTAATAAAAGAAAATTCATAATATTTACATGATTCTTGAGAGGGTAAAAATTATAACTCTTTATTGAGTTAATTATAAATTAAAAAGGGGAACACACTAGCCCGATGGGTAATAAGCTAGTCATAGGTATATACCCAATATGGATATTATGATGGCCTAGTGGGTTGAAAGATATCTATATGATAAAGGCCTTAAGCCAAATTTAACGTCGAATGGTTTTTCTAGACAACCACTCGGGACATGGTCCTGGTACACCTTGGTATATCAGGTCTGTGAATCAGTAGGACTAGCACAAACATCACGTGCGATTTGGGAGGTGTATCTTGATGGAATTGGCACCGCTCGTACCAATCCTTAACGACAACGCATGTATACATATGTGCACAATCGGAGTAGCGAACGCAGCGCACTGGGATCAATGATTACAGGTGAGAGTCGCGCCTCACTTAGTGCATTAGGTCATGTCGGTAATGCTAGTAGTGAACGGGTTCTTGCTTTGGGGGTTTTGCGGTTAATAAATAGACCCTAACTAGGAGATATTACTTTAATAATTACAACGATGCTGAGCGGTGAGTAATTATTAATGTAAAGCAGAGAAAAAAAATATTATATATTAATATCTAAGCGGTGATCTGATAAAATAAAATTAGTTACAGCGGTGTTGAGGAGAGCAACTAATAAAAGAAGCTCTAAAAGAAAAACTAAAATAAATTGAGCTAAACTTGTGTTTGTTATGTGGTGTGATATGTTTTGCTTGTGAGTCCTTGACTATGTGTGCATGTTTAGTGCGAGTCCATCTATGATATGTGTGTTCTCTTAACACTGTACTATATTGGCTCACTTAGCTTACACTAACACTTTTCTTTGCTTGTTGGTTTTGTGTACCGGAACAGGTAGCTTGACATGATGCCTTTGTGAGGATGGGAGCCATTGGCTAGTTTTATTTAGTATCCTTAGTTATGATACCATTTGAACATGTTGGGTTTTCATCATTATGTTTTTTAGAACTTTAAATTTTTATGGGTTTGTTTTGACATGAAAGTAACATTGGTGATGTTTTTGAAATAAACATAATAAGTCTTCCCTAATGTATTCTATTAAACAAATATTTTAAAAATAAAAAAAATTAGGTGAAAAATCACGATGTTACAGAAGCAATTTTGATGATTGGATCGAGGATTGCAGTCGGAGGCTGAGTGATTGGAATATGGATTGGGATGTTGCTATCAACAATGGGGGGTTATGTTCTTCCATCTTTTTGTGTTCATGGTAAAGAGAGAGCAGACATGTGGTTTTTAGAATTAGGATGTAAACCCAACATGGGGCTAAATAGTTGCAATTTTTGGCTGCAAGTTGTTGGATTCTGTGTCTAAGCCCATAACTATAATTGGTATATACTTGAATTGATAATAGCACAGTCATTTTGGATTGCTTTCAAACCTGACAATTGAATAGGATATTTGTTAGAGAGAGAATAATGATTTATTAATTTATTACATGGTTAGTAAATTAATTAGAAATCAAAATAAATGAATTATTAATATATTATGGAAGTAATATATTAATTAAAAATCATATTGTTTAATTAATATTTAATCAGAAATTAATTTTGAATTAATTTTAGGATTAAAGGAATTAATTGAAACTGTAGAGACTAAATGTGAGAATGTTCAATAGTTGAGCATTAAGCATTCTAGAACCTAGCTAAAGGGGGTGGGGGGATTCTAGGGTTTTCTTGGGCTCTAAGGGTGCCTTCGATGCCTTAGAGAGGAAGTTAAGTGATTAGGGTTATCTTGGATACATCTGCCTTATCTAGTACCTTCCTAACACCTATATAAGGGTTAGATTTCGTCCATGCACTCCTACAAAAGGCTTAGAGCCGAAATTATTCTTCCTTTCTCTCTCTCAAAAGTATTTATTGGTTGCTTAAGTTTGTTTGTGAGCCATTAGAGGTGTGACACTTGTGGCGCTTGTTACCAAAGGTCTTTCAAGCGAGGATTCAAGATTGTTTAGAATAACAATCTTAAAAGTATGTATTATAACCCTTTATTATGTGAATTTCGATTATAATACATAGACCCTAGGGTTTCTAGTTTTGTGTTCAATGTTTGCATGTTCAGTTGGAGTGTGACAACCCGAAATTTCTATTTGTACAAACCCTACAGTCAATCAAACTTAGGTTCATTTTTTGCTAACTTTTAACTCTATTTAGAGTCTGTTTGGGTGTTTTAGTCTTAATGCATCAAAAGAACAAATGAAAGGAAGTACCTTCTAGGGTTTTGTGCATCAATCAAACATTAAACACCATAACATGGTGTTTACGGCCAAACTTTAGGAGTTTGGGCTGTAAAGTCCACTTTGGCATGAACTCATGCTATAAGCATGAGTTTACTCCTTTCCTCCTTCATTTCTTACCTTGCAAGTTCAAGAACCTTCATTTCTCTCTCAAGTATCATAAGATCTTCATCCAAATCTTCCAAAAATGTAAGTATTTCTTCTCTTGATTTGTTGTTACAATCTTCATCTAGTAGTTATACATGATTTCATCCATGAAATCCTTTCATTTTTATAGATCTTCAAGTGTTCTTCATTTCACCAAGAACACCAAGAACACATACTAGTGTTCTTGGACCTTAAACACCCTTACAAGCTTCCTATAAGTAAGTACACTCCTCTTAACTAGTAATATGGTTAGATCACTTGTTAACCATTGAAAAACACCAAGAAAACTCAAGAACACATGGTGTTTACAGCCAAGGAAATCTCCTTGGGCCGTAAACACTATAAAGTGGTGCATATGTGCCACCACTCCTTCCTAAGACTTGGATATTGGTCTAGAACACTCCCAAGATGAACTAAGGACCCTAAACAACGAAATGGTAGAAGTTACCATGGGTTTACTACCGTAAACCCATTAGGGCCGCAAACCCTAGGCCGTAAACTCATGGAGAGTTTACTCTTGGACCATAAACCTCAAAGCAAAACACTACAACCCTTAGATGCAACCCTATGATCTTCTAACACTTAAAATAGGGTGTTTTCCATGTTTTAGGGTGTCTATACTTGCTTAATTAGTGTTATAATCACTAATTAGATACATATATGTGTCTTTATATGTTAAATAAGATCATTGTGTGTGTTCAAGTCTTCACTTGACACATATCACCTTATCCAGCAGTTTCATTCAAACTACTCATTACAGGTGAGTTCATACCCCTTAATCAACCTTTTTAAATGTTTTTAAATGCTTTTATGGGGGGGGGGAATACAAGTTGAATAATGATAGTTATAATATCAATCACATGTGATTTATAACTTGCAAACAAATGGATTTACTAAATCTTTACTTTCAATTCTTTAAACTTATATATTGTCAAATCATGTACAATGCATATATAATTATATAAGTAAGGTTTGAAGGACTTGATTGATAATACACTCTATTTCCTGTTCCTTGTTTGGTTGTGGACTTGGAGTACCCTATTGTTTGTCCGAGTGTCGTTTGATCCTTAGCTATATATCATGTGTATATGTATAGACATAAAAGCTTGTTATCTTATTTCCATACATTCGGATATACAAACAACATTTCTAGTAAACTATAATAGGTATAGTTTAGATATATGCTACTTACTATTTCTAGTACAATGAAACATACAAATAGTCAGTTCATATATGAGTCAATACATACTATAATGTGACAACCCAAAATTTATTCCGTCATATTTAACCTCGCCTTCTGTTAATAAGCCTCGTTTTATTAAACTGTCCGTTAACCTTTTGGAAGAGGTTAATTAATTTGGAATTTAAATAATGACTTTTTAAGGATTGGAATAATTAGAAACACTCTCATTAATCCCTTGAAAAATGTTAGTTTCAGCCAAGTCAAAATACGACCACTAAATCGGGTGCGACCAAAAGCCCCGTTTAACGGCAGTATCGGGTAGATTTCCACTGAGCCTCAACTCAAGCCCCTATATAAAGGAGAGTAAACTTCATTTCCACCCTTTTCACTCTCTCTCTACACTCTCTCTCTACAACTCGTTTTCAAGCCAAAAACACCCGTTTCGAGCCCCAAACTAGTAAGTAATCTACCCTAACTTGTTGTATAGCTTATTTAGCATGAAAATTCATGTTTAAGACATCAAATAGGGGCAAGATTATGTGTTTACAGCCCAAGAACACTCTTGGACTGTGAACACCTTTAAGTGGGCTTTTTAAGCCCCAAAACCCCTTTAAATTACCCGTAAGGCTTAAATAAGACTTGTGGACTTACACCTTCGAGCATAGAGCACTAAAACCTTGCATTTTGGAGAGTAAACACGAGTTTACGGCGCAAGAGCCCTCTTGGACTGTAAACCCCTCTTCAAGGGTCGTGAACACCCTTTAAGGTGTTAGAAATGCCCTCAAACACCTCCTATGGCCTTGGAAAAATGTCTAGAAGCAACCCCATTGAAGTAAATGCTTTAAACATTAAAGAAACCAAGGAAATAGGTGTTTATGGCCATAAACACCCATAGAATTGCTCCATGGGCCGTAAACTCCCATTAAGTGCCCAAATGATGCCCTAATTTCTTCATTTGACTTGGAAAAATGCACAAAACTTTATTCTCTACCATTTAAGACCCCAAAACATGAAAGGATTGACCAAGTGAGAGTTTACAGCTGTAAACTCCTTGTTTAGGGCCGTGAACTCATTAAATGGTCCAATTATGGTCTTAAATCCATTCATGTGCCGTAAACTCCCATAGAATTGGTCCATGGGCCGTAAACTCCCATAGAATTGGTCCATGGGCCGTAAACTCCCATTAAGTGCCCAAATGATGCCCTAATTTCTTCATTTGACTTGGAAAAATGCATAGAACTTTATTTTGTTCCATTTAAGACCCCAAAACATGAAAGGATTGACCAAGTGAGAGTTTATGGCCGTAAAATCCTTGTTTAGAGCCATAAACTCATTGTTTAGGGCCGTGAACTCCTTAAATGGTCCAATTGTGGCCTTAAATCCATTCATGTGCCTTATATTTGGACCTGGCCTAATTCTTCTAGTGATATAAGACCTTGAAACATCCTAGAACACTCTCACCATGCGTTTACGGCCGTAAACTCATGGGGGTATGGCCTTAGGGCCGTGAACTCTATAAAGAGTTTACTCTTGAAGAGTAAACTCCCTATCTAAGCCATACACACCCTTAAATGTTACCCGGGACACTCCTAACACTTAACCAAAGTGTTTTCCGCACTTTAGGATGAGTATACGTGTTTAATTAGTATTATAATTACTAATTGTATGTAAACATATGTCATTATATGTTAATAGGTCACTAAGTGTGTTCAAGTCTTTACCTGACACCGAACACCCAACCGGCACCTTCGTCGGATCCACTTACATCAGGTGAGTTCATACCCCTGAATGAACCTTTTTAAATGTTTTTACATGTTTTATTGGGGGGGGGGGAATACAAGTTAAACATGCCAGTTATCATATCAATCACATGTGATTGATAACCCGCATGCACAAGGATTTATTACACTGTCAACTGTTTTACCAAGTATGATACTGTAAATGGTTTTCTAAAATGTCTTTACTTGTTCAAACCTTTACTTATATTGTTTTATCAAATTTATAATCAAAACGTGTTTATGAAAGGTTTTCAAAGGATTTTTAAAGGTTTTCAAACTGATTTTACAAAAGAATACCAAGTCATGATTGTTTTACGTATAAAGGTTTTCCATAGTTTTCATCAAAGTTTTCTTCCATGTTTTTATACTCCTACTTTGTTAGATACTACTGCTTCATTATACTTCTACTTAGTTAATACTCCCACTTAGTTAAATGCTATTACTTTATTAACGCTTCTACTTCGAGATACACTTATACGTGTTTACGCTCCTACTTCATGATACACTTTTACTTCGTGATAAACTTTTACTTCTTGATACACTTTTACTTCGTGATACGCTTCTACTTGTAAACGCTCCTACTTTGTAAACGCTCCTAGTTATTCACGCTTCAACTTATTAACGCTCCTACTTTATTAATGCTACTACTTCGAGAAACACTCCTACTTTATTAATGTGACTACTTCCTAAACGCTTATACTTTATTAACACTTCTATTTCGAGAAACGCTTCAACTTCGTGAAACACTTCTACTTTGTTAACGCTTCTACTTAGTTAAATGTATGCATATACTTGTATAGCTATATAAATAATGGTTAAAGGACTTAGGAAGGCTAGTTCGCCCTATTTCCTTTTGCTCGTTTGGATGTGGTCTGGTGGGATCGGATATCCATCCGAAGGTCGTTTGATCATTAATTATATATCATGTATACATGTATAGACATATGGGTTTTACATTGATTGGTCCAGTTATGAGTCACTACTGCTAGTCCAGCACTTACATCTGGATTCACTGTTCGGGATACATCTTCAGGACACGACCTTCTTCGTTGTCTAGTTGGTAACCAGAGTCTCTTGTAGGGAGAGGGGACATTGTGTGTATATATCTATACGAGATTGACACCCCCGCACCCTAACTGCTAGCTACAGTCCATGGCCTACCAAGCCAAGGGGTGACAAATGTCATACTTACACCGACGCATGCAGGGCGTCAAGTACTCTAGTGTCGATTAGTATGGTTACGATTATCTCCATGTTACCTTATAATTCATGGCTTTAAGGTAACGAAGTTTAACACTGCATGCTAGAATCACACTCTTAGACTTACACTGTTTTAGACCTTGCTAGCTGTATCTTTCATTTGATATTGTCTAGGGTTTGTATTCACTGTCTTGGAACTTGCTGGCTGTATCTTTCATTTGATATTGTCTGGGGTCTGTATCTCCTTTTGTTAGACTGTTCCAGGCATATCGTTCATTCGATTCTCCCCTGGAGTCTATGATTTGTTTTTTGCCTTAGTCAGCAGTCTTCACTGCTGAGGCATATGTTATTTTTCCCTGATATTCTCCTACTTTCTTTAAAATCAAATACCGTGTTTTGATAATGATAGTGTTTAAGGGAAAATTACTTTTTACAACATAACTCTGTCCAGTCTTGGTAGAAGACTGCTTTTTAAATTAGAAAATATAGGAGTTTCTGGAAAGGACACTAATACACTGTAGACTCTAAAACTACTACTTTTATAAAGTTATTTTGAACTTATAGAAATGACACTAAATACTTATGAACTCACCAGCATTTATAAAAATGCTGATACTCGCTTTCAAAATAACTTGTATTCTCAGGTTAGCAATAGACAGGTACATCTCAGGAGCTTTTGGTGAAGACAGTTTAGTACCAAGCTGCACCTATATTACTACTTGTATTACTTTGATGTTTATATGTAATGTAAACCATGTAAAACTATTACTATTAATGCAATGGTTGTTGTGCTTTGATTACTATACTGCATATGTTGTGATACTTGATATGACGTCATCCACCCCAGAACGTTTCCGCCGTTCCGGTTTAGGGGTGTGACAGATTGGTATCAAAGCATTGTTTATAGTGAGCTAAGTATATCAATTCATAAAAGATATACAGCCTATAAATACATAGGGATAAAACACTCTGACCAAGAATTATACTTTAAAATATAACTATATTTTACCAAAGTATAAGAACATCCAGAATCTAAACACTCGAACAAAAGTATCACAAGAAGAACAAGAATAAAAGTCTTCGGATGTTGAGCACTTCCGTAAAACCTAGGCAATTATGTAATCGTAAGCTGGAATAAATGTAACCTGATCAACTACATTTATTCGAGATGTGATGAACGTGTGCTTGGGAGTGATAATGGTGTTGCAACAGGTCTGAAACTTACCAATTAGGAATGCTAGAGTCAAACATAAAGTTTAAATACTATGGGAGTATTTTGGTATACTAAAAGACTCACATTAATCCCAGAATCATATTCAGAAGATCAGAAACAAACAAGAAATTTAAAATACCATAGGGGTATTTTAGGATCCACAGACAACCTTGTGTGAAGAACTAAAAAGATCCTTCTTGATATACCTATGATTACAAAGGGTATACTTCCAAGGTTATATATAATAAGGATCCCATAGACTAAGAATGTGTGGTTTCGCTCTACTTCCTTTTCCTCGTTGGGATGTGGATACAGAGTAGTATCACATATTCGAAGGCCTATCGGATCTAAGCTATATATGATTTGTATACCCTGTGTAATCGTAGCAGGACTCGATATGGATCACCCAGTGAAATGTAATAATCTCTTAGGATTCTTTAGACATTTCCATTCTCGCACGAACCCTGTAGAAAACCCTATCCACTTCAGTACTCGACAGAAGAGTTGATTTAGACCCAGAAGAGGTTCATTGAGAAGATTTCCAGTCAGAAATAAATGAACTAGGTCTAGACTATTGAAATCACCAAGTGCCTATATCTTTTTAGGGACATCGGTGGGAAATTCGCCTAAACTTCCGAGATTTCCAGTCATCCATCATGAAGTGATGACACTCGGAGTCAGGATCGAAAGTAAGGCGGAGTAGAAATTCAATATGTCTATACGAGAAGAAAACCCTAGGTAACTACCCGAAGGAAACCAACACCGATCCCAGTCAAAGATACGAGGTAGACAGAGGGAGCCAGTACATGGAACCCAAGAAGTGTCTTTTCTTCGTGTTCGTCACGCTAATACACCCATAAAATAATACAATTTAGTGGGTTAGTGATCGCACTACTCACGCTATGTGTTAGGTAAATCGCCTTTTTGCATTGGAAATAATACGATTATAGCGGATCCTCACACCTCTATTGAGAGTGTTTAGCCATAAGTCTTCATGAGCCTTCTTCCCGCGGTTTTCGTTCCGAACTGTTCTCAAATCTTTCCAAGACGGAGAGTGAACCTTTCCCAGTATAAAGGTAACTTAGTAGGAACGACTCCCATCTTATGGATTTTTCCGATACTCATACTCCTACCTTGAATACCCGGACTACATCATAGGGATGTAGGTCGACACTCAGACAACCAATATCCGAGGCGTAGCAAAATTTATGCCTAACACAGTAAGGACAGATATGTACAGGGTTAACCATCTTCTCTCATCCTCTTGAGTCCTTTTCCGTATAGGGAAAAACCATGCCTCCGATGAAGCGTAACCAATCCACTGACAAGAAACCGACTCTCCTATTCGATGAAGCTACGTTCCAGGCTGTAGTCTCGACGGCCGTAGCAGCTGTCATGGCCCAACTGAATGCTAACAGCGCCAGTGTTAGCAAAAGCCCTGTCAGGAATTCCGATCCTAGTAATGGGCAATAGCAGCCAACCTCTGTATGCCCAACCACTCAAGAACCCCAACTAAATCCACTGAAGAGAAAACTCAAGATCAAGGAGGGAAGTACCTCGGCTCAAGGACCTTTCGAAGGGCAACGAGTTGAGACAGTCAATACCCCTGCCAGCTCTTCCATCCCGACTTCAAGGAGACCATAACTAGGAAGCCTTCCCTAATGCGGCAAGTGTAGCTACCATCATCATGGTATATGTCGGGAACTCTATTGTGCTAGGTGCAACACGAAGGGGCATACCGCTCGCGTCTGTAGAACCCCGGTTGAGTTGATTACATCAACCACCAACGTGACGACCAACCCAGTATGCCACCTATGTGGTGAGATTGGACACTTCAAGAAGGACTGTCCAACCGAAAGAAAAGACAAGGACACATGAGGAGTCTAACTCTAATGCTTGGGGAGAAGCATCAAGGAACCCGGTAGATTTTTGGTACGTCTCTCAATCTTAGATAACTAACCGAAAACATTAAAAGGCTAATTCAAAAATGTAATTACTTCCCCGTTAAGGCGAAAGTTGCAGCACTGTTATATAATTTAAAATTTTCATCAGGTAAAACTATAATGGCTAAATATATGCGTTACGACCATGCATAATTAAGATGGATAGACCTAGAGTGAGTGAATGCTGCCTTATTTCCTGTTCCTCGTTTGGTTGTGGATTTAGGGCGGAGTCGCTCAGTCAACAATCCTCCCCACCTTAATTATACATGACTAGTATATGTTAGGCGATTATAGAAATGTCTCGTGAGAATCTATGCATGAAAAGGTACTCTGCTCAGAAACACTCATGACCCTCTATAGTTTGGCGTCGACTCTATTGGTCCAAGTATCCGCGACAGTGATACACGGGACGAAACCCGAGACGCCTAAAATTGGTGTGCCCGTTCGGCACTTGACTCTATCGACCCTCATTCTATATCATCTCGAATTGTGCCAACTTCGACGACTCTATCAATCATGGTTCGATTTCGTGCAACCATGTGTAAATCCCTAGTGCTGTGTAAAAAGAACTTTCTCTGTAGTCATCTCGGCAAGTAAAGGTTCTTTCGAAGCTAAACATAATAAAGATAATGAAACCTGATGCGATCCGTCAGTCGTCCCTCTTACCTCGAGCCTTCCGAAGTACCTAGGAGAAGGGTACCGCATGTCGTTAACCAACCTTCTTAGACAGATAGAAACCGGAGCGAAAGACACTTCAAATATTCCAGAAGACAATAACCACCCGAAGCATACTCCGTAGATCCCCCAGAAAGACCCTTCGCACTTCGAAAATCAGGTTCGTGAACCCAGAGGATAGAACTCATGGGACTGACCACTATAACTGGGTATATTCATAAAGTTGGTATATAATTGAGATCAAAAAGATTTAAGATGTGTGCTTCCTCCCTACTCCCTGTTCCTCGTTGGGTTGTGGGTCTGGGGTGGAGTCGCACAACTGAACGTCCAGCCAACCTCAATTATATACGGATCGCAAACACCAAGTATTAGTGGTTAAGCCGAGTATGAGCTCTACCGCGAACCTCATAGTAAAACCCTTCATCCTATTCCATAGAATAGGAGCTAGAGTCAAGAGAACCACAGCGGGTTGAGCCACTATAATGACCACAAATCTGAAATTTGTTGTCATCCAGATTAAGCCAACATAGTAGCTAACACCCTCGGTTGGTAAAGGAATCTGAGTCGTAAGAGTCAAGGACATTGACTACGACCATCCATTCATGCTTAATCCCCCAAATTAAGCATCTCAACGGATATCCCGGAAATCCGAAATCTGCGATGAATTAAACTCTGAGAAGAGTGGATGAGGAGATTAAAGCTCCGAGTGATGGAACCCCATACTCACTAGATTTGACCGATACTGAGAAAACTCAGAACCCTCGGAGGAGTAGTTGCAGAAGATGTTCTCACTACTCAGTCACTTCGTCCACCCCGTTACCGAAAAGTAATGCCTAAGACACTCCGCCTCCCCCTCGCATGGAATAAGTCACCGTCGCCTTGTAGATGATAAACTGCATTCTCCGAAGTGAACACTAGAATACCGAGAACTACAGGATAACCTCCGCAACCAAGAATGCTTGAATAAAGTGCGAGAGTAGGTTGCGTTGAGCCTGATAACCCAAATCCCGAAGAGATTATAGACTTAATGCCAGTCTAGGAGTTAGTCGATGGGATATACAAGAGCACGCGCTTTCCGCACTAAAATAAACCAATGCATTGGAGAATAGGCCATGTATTAGAGATTCATTGGACCACTAGGTGTTCCGCGAATACTATCTTGCACAGAAATAGTAGAACAACCTCTAGAGATAGTCCAACACTCTTCTGGTGAAACCCTATCTCCTCGACCCTGAGGGTTCCCATTAGAAATATCGCAAGAATCAGAAGTGCAGGTTCATTTTGCACAAGATTGAGATAGACACTCTGCAGCAAACAAATAACCGTAGACACACAATCCATCCGATGATCCAGAAAACCTTTGAAAGCCAAACAGTAGAAACACGAATCCAAGGACCACCCGAGCTTCCTAAGAAACAACCTGAAGGACTACACTCCCAGTATGAGAGAACGGTTGGAACTTCGGAATGGCGATCACGCCAGTGATGATCTCACCATAGAAGTACACTATGTTCTAAGTACTGAAAAGCTCTACCCTTCCGAGAGCTTAGGACCATCCGAGATTCCTTATGGAGATTGGTCCAACCCTCGTCAGACCACTACTACTTTCAGAAATTCCACAAGTTTCTAGACTTGATCAATGCTTGCCCGACGTCACTCTTTGTATCCCAGTCATCTTGATAGAAACCATTGGGAACCCTAACTTCGTAAGACAAACCTGTAGGAATCGCTAACGGCACGAGGCGGAATTCGCATCCCGTAAGTGAAGGTTTGTTGGAATGACAAGCACAAGCCAGAGTTCACTAGGGAGTGCGAGGACCAACTGAATAGGAAGTACCCTCATCTCATTACTCGGTCATTCATACCTACTTCCATGCCTAAACCTGAATTTCGGGACGAAATTCCCTCTAACGGGGGGATGATGTGACAACCCGAAATTTATTCCGTCATATTTAACACCGCCTTCCATTAATAAGCCTCGTTTTATTAAATTGTCTGTTAACCTTTTGGAAGAGGTTAATTAATTTGGAATTTAAATAATTACTTTTTAAGGATTGGAACACATTAGAAACACTCTCATTAATCCCTTGAAAAATGTTAGTTTCAGCCAAGTCAAAATACGACCACTAAATCGGGTGCCACCAAAAGCCCTGTTTAACGACAGTATCGGGTAGATTTCCACTTAGCCTCAACTCAAGCCCCTATATAAGGGAGAGTAAACTTCATTTCCACCCTTTTCACTCTCTCTCTACAATCTCTCTCTACAAATCGTTTTCGAGCCAAAAACGCCCGTTTCGAGCCCCAAACTAGTAAGTAATCTACCCTAACATGTTGTATAGCTTAATTAGCATGAAAATTCATGTTTAAGAAATCAAATAGGGGCAAGATTATGTGTTTACAGCCCAAGAACACTCTTGGACCGTGAACACCCTTATGTGGGGTTTTTAAGCCCCAAAACACCTCTAAATTACCCCTAAGGCTTAGATAAGACTTCTGGACTTACACCTTCGAGCTTAGAATACTAAAACCTTACATTTTGGAGAGTAAACATGAGTTTACGGCCCAAGAACCATCTTGGACCATAAACCCCTCTTCAAGGACCGTGAACACCCTTTAAGGTGTTAGAAATGCCCTCAAACACCTCCTATGGCCTTGGAAAAATGTCTACAAGCAACCCCATTGAAGTAAATGCTTTAAACATTAAAGAAACCAAGGAAATAGGTGTTTATGGCCATAAACACCCATAGAATTGCTCCATGGGCCGTAAACTCCCATTAAGTGCCCAAATGATGCCCTAATTTCTTCATTTGACTTGGAAAAATGCACAAAACTTTATTCTCTACCATTTAAGACCCCAAAACATGAAAGGATTGACCAAGTGAGAGTTTACAGCTGTAAACTCCTTGTTTAGGGCCGTGAACTCATTAAATGGTCCAATTATGGTCTTAAATCCATTCATGTGCCTTATATTTGGACCTAGCCTAATTCTTCTAGTGATATAAGACCTTGAAACATCCTAGAACACCCTCACCATGAGTTTACGGCCGTAAAATCATAGGGGTATGACCTTAGGGCCGTGAACTCTATAAAGAGTTTACTCTTGAAGAGTAAACTCCCTATCTAAGCCATACACACCCTTAAATTTTACCCGGGACACTCCTAGCACTTAACCAAAGTGTTTTCCGCACTTTAGGATGCGTATACGTGTTTAATTAGTATTATAATTACAAATTGTATGTAAACATACGTCATCATATGTTAATAGGTCACGATGTGTGTTCAAGTCTTTACCTGACACCGAGCACCCAACCAGCACCTTCGTCGGATCCACTTACATCAGGTGAGTTCTTACCCCTGAATGAACCTTTTTAAATGTTTTTACATGTTTTATGGGGGGGGGGGAATACAAGCTAAACATGCCAGTTGTCATATCAATCACATGTGATTGATAACCCACATGCACAAGGATTTATTACACTGTCAACTGTTTTACCAAGTATGATACTGTAAATGGTTTTCTAAAATGTCTTTACTTGTTCAAACCTTTACTTATATTGTTTTATCAAAGTTATAATCAAAACATGTTTATGAAAGGTTTTCAAAGGATTTTTAAAGGTTTTCAAACTGATTTTACAAAAGAAGACCAAGTCATGATTGTTTTACGTATAAAGGTTTTCCAAAGTTTTCATCAAAGTTTTCTTCCATGTTTTTATACTCCTACTTTGTTAGATACTACTGCTTCGTTATACTTCTACTTAGTTAATACTCCCACCTAGTTAAATGCTATTACTTTATTAACGCTTCTACTTCGAGATACACTTATACATGTTTACCCTCCTACTTCGTGATACACTTTTACTTCGTGATAAACTTTTACTTCTTGATACAATTTTACTTCGTGATATGCTTCTACTTGTAAACGCTCCTACTTTGTAAACGCTCCTAGTTATTCACGCTTCAACTTATTAACGCTCCTACTTTATTAATGCTACTACTTCGAGAAACACTCCTACTTTATTAATGTGACTACTTCCTAAACGCTTATACTTTATTAACACTTCTATTTCGAGAAACGCTTCTACTTCGTGAAACACTTCTACTTTGTTAACGCTTCTACTTAGTTAAATGTATGCATATACTTGTATAGCTATATAAATAATGGTTAAAGGACTTAGGAAGGCTAGTTCGCCCTATTTCCTTTTGCTCGTTTGGATGTGGTCTGGTGGGATCGGATATCCATCCGAAGGTCGTTTGATCATTAATTATATATCATGTATACATGTATAGACATATGGGTTTTACATTGATCGGTCCAGTTATGAGTCACTACTGCTAGTCCAGCACTTACATCTGGATTCACTGTTCGGGATACATCTTCAGGACACGGCCTTCTTCTTTGTCTAGTTGGTAACCAGAGTCTCTTGTAGGGAGAGGGGACATTGTGTGTATAGATCTATACGAGATTGACACCCCCGCACCCTGACTGCTAGCTACAGTCCATGGCCTACCAAGCCAAGGGGTGACAAATGTCATACTTACACCGACGCATGCAGGGCGTCAAGTACTCTAGTGTCGATTAGTATGGTTACGAGTATCTCCATGTTACCTTATAATTCATGGCTTTAAGGTAACGAAGTTTAACACTGCATGCTGGAAACACACTCTTAGAATTACATTGTTTTAGACCTTGCTAGTTGTATCTTTCATTTGATACTGTCTGGGCTCTGTATTCACTGTCTTGGACCTTGTTGGCTGTATCTTTCATTTGATACTGTCTGGGGTCTGTATCTCCTTTTGTTAGACTGTGCCAGGCGTATCGTTTATTCGATTCTCCCTAGAGTCTATGATTTCTTTTGCCTTAGTCAGCAGTCTTCACTGCTGAGGCATATGTTATTTTTCCCTGATATTCTCCTACTTTCTTTAAAATCAAATACCGTGTTTTGATAATGATAGTGTTTAAGGTAAAATTACTTTTTACAACATAACTCTGTGCAGTCTTGGTAGAAGACTGCTTTTAAATTAGAAAATATAGGAGTTTCTGGAAAGGACTCTAATCCACTGTAGACTCTAAAACTACTACTTTTATAAAGTTTTTTTGAACTTACACAAATGACACTAAATACTTATGAACTCACCAGCATTTATAAAAATGTTGATACTCGCTTTCAAAATAACTTGTATTCTCAGGTCAGCAATAGAAAGGTACATCTCAGGAGCTTTTATTGAAGACAATTTAGTACCAAGTTGCACCTATATTACTACTTGTATTACTTTGATGTTTCTATGTAATGTAAACCATGTAAAACTATTACTATTAATTCAATCGTTGTTGTACTTTGATTACTATACTGCATATGTTGTGATACTTGACATGACGTCATCCACCCCAGAACGTTTCTGCTGTTCTGGTTTTGGGGTGTGACATATAAACAATACATACACTACACTATACTACTGAACATGTTATAATAAGAGTTAGAGAGAACATACTACACACTAGACAGAGAGAACATATACTAGTACATGCTATTCATACACACTATATACTATACTAAAGAACATATTATGATGAGAATTTGGGTCGACATACCCTACACTAGTACATACAATACATACACACTATAACATAAATGTGAGGGACTACTTCGGGGCATGGCATCTCTGTCATGGCTCGTCTTGTAACCAGAGTCTTCTGAAGGGAGAGCGTGAATTCGTGTATAGATCTATACTAGACTGACCGTCATACACCTTGCTGCTAGCTACAGTGGGACCTGTAGGTCTTTGGGTGATGAATGTCATACCATCTCGACGTCTTCGAGCGTCGTGTTTTACTAGGTCGATCAAGTATGGTTATAATTATATCAAATTATACCTTAATTAACAATTGGATTAAGGTAGTTAGTACAACAGTGGTTCTATAACATAATACTACAATATTTCATTATTTTCCCATTACACCTACTTTGTGATCTCCTCACATAAACATTAATGTAAAAACTATATTTTAATAATTATACTTACATTTTGGAGAATTACTCACTTTTACAATGAATAAAGATACATCACATTTGATGCCTTGGTAGAAGGCTACTTTTAAAGAGAAAATATAGGATTTTCTAGGAGATTCAAACAACTACTACCAAGTTTTACAAACTTATACATACAACACTTACAAACATTTTCATACAAACAAGGACACTAAAATGCTTATGAACTCACCAGCTTTAAAGCTGATAAAATCTTTGAAAATAACTTGTATTCTCAGGCCATCAGTAGACAGGTACCGATGCCAGCTTTTGAGAAGATGGAGCACATTCAAGACTCATCTTTTATTTTGATTCATATTTTAACACAATTGTATTTAAGGTATGTTATTAATGCAATGGATGATGTTGTTTTGGTTGTTTACTATTATTCTGTGTTATGATACTGTACATGACGTCCTCCGCCCCAGAACGTTTCCGCCGTTCCGATTTTGGGGTGTGACAGATTGGTATCAGAGCATTGTTTATAGTGAATTGAGTATATCAACCCATAAAAGATATACAACTATAAACACAATGGGATTAGATACTCTGACCAACAGTTTATACTTTTAAATAATAAAATATTTAGCTAAGTATACATACCTATATTCATACTAAAATCAGTGTCACTAGGACAGAACAAAAGTATTACGATTGTTGAATGTCACAAGTAGGATTGGGGATGTATGGTCAGTCCTAGGAGTGACATAGCCTGATCAACTATGTTGGTTCGAGGAGTGATTAGCATATGCCCGAGAATGGTTGTGATATGGCAACACGTCTAAAAACATACCAACACTACTACAATGAAAACATTAGAACCAAACATAAACCTAAAATAATATAGGAGTATTTTGTGTCACTATAGTTACTTATTTGAGAACTAAAAGGTCCTTACTAAGTAGGTCAATAGTTGTTAAGTGGATACACTAAGGTTATATGAGATTAAGGTGTCATAGACTTAGAATTTGTGATCGTTGCTTTACTTCCTGTTCCTTGTTTGGTTGTGGATTTGGAGTTAGGGTCACTTATTCGAAGGTCTATCCTATTTTGATTTCATATAACTGGTATACACTATGCAAGTATTGAAGTAACTGGTAAGGATCATCATATACTTATCTTAAGTAGTACGTCTATTCATATAAGATTCTTATATTCCTTTTCTCACATAGATATCATGGTTGGATTCCATCTCCACGGTGACCCGTACTTCCCAAATGAAGGCAATGTGGGATGGCTCGAGGAAGAACCAGAAGATGACCATCCAATCCCTTTGGATGATCACCATGCTGAAGGCTTTTCTAACAGTTCTGACTCCGAGCTTGAAGTCATCAACCTACCCTAAGTGGGTCAAGTCCCAAATAACAACCCCCGACCAGCATTTCAAGCCCCATACCCTTGTGGGCGACAAACTTGAATCGCTGGAGTGACGAACAGGTTCAACCCTTACCTTACTATGGGGACTGAAGCTTTTACGACCTTAGAGAAGGTGGATTAGCGGATCATGCTATGCTCGTCATGATCCGTAGGATTGCTCGTAATAATGAGCAAGGTCGAGCAGCCATCGACCGAGTCATGGAAGTTGATGTCAACTCAGGCGTTAACACCGTCCGCATTCGCCAACTTGAAGAGGCTGTCGAAGGGACTAGTAGAGCCAATGAGGCTCTGCAACAACAGTTAGCTGCATCCCGAGCCGAAGTCATAGAACTTCGAGTTCGTCAGAGGGCTCATGAGCAACATCTCCAAGAGGTGGTACATCAACTGGCAAATATGAGGATTCACCCGAGGAATGCCCGCCGCCGGTAGAAGATGTCTAGCACATCTTTTCTTTTGGTTTAAGGAATAGCCTTTTCTTATCTTTGCTCTATGTAGCACTTGTCTGTAAAATGTTCCTACCTTCCAAGTACTTTAACTAGACTTCTAAAACTGTCAACTTTTTCCCTTATGGTATGATGTAAGACCTACCGATAGGTCATTTTTCCCGAACTTGTTACATCAATAAAACTAGTAATATTGACAGTTATCTAATCTGATTGGACAATCTGTACTCTTGTGTTTCTCTACTCTTCTATTGTGCCTCTATTTCAAAAGACAAAACTGCAAATTTGGTCCTTGTGGTTTGCAAAAATCTTTGGATGGGGTCCAAAATGTTTCCAACTTGCACAGAAAGTCCAAAATTAAGGTTTTTCTGGGTTTTTAGTCCAAAAAAATTTGAAAAGACGACTATACCCTTATTTATGTACTTTTACATTTTTTTTACATTTTATTAACATTTTAATAATAATAATAATAATAATAATAATAATAATAATAATAATAATAATATTAATAATAATAAAATAGGTAAAACTCTATCTCTCTTAGGTCTTTTTCTCCTTCCCTCCCTCCCTCCATTGATACTTCTCTCTCTCTCTCTCTCTCTCTCTCTCTCTCTCTCTCTCTCTCTCTTTCTTTCTCTCTCTCTCTCTCATACACACAGTGTATTTTCATCAGAGATTAAATATCCATCGGCGAATTTCCCTTCTCTGTTCTTCGTGCCATTGAGTTGTGCTTCTCCGACTATTACTAGGGTTTCATCTCTGGATTCAAGACCCACTAACGTGTTCTCTAACTCCGGTGATAGCTCTAGACATGTATCAGTGGTGGAAGCTCCGACATGTAGCAGTAGTGGGATCGCAAACAAAGGGATGAAAACATGGAGCAATAGTGGAATCACTATTAAACCCTCTTTTCAATGATGTATCCATCAAAATCTCGATACACTTGAGTCAATCCAAACCTCAATTTCTATGAAAACCGTCTTATTACAGTGAAATTATGAACCCCCAAATGGAATATGGTTTAGACTGAACACAATCACAATAAATTGAGAAAAAACTAAAAACCCAGATGGTCGGTTTTCTAGTGCGATCCATCGACAGCAAAACCTCATCGGGGGTTGTTGTCTTCGATCGGAAGTAACTGTGGGCATGGGAAGAATTTGGGTGATTCTTCTTTAATAGGAGGGGTTGCAGTTGATGTCTCTTGCACGCCCATCATGGCTCCCTTTCTCATCGTCGGTAGTGAAGGAGTCAGGGGTGTTTGGGTGGTGTTCCTCAACCAATCGCCACGGAGGATGGGGTAGCTCTGGTACTCCACTCGAATGCTTCCCTTCTCGTTGTAGGCTATGGATTTGAGCAGTAGCAGTAATGATCAAAGGGGGTGTTTGGCAAAGATCGGTGAGCAGATTAGGAATAGGGATGGCAACGGGGCGGGTTTTGGTAATCCCGCCCCCATCCCCGAATATGAAAATCGATCCCATCACCAACCCGATTACCAACGGGTACCCATTTACCAAACACTATCGGGTCTGTGGGTATCCCAATGGGGTAACAGGGATCCTCGTTTAGCATTCAAATTAAGAATAATTTTGATTCAACGAGAATACAAAACCTTTAGAGTTAGTGATGGAAACATAAATTCTTATTTGTATTGATACATAAGTGGTTACTAGTGGCAAAAAAAACAGTAAAGACACTAGCATTCATAAAACATAATATCACTATTACTCTATGTACTATGAATAAAAAAAATGTCAAAAAACTAGCAATACAAATAAACAGGAAGCTATCTCAAGAAATTATCTTTAAATCGTTCACAACAAAGAAGATAACTCAAGGATATATATATATATATATATATATATATATATATATATATATATATATATATATACATATATATATATATATATATAATCATGTGAACGGTTTCAGGTAACGGGTTTCGGTTTCGGTTTTGGTTTTGGGTAGTCAGGACGGGCTTTTGTTTACCATCCCCGTAACCAAACCTGCGAAAATTTTCTAAAAGCATACCAAACCCAATCTTGACCTCGATTAACCGACCCCAAACCCAAACCTAATATGTCAGTTTTCGGTTTTTACCATTGGGTTCGGTTTCTTTTTCAATCCCTAATTAGGAAGAGGACGAGTATTGTCACGGTGGCGATTGGTGGTCTCCTAGTTCCATCGGTTTCCTCCTACACCAGATATACATAACAACTAGTGAAAGGTGTTAGAGAGAGAGAGAGAAGAGAGAGAGAGAGAGAGAGAGAGAGAGAGAGAGAGAGAGAAACATATGGGTGGGTGGAGGATAATACATTTCTTTTCTTTTTATTTTTAAGTTAAAATGGTACTAGAATAATTGTAAAAAATTAAAAAAAGAAATTAAAAGGGTATAATTGTCTTTTCAAATTTTTTTGGACTAAATACCTAGAAAATCCTTGATTTTGGACCTTTTGTGCAAGTTGGAAACTTTTTGGACCTCATCCAAAGATTTTTGCAAACCACAAGGACCAAATTTGCAGTTTTGTCATTTCAAAACATACACTCATTCAACTGTTGGACTATGGCAATTTAGCCCATGGATCACTCTCGCTATACATACAATTGATTCTTACTATTGTGTTCATCTTTATAAACTTATAGTTGAAGGATGTCTCCTTGCAAATCAGCAAGGCATACTCCTCCACCACCACATCCTCCTCCACAATTTGATGTGGCAGCTCTAAATGCCGCAGTAGTTGCGGCTGTGGCAACAACCATGGGTCAATATCACTCTACCGGTGCCAGCAAAGGTGGGTAGCATGTTCATTCTACTCAAGGTGAACTCCATATGCACTCGAAAGAGTGCTCCTACAAGGACTTCACCAACTGCAAGCCAAAGTCCTTTAAAGGGACTGCCGGAGTCATTGCCCTTTCCCAATGGTTCGAAAAGATGGAGTCGATCTTCGAGATTTGCTCCTGCCCTGCAAGGAACAAAGTCAAATTTGCTGCTTGCACCTTCGAGGAAAAAGCCTTGACATGGTGGAATAGCCATGTCAAGTCACTAACTCTAATAGTGGCAAACGAAATGGGCTGGGAAACTTTGAAAGACCTCATGATCGAGGAATACTGCCCGCGGGGCGAAATCCAGAAGTTGGAACAGGTGCTATGGAGCCTAACCATGAAGGGCTCCGATATAGTCTCTTATACCGCCAGATTCAGCGAGCTGGTGGCCCTTTGTCCCAACATGGTTCCCACAGAGGGAAAGAAAATCGAGAGGTACATTTGGGGGCTGGTGCCTCCATTTCAGGGGAATGTTTTATCTTCAAACCCTGCTACATTTGACAGTGCCAAGCGATTGACACAACAGCTCATCGATCATGGAGTCCGTACCCCATCATGATAACAACCCTAGCCATCTTCGAACCCTCCAAAGCAGCTGAAAACAAGCGAAGTTCTGGGATGACAAGAAGAAACAAAAAGCTGCCAAAAAGCAGCAGATTGTGGCGGTTCATGTCGCGATAGCACCTGCCGCTACTGCTCCGGTGAAGCAGTACTCTGAAAACTTACCAAAGTGCAACAAATGCAACTTCCACCACAACGGACCCTGTCGGGAATTACAGTGCTCCAACTGCAACAAGAAGGGACACACTGTTCACTTCTGCAGGTCCCCGGCAAGGCCAATCAGCCAGGTCCCTGGCGCTGGTCTGGGTTAGTCTTGCTATGGATGTGGCGAGGTGGACCACTACAAAAGAGACTGCCCTAAGGCATGGAATGCTGGTGGAGCGGGAGGAGTTTTGGCTATAGGCCACAAAAAAAGCAGTTCCCGACCCTACCGTGGTGACTGGTACGTTCCTCCTTGAAAACTCTTATGCATGCATATTATTTGATAGTGGAGCGAACAGGCGTTTTGTGAACCAGAAATTTTCTCACTTACTTAAAAAACAACCACGCTCACTTAAAGAACCGTTCACTGTAGAAATGGCAAACGGGAAAACTGAGAACACTAGTAGTATATACATAGGATGTATTCTAACTCTAGATAACCATACATTTTTGATCGACCTCATGACGGTCGTAATTAAAAGTTTCTATGTCATTGTCGGCATGGATTGGTTGAGTCTTCATTGTGCCGACATCATGTGTTATGAAAAAGCTGTATGCCTTAATCTTCCGTCTAACGAGACCCTTATTATCTACGACTACAAACCCGACACGAGCCTTCGTATCATCTCAACTATTCAAGCTCAAAACTACTTACGCATAGAATACCACACATTCCTTGCATACATTGTTGATACGATCCAAGAAACCAAAGACCTGAAGAACATCCCCGTATTATGCGACTTTCCCGACATCTTACCAGAAGAACTACCGAGGTTACCTCCACAACGTCAAGTCGAGTTCAGAATCGACTTAGTACCAGGGGCTACCCCAGTAGCCAAATCGCCCTATCGTCTAGCACTAGCTGAGATGCAGGAACTATCTAGTCAACTTAACAAACTGCTTAGCAAGGGATTTATTAGACCAAGCTTCTCGCCATGGGGAGCACCGGTCTTATTCGTGAAGAAGAAAGACAGATCGATCCGTATGTGTATCGATTACAGAGAACTCAACAAGCTAATGGTTAAAAATCGTTACCCTTTGCCTCACATAGACGATTTGTTCGACCAACTGCAAGGGGCGAATTACTTTTCAAAGATTGATCTGAGATCCGGGTATCACCAATTGCGAGTGTTAGAGGAGGATGTTTCGAAGACAGCCTTCCCGACTCGTTACAGACACTACAAATTCGTAGTGATGCCATTCGGATTGACTAACGCGCCCGCGGTATTCATGGACTTGATGAATAGAGTGTTTCGTCCTTACTTGGGTCAGTTCATCATCGTATTTATTGATGACATACTTATCTAGTATCGTATTGAGGAAGAACATAGTAAACACCTGCGGCTAATCTTGGAAACATTGCGATCAGAAAAGCTCTATGCGAAGTTCTCAAAATGTGAATTTTGGATCCGAAGAGTCGAATTCTTAGGGCATGTGGTTCGCAAAGAGGGAATCCACGTGGACCCATCCAAAATTAAAGCCATTGAGAACTGGTTAGCACCGAAGACGCCAACATAAATTTGTCAGTTTCTAGGCCTCGCTGGCTACTACTGTAGATTCATACATAATTTCTCTCGAATTGCAAAACCTCTTACAACATTGACCCAAAAGGGCATGGCCTCTGACTGGGAAGAGAAACAAGAGAAGGAATTTCAAACACTAAAATAAGCCTTATGCACCGCACCAATACTATCCCTCCCAGAAGGAATAGAAGACTTCATAGTCTACTGCGATGCATCCAATCAAGGGCTCGGTAGTGTTTTTATGAAACGAGGTAAGGTCATCCCCTATGCCTCGATACAGTTGAAGACACATGAGGTGAACTACACCACACATGATCTTGAATTAGGAGCAGTTGTGTTTGCTCTGAAGATCTGGAGACACTAACTATATGGTATAAAAAGCACTATCTTTATAGACCACAAAAGCCTACAACATATATTTGACCAAAAGGAGCTCAACATGAGACAACGACGGTGGGTCGAACTACTCAATGACTACGAACTTGAAATTTGTTATCATCCGGGTAAAGCCAATGTAGTAGCAGACGCCCTAAGTCAGAAAGAATATTTTGGTCGAAGAGTCAAATCATTGACTATGACAATCCATTCGCATCTGTCCACACAAATTAAGGAGGCTCAACTCGAAGCCATGAAACCTGAAAATGTGGCGGGTGAATTCATGCGAGGGATGGATAAGAATTTGAAAGTCAAGGGTAGCGGAGCCTTATATCTCATGGACCGGATCTGGACACCGAAACATAGTGGCTTCAGAGAGTTGGTCATGACCAAGGCGTACAACACTCGATATTCCGTCCACCCAGGTTCAAATAATATGTATTTGGATCTTAAAAAGTTATACTGGTGGCCTAACATGAAAGCAGAGATTGTTACCTTCGTGAGTAAATGCCTTACTTGCGCAAAGGTTAAGGTCAAATACTAGAAACCATCAGGTTTACTACAGCAACCGGAGATACTGGAACGGAAGTGGGAACGGATCACAATGGACTTCATAACCAAGTTGCCCAAGACTACGGGTGGACTTGAACCATTTGGGTCATCGTCGATAGATTGACCAAATCTGCACACTTCCTACCCATCAAAGAGACCGACGAGATGGAGAAACTCACAAGAACTTACATTCAGGAGATCGTACGACTGCATGGTGTTCTTATATCCATTATCTCCAATAGAGATAGTAGGCTTACTTCGAGGTTCTGGAATTCGCTAGAAAGTTCCCTTGGAATGAGGCTGGACATGAGTACAGCCTACCATCCACAAACCGACAGACAAAGTGAGAGAACGATACAAACTTTGGAAGATATGCTTAGAGCCTGTGTGATTGACTTTGGGAAGGCATGGGATACTCATTAACCCGTTGTCGAATTTTCCTAGAACAATAGTTATCACACGAGCATAAAGGCTGCTCCACTTGAAGCCTTCTATAGCCAGAAGTGCAGATCCCCTCTGTGCTGGGATAAGGTGGGTGACACACAGTTAGCTAAAGGATGAGTTCCTGACAGCACTCTCATAGGTCCGGGGATCATTCGGGAAATGACAGAGAAGATCGTTCACATTCATGAACGACTAAAAGCCTCTAAAGACTAACAGAAAAGCTATACAGAAAAAGAAAAGAAACCTTTGGAATTCCAGGTGGGAGACTGAGTCCTTTTAAAAGTCTCACCCTGGAAGGGCTTGATATGCTTCGGTAAGCATGGAAATCTGAATCCAAGATACATTGGGCCTTTCAAGATTCTCACGAGAATCGGCCTAGTAGCTTACAAACTCAACCTACCCCGCGAACCCAGTAACGTACATTCTACATTCCACATCTCGAACATGAAAAAGTGCCTATCCGACGAGACTCTTGTAATCAAGAGCCTCAACTTCGTGGAAGAACCTGTAGAGATCATGGACCGAGAGGTCAAGCAGACGAAGTAAAGGAGTATCTCGATAGTGAAATTCCACTGGAATGCCAAGAGAGGACCATAATTCACTTAGGAGCACGAGGATCAAATGAAACTGAAATATCCTCATCTTTTCGCTTAGTCACTTGTAACTATTTATTGCTTAAAACTCTAATTTTTAGAAGAAATTCCCTCTAACGGGGGGATGATGTGACTAGCCTAAATTTATATTTGTACAAATCCTACAGTCAATCAAAGTTAGGTTCATTTTCTGCTAACTTTTAACTCTGTTTAGAGTCCGTTTGGGTGTTTTAGTCTTAACGCATCAAAAGAACAAATGAAAGGAAGTACCTTCTAGGGTTTTTGTGCATCAAACAAACATTAAACACCATAACATGGTGTTTACGGCCAAAATTTAGGATTTTGGGTTGTAAACTCCACTTTGGCCGTGAACTCATGTTATAAGCATGAGTTTACTCCTTTCCTCCTTTATTTCATACCTTCCAAGTTCAAGAACCTTCATTTCTCTCTAAAGTATAATAAGATCTTCATCCAAATCTTCCAAATATGTAAGTATTTCTTCTCTTGATTTGTTGTTACAACTCTTCATGTAGTAGTTATACATGATTTCATCCATGAAATCCTTTCATTTTTATAGATCTTCAAGTGTTCTTCATTTCACCAAGAACACCAAGACCATATAGTATTGTTCTTGGACCTTAAACACCCTTACATGCTTCCTATAAGTAAGTACACTCCTCTTAAATAGTTATATGGTTAGATCACTTGTTAACCATTGAAAAACTCCAAGAAAACTTAAGAACACATGGTGTTTACGGCCAAGGCAATCTCTTTGGGCTGTAAACACTATAAAGTGGTGCATATGTGCCACCACTCCTTCCTAAGACTTGGATATTGGTCTAGAACACTCCCAACATGAACTAAGGATCCTAAACAACGAAATGGTAGAAGTTACCATGGGTTTATGGCCGTAAACACATTAGGGCCGCAAACCCTAGGCCGTAAACTCATGGAGAGTTTACTCTTGGACCATAAACTTCAAAGCAAAGCTCTACAACCCTTAGATGCAACACTATAATCTTCTAACACTTAATTAGTGTTACAATCACTAATTAGATACATATATGTGTCTTTATATGTTAAATAGGATCATTGTGTGTGTTCAAGTCTTCACTTGACACCTAGCACCTTATCCAACACTTTATTCAAACTACTCATTACAGGTGAGTTCATACCCCTTAATCAACCTTTTTAAGTGTTTTTAAATGATTTTATGGGAGGAATACAAGTTGAATCATGATAGTTATAATATCAATCACATGTGATTTGTAACTTGTAAACAAATGGATTTACTATACTTTAAACTGTTTTGTTAACAAAATTACATCAAAATGATTATCAACCACTTTTACATGTTAAACTCTTTATAAAACTTAGTCTTAGTTACCAAATCTTTACTTTCAATTATTTAAACTTATATATTGTCAAATCATGTCCAATGCATATATATTTATATAAGTAAGGTTTAAAGGACTTAGGATTGATAATACACTCTATTTCATGTTCCTTGTTTGGTTGTGGACTTGGAGTACCATATTGTTTGTCCGAGTGTTGTTTCATCCTTAGTTATATATCATGTGTATATGTATAGACATAAAAGCTTGTTATCTTATTTCAATACATTCGGATGTACAAACAACATTTCTAGTAAACTATAACAGGTATAGTTTAGATGTATACTACTTACTATTTCTAGTACAATGAAACATACAAAGAGTCAGTTCATACATGAGTCAATACATACTGTAAACAATACATTCACTACATTATACAGAGAGAACACACTATATACTAGGCAGAGAGAACATACAATAGTACATACTATTCATACACACTATTTACTATACTAAAGAACATACTATGATGAGAATTAGGGACGACATACTCTACACTAGTACATACAATGCATACACACTATAACATAAATGTGAGGCACTACTTCGGGGCATGGCATCTCTGTCATGGCTCGTCTTGTAACCAGAGTTTTCTGAAGGGAGAGCGTGAATTCGTATATAGATCTATACTGGACTGACCGTCCTACACCTTGCAGCTAGCTACAGTGGGACCTGCAGGTCTTCAGGTGATGAATGTCATACCATCTCGACATATTCGAGCGTTGTGTTTTACTAGGTCGATCAAGTATGGTTACAATTATATCACATTATACCTTAATTAACAATTGAATTAAGGTAGTTAGTACAGTAGTAGTTCTATAACATAATACTACAGTACTTCATTTTTTTCCCATTACACCTACTTTATGATCTCCTCATGTAAACAGTAATGTAAAAACTATATTTTATTAATGATAGTTACATTTGGGAGAAATACTCACGTTTACAATGAATAAAATACAACAAATTTGATGCCATGGTAGAAGGCTACTTTTATATATATATATATATATATATATATATATATATATATATATATATATAATATAGGATTTTCTAGGAGATTCAAACAATTACTACCAACTTTTACAAACTTATACATACAAAACTTACAAACATTTTCATACAAACAAGGACACTAAAATGCTCATGAACTCACCAGCTTTAAAGCTGATAAACTCTTTCAAAATAACTTATATTCTCAGGTCATCAGTAGACAGGTACCGATGCCAGCTTTTGAGAAGATGGAGCACATTCAAGACTCATCTTTTATTTTGATTCATATTTTAACACAATTGTATTTAAGGTATGTTATTAATGCAATGGATGATGTTTTTTTGGTTGTTTACTATTATTCTGTGTTATGATACTATACATGACGTCCTCCGCCCCAGAACGTTTCCGTCGTTCCGGTTTTGGGGTGTGACAGATTGGTATCAGAGCATTGTTTATAGTGAATTGAGTATATCAACCCATAAAAGATATACAACTATAAACACAATGGGATTAAAATAATCTGACCAAGAGTTTATACTTTTAAATAATAAGATATTTAACTAAGTATACATACCTACATTCATACTAAAATCAGTGTCACTAGGACAGAAGGGAACATAATCGTCATTCTGTTCAATGATATAAGAGCCTAGGATTTGTTTTCTATTAAATATGGTGCAATTATGCATTGTTCAAAGGAGAAGGGAACATAATTGTCATTCTGTTCAATAAACTCGTCAAGTTGTTCTAAGAACTTGTCGAGTTGCATGAACTCGTCCAGTTTGGTCCTCCAACTCGTCGAGTTGGTGCTTCTGATGCTTATATAGGATTTTCTTGCCTAACTTGATTTACTAGATTAATATTTGGTAATTATGTTTTACTTATTCTGCCATAATCTATGTTTTGGTAATACTAGATAATTACATATGACCTAAATGTTAAGATATAATTATGAATTGGATAATGTTGATTTCATTTGATTATAATTATCCTTATGAATATGGTTAATAATTTAATTATTTATTAATTAAAGGATGATTAATATATTCTTAATTAGTTAGTAGATAATTATTAATTGGACATAATAATTAATATTATTCGGATTTTTTGAAGTTCAAAATTAAAGGTATAATTTTTGAAATTTAAAATGGAAAACCCTAAAACATATCCTTATGGATTTTATTAATAATTTAATTGAAAGATTAATTAAAAGATAAGTAATAAATCCATATGCGGTTTAAATTTAATTAAATTAAATGTTTAATTTATTAAAATATTAAACCCTTATTGTTTTAAAATGTTTAAAATACACCCTATACTATATGTAAGATTAAAAGTTTAATGTTTACTATATGTATAAGAAAAAGTCAGTCGAATCGCTAGTACGCCTCATTCACAAAGTCATACTATAAGGGGAATTTAAGGAAGCGACCTATAAAATGACCACCATTGGGTATCCATTCTTACCCACCACTCTCTTGTATGGTAGAGGGTTGTTAGCCGAACGGGTTCAATAGGACAATTAATTCTCATTAATAAGTATAATGCATTATAAAGTAACTAAATCCTTTTTCTAAAAATCTCACTCTTAGTTACTTTATGAAAAATGTGAATTTGATGCTAATCCATGAAATTGCATATTGCACCTTATTGGTCGTTAGTGTAGCGTGTGTGGTTAACCGACACACTAATATGGACTAATATTGTTAACAATGAGTGCTCGTAAATTATCGTTGATTAATGGAGCATGTATGGCTAACCGGCACATTAATTGGGTGATAAGAGTACCAAGCTAATTTTCTATTCACACCTTGTTTGTGATCCTCGGTATCCCAGTCACAAATGGAAATGGCATAATCGAGATTAAACATGTCATTGAATAGTTCAATGAATCTCAAAGGTTCTAGGAGTTTCATAAGACTGAAATTGGTAAATGCCTTACCTACCTAAAATACATTTGAATTTGATTACGACATCCCTATTTAGAACTCGAATAAAATATATTGATCCTAGCCTTAATTTAAAATTTTGGATTAATAATTAAGGATTAAAATCAACAAACTTGAATCTTCTTTTCTCCCTTTATAGATATCAAGTTCGGATAACAATCGTCTTCCTCATCCTTTTGGAAATGTCTTTCCTTCTAATGATGATCTTCCATTTGTCAATTAAGGTGAAAGAACGTTCCCTTCTTCGAGCATTGGTGGAGCTGAAAATCATACTTCTCTAACTCTTCCTCCACCTCCTCCAGTGATTCTCCCTGACCCACATTTTCATCAACATGAAAATTTCAATGTTACACAAGCCTTTGGCATGCAAACACCAGGATGGAGATTTTATGTGTGTGCATGTTCTTAAAATGAAGTCGCACATTGATAGATTGGGAAAGTTAGGTGTCGTTTTCCAAAGAGACCTGGCCATTGGCTTGGTTCTTCACTCGCTTCCTGAATCATATAGTCAGTTTCTTAAGTACTACTATATGACTAACCACGACGTGACCATAATTGATCTGACATATTTGTTAATTGCCACTGAAGCAGGAATGCTGAACAACACTAGTCAAGCAAATGTGTTTCAAGGATCTATCTCCCGAAACTCCATGCATAGTAACAAAAATGGTAGTCCAGAAGAGGTTTCTCTTCCCGATGGAAAATGATCGGCCAAGGTCAAACCGTTTGACCATATGGTAAAGAGAAAGGCTAATTTTGAGATAGTCCCATGTGTCATTCCTGAAGATTCCATATGTTTCTATTGCCTATTGAAGGGGCATTGGATGTGAAGTTGTCCTATCTACTTCAAAGATTACAAAGATAAGAAAGTCAAGTTTTATGACTCTAACTCAGGCACATTAATTATCTAACTCCATTAAGTTCCTATTCATTGATTCTTAATACATGATGTGATAATTACATTTTGATGTTTTTACAGGATCTAAGAGAAAGAAGGAATCTTAAGAATAAAAGGCTAATTCTGATCATGAGACATGGATTTCGGTCACATCATTTGATTATCAGAATTTGGAGCTTAAGAGTTATGATAGATTACTAGATTGCTTAGGAAATATGTAGAAACATAGTTTTCATATATGTATATATATATATATATATATATATATATATATATATATATATATATATATATATATATATTTGCATTGTATGGAAAAAAATTTCCACACGTTATCAATAAAAGTGAGTTTTGATTTTCATTTCCTTGAAATGGAATTTATGAAAATTGATTGTTATATTTCTATTATTAGTAATGTTAAAGTTGATTTGGTTCTTAATTATATCCTTTGTGGTAATGTCATGATTGACCAAGTGAAAATGAAATTCTCATCACCAAAGTTTCAATTGGATAGAAACTTGGAGTCATACAATTCGAATTGTGTGATATATGGGAACCTTGATCGTTAGAAGATCATGATTAATTCATTGATCATATGTTTATGTGAGTCAAAGTGAAGGATCAAAGGATCTAGTACACATCGATGTGGACTATTTAGATCCACCACAAAGGACGATAAGTCTATTCATCATAATTTACTGATGGTTCAATAAATATGGTTATGTTTATATGATTAAGCATAATTCTAACATTTTGAAAAGTTTCAAAGAGTAATTGAACGAATAAGAAGAATCTGTTAGGCAGAAAGATAAAGGTTTCTCCAATCTAAAAGGAAAGGAGAGTACTTTTGTATTATGTTTTATGATTATCTTAGTGATTATGGAACTATGACACAATTGATCCTCTAAAGGACATCTTACTGAAATTGTCTCAACTAAAAAGAAGAATCAGATATTGTTGAAATAGTTTAATCAAAAGATGAATCATACTTCGTTTCCAAATCAAGTTTTAGCGTCATACTCTAGTAACTTTAAATCGTATCTTGAAGCTTATTTCAAACTAAGTAGGTTTATAAAACCTCATAAAATTTGGAGTAGAAATGTTTTCTTGCTTGATCACATTTAAAATTGGTAATTGTGATGTTTTGGTTAAAACAAAGATAAACTAAGACCAATTCCATGAGATGTTTTCTTGTTGAGAGTTCACACTAACTTTTGAATATCTATATTTGTTTGTCAAGGAATGTTCCTTAACAGAAAAACTTATATGTCAAGAAGTCAGTGGGAGTCTTATTGATCTTGAAAGGTTTGAAGAGTCATTTGACAATAAACCTTTTAGTTATCACTAGCACACGACATGAGGTTGATAACATATCGTGTTAAGTTGACACATTCTTGTTTCTGTCCATTTTCATGTTGCGTTGGCAATGCTTATGAGTTCTATGGTTATCATTTGACTGCAAGAGGCAGAGCACGTTGTTCACTGGTAGTACATTGGTCAATAGAAATGAGTTGTTTAAACAAACATGGAAGAATTGGTAGTTGTCCTACCATAAGGCAAGAGATTAAGAATAAGTAAAGTTCAGTCCATGAAAGGAAAACCTAAAATTGATTTTGGTTTTGTACTTAACCTTATCTTATGATTATAGGTTAGAATTGATAAATTTATATGGATAGGAACATATACACCATAAAATCTAAGTGGTAAAAGGTTTCGCTCTAGTTCATGAAAATGATTATGAGGAAGTACTTTTGCTTATAGATTTTAAAGATTTGATAAATATCATTTTGATTAGCATTTGTGATAATTGTGTTCTCAAATTCGTATATGATTACGACATCACTTTTCATAGTTCGAATTGTGAGAAATGGCAAGAAATAGTTTAAACATTCAGGACTTATAGCTATAAATTCTGAAGGGGTTTAAACACATATATGGTATCTAATGAAGCTGTATAAGCTTGAGAAGTCTAGATGAAGACTTATCAAAGCATCAGGTATCAGAAATCTGAACTTTAGTAAGAAAGTCAAGGGTATTAATTTCTAGAAGTCCAGTTGATTTTTGGATATATGTCAAAGCTACTGGGAACATAATTCCTATGCTAGTCGGAGCATAATTGTTATGCTAAGTATTGTGAGTTGGCAAACTAGTTGTAGGAAACAAAGATCTCAAAATTTGCAAATTGCAAAGTTTGCGAATTGTTTCGCTACAAAAGGATTTTGGGGAGAAGGGAACTTGTCATTTCAAATCTAAAAGTTTAGGTTGAAGGATTTTAATGGAACTTAGTCATGAACATATATGAATATCGTGTTGAAGAGATTCAACATAGGATATTCGATGTATGGAAATATTTTAACAAAAGACTGATCAAGTATCATGTCTTTATGTAAGACATTATGTATCGAATCCCATATGCTTTTGATATAGGATTGGTTGCATAAGCTATAATACTCTCTTGTTTTGATTTTTCCAAATGGAATAGAACTTGGTACGACTAAAGTTGTTAAACAACTGTCAAGAACAGTCTGAGGTTTACCTGAAGGTTGGTTGCTTGTAGACAGGTGAAAGTATGATATTATTTGGAAGGACCATATTTACATGTTTTGTATTAAGATGATTCTTGTTCATAATTGATTTTCGTGTGGCAATATGGAAAAGTTTCCATAATAGGAGTTAGTTATTGAAATCTATATGTGAGTTAGAAATCCTAATGCGAGGAAGGTGTTCAATGAGTTATCTTGAATTTGATACTTCATTACCATGAAATTGTTTTAGTAACAAAGTTTCAATGGAGCATTTTTGTGACATCGTTGGCTAAGTCTCAGTGACTTTGATGCCACGTCATCACAAAAGGATATTGCATGCAAGGTAGAATCTAACACGTTTAGTGGTGACAAGAATTTAGAATTCTTACACTTGTAATAAGGATTTGGAATTGTGATATGAGCATCATTGGAGTTATGTCCAATTCATTTTTTTACCAAGGAAGGACCATAGAGAAACATAGTATGCATTTCAAGAACATGACATGATTAATGTTTAATTCAAGTGTTTAGTTGATTAATCAAAACATTATACAATTAATAAAGTCTAATTAATATGGTGATTAAGTATTAAGTCTTTTATTTATATTCAATAGTTTTGAGACCATATTTAATTAGGTTATTATTGGGTTTCATTTCGTACGTTTCACTTCCCGATTAATTGGATTATTCAAACATCCACAGTCGATCATACTTTTGGAAGTAAGTAGTGAATTAAGATTGTCATGAATTGAATTGTAGATTGTCTATGAGGATTAGACATAGGAATGGTTTTGCTGTAATGTTCATGAGTACTTTTGAAATGAGGATTTAAGTATTGGATTAACCCACACTTAGAGAATTACTTCATGGATTTTATCACGAGTAATTTTGAAATGACAATATCTTATATTCTTGAAACGAAGATATATGAGTTATTGTTTACAAGTTAGTTGTGCATTGATAATACGTAAACACATCAGTAATTTAATGTTATAAAACGTATTGTTGTGTGTGATTTGATGAGTGAATAGTGCAAGAATATGAGTCGAAGTTTATCCGTTCCTTTTGCCCTAAACGAGAAAAAGCGATATTTGTGGGGCCCTCAATGATTTGATGATGACATCTAAAGCGTTTGTGTCACACCCCAAAACCGGAACGGCAGAAACGTTCTGGGGTAGATGACGTCATGTCAAGTATCACAACACATGCATTATAGTAATCAAAGTACAACAAGACATTGCATTAATAGTAATAATTTTACATGGTTACATTACAACAATTCAAAGTAACACAGACAAATGTAATAAGTACAGCAAGGTACTAAGCTATCTTCATCAACAGCTCCTGGGGTGTACCTGTCTAATGCTAACCTGAGAATACATGTTATTTGAAAAGCGAGTATCAGCATTTTTACAAATGCTGGTGAGTTCAAAAGCATTTAGTGACATTTATTCAAATAACTTTATAAAGTAGTAGTTTAAGTGTTTACTGTGTATTAGAGTTCTTTCCAGAAAATCCTATATTTTCTTTAATAAAGCAGCCTTCTACCAAGACTGGTCAGTGTTATGTGGTAAAAAGTAGTTTTCCCTTAATTGCTATCATTATCAAAATACTGAATTTGATTATTAAAGAAAGCAAGAGACGTCAGGGAAATACATATGCCTCAGTAGTGAGGACTGCTGACTAAGGCAAGGGAATCATAGACTCCAGGAAAGTATCGAACAAACGACATGCCTGGTTCAGTCTAACAAGTGGAGACACAGACCCCAGAAGGCACCAAATGAAAGGTGCAACTGGTAAGGTCTAAAACAGTGAATACAGACCCCAGACAGTATCAAATGAAAGATACGTCTCGTAAGGTCAAAACAGTGACTCTGAAAATGAGATACCAGCATACAGTGTAAATTGTCGACGAAATACCGTTACCTTAAGGCCAATGAATTATAAGGTAACCCGGGATACTCGTAACCATACTGACTAGAGTACCAGACGCCCTACAAGCGTCTAAAATATGACATTTGTCACCCATTGGCTTGGTAGGCCGGGACTGTAGCTAGCAGTCTGGGTGCGGGGTTGTCAATCCCGTATAGATCTATACACACAATGTCCGCTCTCCCTACAGGAGATTCTGGTTACCAACTAGACGACAGAGAAGGTCGTGTCCTGAAGATGCATCCCAAATACTGGGTAGAGACTTCCAAATAGTGGGTAGTGTGTAAGTGCTGAACTAGAGGTAGAGACTTCCAAATAGTGGGTAGTGTGTTTCTAATGTAAGTGTAGACTATAGGTAGAGACTCTTAACTGAACTAACTAGAGAATTCCTGTATGTACATACTCATATACATAATATATAACTAATGAATCAAACGACCTTCAGACGGCCATCCGATCCCACCAGACCACATCTCAACGAAGAAAAGGAAATAGGGTGGACGAGTCTTCCTAAGTCTTTCAATCATTACTTATATGTACCTATATAAGCACAGACATACATCCAACTACGACTGAGTGTGTATCAAGTAGAAGTGATTCTTGTGAAGTAGGAGTGTCTAACAAGTGAAGTAGGAGCGGTCGCAAGTGAAGTAGGAGTGTCGAACAACTACAAGCGTATCACGAAGTAGAGACCACAATAAGTGAAGTAAGAGCGTCTATGAGGTATAAGGGACTACAGGTATAAGTGAAATAGAGACAATAACAAGTGTAAGCGTATCAGGAAGTGAGAGCGTTATCAAGTAGTAGTTTACAATAAGTAAAAGCGAAGTAGCGGTAACAAACTAGTAAAAGTATACAACGTGAAATGGAACTTTGATGAAAACCTTGGAAAAACCTTTATTCTCAGGAAAACTCACATTTGGTATTTTTTGGTAAAATAAGTGTGAAAACCTCTAGAAATCCTTTGAACCATTATAAATCGGTTTAAAATGATTTTGAATAAAACAGTATAAGTAAGACTTTGAAACAGTTTGAAAACCTTTTTGAAAGTCATCATAGTATCCTACCCGGTAAAACAGTATACAGTGTGGTAAATCATAGTGCATGCGGGTTAACAATCACATGTGATTGATATGATAACTGGCATGTTTTACTTGTATTCCCCCCCCCCCTATAAAACATGTAAAAACATTAAAAAGGTTCATTCAGGGGTATGAACTCACCTGGTGTAAGTAGGTCCGACGAAGGTGCCGTTTGGGCGTTCGGTGTCACTTAAGGACTCGAACACACACAATGACCTATTTAACATATGATAACATATGTTCACATACAATTAGTATATTTAATACTAATTAAATAAGTATACACGCTCAAAGGAGCGGAAAACACTTTGGTTAAGTGTTTGAGGTGTCCCGGGTAGCGTCCAAAGGTGTGTATGGCTTAGGAATGGTGTTTACTCTCCGAGAGTAAACCCTTATTACTTAGTTTACGGCCCAGGGACTACTCACCATGATTTTACGGTCATAAACTCACGGTGAAGCGTTCTAGTGTGTTTAAGGCTTCTAACTTGATCATGGAATTATTCTAGGTCCAATTCCAAAAGGCATGAGTGGGTTTAGGGTCTTTAAGGGCTTCATTAGGGAGTTTACGGCCCAGGGACAACTCCTAAGGGAGTTTATGGCCAGAAAATCTCATTCTTTAAGTTTGGTGAAGTTTAAAGCCCCTAATACCTTCCTAGTAATTTGTAATGAAGTGTGAGGCCATTTGGGGGAATTAAAACTATCATTTGGGCATGTTTAGGGGTGTTTACGGCCTTGGTACATACCTGGGCTGTAAACTCCATTTAAACCCCCAAATCTTAGTGTTTAAATGATTTAAACCCAATAGGATAAGCCCTTAATTTATGTATTAAGTCTAAGAGTGTTTTAGGAGTGTGTTTGGGGCATTTTTGCAAGGGTTTGAGGTGTTTACGGCCTAAGCATATGCCTGGGCCGTAAACTCCTTTTTATGCCTCAAAATGATTGTTTTAATTGATCAAACACTCCTAGGCTAAATCCTCAATTTATTTCCAAGCCTTTAGGGACATTTTGGGGTCATATTGGCCTTTATTTAGGGGTTTACGGCCTAAGGAGGAGCTTAGGCTGTAAACTCCTTTTCAACAGCTTAAATGGTCCAATTTTTAGCTATAAACACGAATCATAATGTTTAGCAAAAGCTAAGGTAAGCGGACTTACGATTTGGAAGCGTTTGGTTGCGGATTCGGGGCGAAAACGAGTCTAGAGAGAGAGGGTAAAAAGTCTCCAAATGGAGTTTACTCCCCTTTATATATGGGTGGGAGTTGGAGCTCAGTGGAATTCTACCCAATACTGTCGTTAAACGGGGCTTTTGGTCGCGCCCGATTTAGTGGTCGTAATAATAAAAACTAACTTTTCCAATTAAATGGAAATATGTATTATGTGTTTTTATTTCCTTTTATCACGACTTAACGGCATATTAAATGTAAACAAATGGAATGTTTATTAACTTGACGACCTCTAATTAACGGAATGATGAGATTAAAATAACTTTTAATCTTTGAAGATCGATTAGATCTTGAACAAGTATATGAATATGAAACAGCAAGAACACAATATTAATAACAAGGCAGAACGCAATAATAAGAACAAACAGCTTGAATCAAACGTGTCGAATGATTAAACAAAATCCTTAGAAGAGCTCGATTAAGAACATCAACTGTAAAGGATTGGAAGATTACAAGAAAGCAATATCATAAAACTCTGGAATGCTAAAACTGAAATCTTGAATCTTAACCTAATATGCATGCAAGCGATAACTTATATACTATACATAAAAGGCTCTCGGTTGGACAATCCCAAACCGGAGAATACAAGGCTAATCTACGAGCCCAAAAGACGCAACATAAAACAGAACTTCAGCCCAACAATCTCCCCCTTTGTGTCAATTTGGAGCGATACCTTCACTTCTTACTTGGGCCGGCGGCTGAAGCTGGTACCTTCTTCTTCACTGTACTAAACAGACACTTGGTTATGGAAAGGATGGTCTGTCTAAACCGGATGTACCAATTGATCATATCTTCAAAGTACTTGATGTCATCAGCCGAATTGTCCTTACACCGCTTGACGATTGATAAGACGTGTTCCAAGCAGGTAGTGGTGTAGAGGTGCTTGTCAGCTAACACGAACAGACATTTCTGTCCTTCGGCTCTGGTGAACATCACAGAGTTTCGCCTCGAATCTATCTTGCCCATTTTCATCGTGTTTAGATCACTGGCCGATCCCACAGGCTTGACTTTCGGTTTCTTCTTAAACACTGTGGCAACCTCCTGATCCATTAGGGCCACCTCCATGATATAGCATGCCAGCATCCTTTTGACATGGTCTAAGATGGGACCATATTCGGCTTCATTTGTCAGCAAGATGTTGTACAAGACTATCCAATCATGAGGGTTCAGATTGGGCAGATCCGCCAGAGAGATCATGTGAGCAGTTCTTGCAGATCCTCGGATAAGCTTGAACTTGACGTTTGTGAATCTCCCCACGGCAAACGGCTTCATCACCCGAACATTGAGAATCTTCTGGGCGCTCCATGTAAGGTATTGAGGGCGAGCGGCCTCCAGGTAGAAGTCAATGAGCTCCCTATCAAGCTCATCGTTCGGATGCGGGACTTCGAAAATGTTGGAGAAGGCGTGGAAGATGAACGCCTTTCGAGTCAGTGGTATATCAAACTGCGAATCAATGGTGTTGTTGCAGTCGAACGATATCACCGGCTCGAGCCATAGTATGCTTGGAGTCTCTATGGCCTCTTTTATCAGACGATCCCTGGTCCAGGCAGGGAAGAGCAGCTTTCGGCTCTCAAGGAGATCGTTGGCTTCTTTTTGTTTACGTTCGGCTTCTTCAGCTTCACGTGCCACACGACTGACATCGTCATCAGTATTGCGACTGTTCTTTCTCTTTAACATGTCCGCAATAGTCTCCTTGTCTTCATCTTCATCTTCATCTTCATCTCCTCCCTCTGCAATGTTTTTGCCCTTGTCCTTCACACCCGAACCCGAGGCATGACCAGTTGGGGTTGGTTTGGTTGTGTGAGTTGCTTTTGAGGAAGGAGGTGGTTTCGATCCTTTCTTCTCATCTCCCCCTTGTTTCGGAATGGACACGAAACTAGGTAGACCTTCAATTTTGCTTAAGAGGTCCAGGGCCGGAGAGAGTTTCTCAGCGAGGGTACGCCTCACTGAGTGATTGAGGATGGGGTCGTGTGCTTCCAAGATGTTGGATAGAGCTGCGTGGACATCCGAAACACACGTCTTGATGACTTCCCTCTCGGATCGAAGAGCCTCCAGTTGTTGTTCGGAGTTGGAAAGTTGGGTGCTCTTGACCTTGAGGGCAGTAGTCTTACTCGCCAGGACGTCCATCAGTGAATTTTCAGCCGCAAGATCCTCTTGTAGCTTTGCCAAGCGGGCATCGATGGAGGCACGGAGTGCCGAGTTGTCGTCGCTAAGGTTTTGTCTGAGGGTAGCGAACGAGGATAACTCCGTCGTTACAAACTGGGCCAATTGATTAACAAGTGGTTCCAGAGTTGTTTTGGTGACTTCGGCGCTTTCCTGCATAGACTGCAGCAGGATTGTAGTATCATGGAATAGTTTATCGACTTTTTCGGTCGCAGCCTCACAAGCTCGGGTGGAGGCGTCTATCGCAGCAGTTGCTGAGGCCATTGAATCATGTTGAGCCCTAGAGAAGGCATCAACTATCCTCTGAAGGGCAGCTTCAGATAAGGATGACTGCTGGTTGGAAGAGGAGGCGAGAAGTTGATCAACCTTCTCGTTAAGCTCGCGGAGATGCTTCTTTGTCACTGGAGCATCATCCTCCTCATCACTCTGAACTTGAAACGGACTATAGTAGACCGAATCAAAGTTCAGGTGATCACCTCCTAGGTATTGATCATCGCCATCGGAGGCGTCTTCTGGAGATTGAGGTGGTGGTGAAGCTGGGGGTGTTATGGGTTTGGTTGGTTCAGGTCGAGTGGGTGGGGGGTTAGTTTCGGGTGGTGGTGGTGTATGGGTTTCGGTTTGTGGAGGTTCGGTTACAGGTGGGGTTTCGGTAGATGTGGTGAATATGGGTGGTGGTATAGGGAATGAGGTTGGTGGTATAGTAGGGTTTATGGTGGGAATGGAAATAGGAATTGTGGGTGGAGGGGAAGGAACTGGGGATTGGTGAAGTTCCATCTCCGGGGTTGGGGACCGAGGGGGTGTGTTGCCTCTTTGTGGAGATTCGTCTCCTTGTGATCCCTCAGAGTCCGAACTCCCACCTTCGGATTCACTGGAGGTTGAGGGAAGGACGAGCTTTCGCTTCGGTTGGGTCTTCCTCCTTTTCGGTTGTGGGGAGGAAGCAGCCTTCGGTTGTTTGCGTTTCTTGGGAGTAGGTTTTGGGGCTTTGGATGGTTTCTTCCCCTTGTCTGCCTTCTTACCCCTGGCCACCGGTTTGTCTGCATCATGAATCGATCGCAACATGTCCGGTGTCAGTTCCCTCGGACCAGATGGCCCTAACTCCTTGATCGCCTTGATCATACTGTTGTCTGATGGCACACTTCCATACATCGACTCCGGGATAGAGCCAATGAAGGAGAATCTCGATGCATCGGATACGATGATCTTCTTGGTATGGAACGTACCAACAGAAGACATCGGTGCACCGTCAGCAGTTGGGACCTCAAACCTGTCCATGGCCCATCTTGTGATCAAGATCCAGAACCGGGCCAGCGACACTTCAGAGTGTCGAGAAGTGGAAGAAAGGCTCTGAATCAGCTGTTGCCAAAGGACAAACCCATAATCGAGGTTGATCACGTTGTATACCCCATACATGATTGACAGGAAAAGACGACTGGCCCCGTCCGATCCTGAGCTCCTCTCAGACAGTCCCTTGAAGAGAACTGTAAATAACCCATTCCACAGGGGCGGTAGGCATGACTTCTTGAACCTTGCGACGGAGGTAAGAACTTCCGTGTAGCCCATGTTGTAGAACATGCTGTATAACATACCAACCGGAATCGTCTCCGGGTTAATACGCGATGGGTCTGCAGCAAACCCAAGCATGGTGCAGAAGCGGGGACGAGAAATCGACGTTTTGTGTTCCGCCACTTCGAAAAATATCCTGTCAACGCCCTTGTCGTAGTAGGCCGTCGCATAGACCTGAGATAGAGCCACCATTGGCACCGTTTCAATTCTGGACAATGCCGGAGCTAGCTGGGAGTACTTGAGGCATTCAATAACCGGCGACATGTAGGGATCATAGGCTAGTGGGTTCAGATCAATGACAAGGCATTGTTGAGGTCTGATGGGAAGAATTTGAGAAGTGGCATGAACGGATGAAGATTCAGCCATTGTTGCAGGTGTGGAGAAGAAGATGACCGGGAGAGAGTTTTGGGAGTAATTTTGCTTTGGGAATTATGGGGGCAGTAAAGAGGTAAAAGGTGGTGTGGATGGCTTTTTATAGTAGGTAATAGGAGAGAGAAAGATCGTTTCAAATCTCTTATTGAAATACGGAAGGGTTTTTGAGTGACTGATTGGTGACAGTTGGGACGTGCGATGATCACGTAGGAGAGAGAGTGTCAGATTCCTAGGATCACGCCGCCCAATATGCGCCGGTTCAGAGAGAGGAACCGTTTCCATTTCCACACGCGCCATTAATGCCAGATGGATGACGCTTCAATACTGCACACGCGTCCAATAGTGTCAGAAAAAGTGCGGCCGCTTCAAATTCACGCGCCCTCCTTTTGTACCGTCGTTTGAATTTCTATCCTTTGAACTTCCGCCGCGTCAGCAACTTTTTGTCTTTTCCCCTTTTTAATCTGCTGTATTCAGTTTAGGACCCACGTGGCTTATTTTTAGCCATAACTTCATTAGTAATCCCTCAGTAAAAAAAACAGCCTGTAATATAATTAGTAACGGAATTTTGAAAATCTTGGATTTTCGTGCAAAGAGTGTAAAAGATAAAGAAATAAAGCAACTCATGTTAGGATAATCTGTGATGTCAATTATGACACGAAACTGATGATCCCGGGCACGAATCGCTTCCTTCAAGATCAAGAGAGACCTCAAAGTGTTAGTGTGGAATCCCGTTGAATTACGATCAAACATTTATTAATAAATGTTGAAAGGCTTCTTTTAATAAGGCTTATCAAGGGTGGTTTTGCTTTGATTCAACAATTCAATTCTTGATATAAGAACGAAGGTGAACAAAGTACTTGTGAGACCGGTGTAGTCTGTTGAACAAGTAGGTTTGAGTTAATTTTGTAGTGGCTTGGATTAATATGAAATCTCAGATAAAAATTTAAAACTGGATCCCTTGGGAAGAAATGTCATGGTGTGTAACAATTTCATTGGAACCACGCAAAAAAAAGAGATTTCATGAAGGTACATTCGTTAATTCATTGGTGAAAACTTGATCAAGTTAATTGGTCACCGTCAATTCGTTGGTGTTGAGTTTTGGGTTTCACTCAGCTCGTAGTGGCACGAGGCTAAGATCATAAACACAGATGTTGTGTAACCATAAACCTCAGTGGTAGTTGCTGAGAGTCTCAAGGGTTACAGTGATGAGGCGAATGTTATGGAGAAGTATAATGGGGATGGTGAAAGAAGACATAGTACCTCTGCTGCGAACAAAAGGACCAAACAGGAGACTCTAAACTCATGTGAGAAAAGAGTGAGGTAGCTCATGATTAAAATAAATGAGTTAGCCTTATTGGGAAGACAAGGTTTGTGTATACCAGGTCATGAAGGCTATTATTCAAAATCTTATGAGGCTTGGGATACATACAGCAGCATGTTTCTAGGGACACTTAAGTAAGTCATCAAATATATCCCCATAAACGAATGAGCACACAAAAAAATATTTTTGGAGTTTTTGAAATTTGAGAAAGAGAAAAAAAATTTAAAGTAAAAAAAAACATATAAAAAAAATTATAAAAGAGTTAAAAGAAAAGAAATACGATTTTTTAAAAAAAACTTTGGAAAAAAAATTGAAAAACCGAACCCGAACGTTCGGTTGGTTTCGGTTGATGAAAATTGTGAAAAACCGAACCCGAGCGTTCGGTTGGTTTCGGTTGAGGAAAATTTTGAAAAACCGAACCCGAACCTTCGGTTGGTTTCGGTTCAGAAAAATTTTGAAAAACCGAACCCAAACCTTCGGTTGGTTTCGGTTCAGAAAATTTTTGAGAAACCAAGAAGTTTAGATATGCAATAATAAAAAAACTTTTTACATAAAGAAAAACAAATTTTGCACCAGAAATATACAACAAGGAGAAACTACCTTTGAAGTAATGAGCGAGTGAAATGGTTGAACCGAACCCGGACGTTCGGTTGGATTCGCTGCTTACGTTTTGGATCGAGAGGTAGTGTGAGGAACTGACTCTGATTCCATCATACCTAGCCCTTGCAAAATTTTATTGAATGATGCTTCTGGAAGAGCTTTGGTGAAGACGTCAGCCAGTTGATCAGTGGTTCTTACGAAGTGAACTTCGACATTTCCATCTTCCACATGATCTTTGATGAAGTGATACCTCAGTGCTATGTGTTTGGTTTTAGAGTGTTGCACCGGGTTATGACAGATCCTAATTGCACTTTCAGAGTCACAATATAGAGGGATCTTCTTCATATTGAGTCCATAGTCTCGAAGTTGACTCTGGATCCAAATCACTTGTGATGTGCAGGATGTAGCGGCAATGTATTCCGCTTCAGCAGTAGACAGCGACACACATGTTTGTTTCTTGGATTGCCAGCTGACCAACTTCCCATCAAGAAATTGACAGCCACCAGTTGTGCTTTTGCGGTCGAGTCCACATCCTCCAAGGTCAGCATCAGAATAGGCTTGAACGAAGAAGCCAGAGTTGGATGGATACCATAGACCTAAGGAGGCGGTTCGCTTGAGATAGCGTAGGATGTTCTTCACTGCCAGCATGTGAGGTTCGCGTGGGTTAGCCTGAAATCGAGCACAATAACATACAGAAAACATGATATCAGGCCTGCTAGCAGTTAGGTACATCAGTGAGCCTATCATTTGACGATAGAGCGTGATGTCGACAGCCGGTTTATCCAGTGAAGGGGTAAGTTTGGTGCCGAATGCCATAGGGACTTTGACTTTTGAGTCTCCCATCATGCCAAACTTTGCTAGGAGAGTCTTTGTGTAAGCTTCCTAATTGATAAAGATGCCTTCGGGTCCCTGTCTTATATTTAAACCAAGGAAAAAATTAATAGGACCCATTGAGCTCATTTCAAACTTAGTCTCCATCAACTTTCTGAATTCAGCTGTTAAGCTGGGATTCGTAGAGCCAAAGATGATGTCATCGACATAAATTTGAACTATCATAAGGTGGTTACCTTCCTTTTTGCGAAAGAAGGTTGGGTCAACCGAACCTTGTTTGAATTTGGACATCTTTAAAAATTTTGTAAGCGTTTCATACCAGGCTCTCGGAGCTTGTTTGAGGCCGTACACAACTTTATCCAGAATGTAGCAATGATTTGGATACTTTTCGTTCACGAACCCTGGAGGTTGCTCCACATACACAGTTTCTTCAAGTTCTTCATTGAGAAATGCACACTTGATGTCCATTTGGAAGACCTCAAAGTTTTTGTGAGCAGCATATGCCAGAAATATTCTAACCGATTCTAGCCTAGCTACTGGAGCGAACGTCTCTTTGTAATCTATCCCTTCCTCCTGACAGTATCCTTTGACAACCAGACGAGCCTTGTTCCTTATGACATTACCTTCCTTGTCCATTTTGTTTCTAAAAACCCATTTGAGACCAACAACTGAAGCATCCGGAGGAGTTGGAATGAGGCGCCAGACTTTGTTCCTTTCAAACTCGTTTAGTTCGTCTAGCATTGCTTGAACCCAATCAGAGTGATCGAGGGCAGTGTTCACTGTCTTCGGTTCAACTTTTGATACAAATGAGTTAAACATACAAAACTCAACCTTTGAGAATAAGGATGTCTGTTTTGCCTTCAGTTGAGATCGGGTCAGAACCTTCTCAGATACATCACCAACTACTTGAGAGATAGGATGATCTCTGGTCCATTTGGTAAGAGGAGGGTAATTCGGATCGAAGGTTGGATCTAGTTCAGCGTTGATCATCTCTTCAGGCTCAGATTGGCTATCGAAATCAAGTGTCATATCATCGTGCTCCCCCTCAATTGATGAGTCTTGAGAAACATGAGGTTCAGGGGTTGCTTGTAGTGCTGGATTTTCAGGCATTGAAGCGCCTCCGTTTGGAGGGGCACCTTCGGATGGAGAGTTACCTTCGGTTGATGAAGGACCTTTGGTTGAAGTAGTAGAGCTTGGCTCCCCCTGGACTTGTGAGCTAGGCTCCCCCTTGACAAGAGAACTTGGCTCCCCCTCGACTGAAGCATTGTTGGGTGGAGATTCATCAGTAGGCGATTCTCCTTCATGCATTCTTCTTGCAGCATCTTCGACAGTCTGCTTCATATGATCTATTTTGTTGTCGGCTGCACCTGCTTCTGAGAGAGAAGCTTTTTCCGGTTCGTCAAAGAGATCCAGAAAATTCTCGTACATATTGGCGATTGAGACTGTGACTTGACTAGTTTGAGGAAAGATTTCCCTGGCAGTGTCATCTATGACCTGTAGCTTCTTGACATAGCTATCGTCGAAGGTCACATAGTATGTCTCTTCAATCCTTCTTGATCGTTTGTTTAGGACCCTATACGCCTTTGAAGTGAGTGAGTAACCCAGAAAGATTCCCTCGTCGGCTTTAACATCAAACTTGTTGCGGTGTTCTTTAGAATTAAAGATGAAACACCTTGAGCCAAAAACATGGAAAAATTTCACATTGGGCTTCCTGTTGTTTAATATCTCATATGGTGTGAGCGTGAATCGCTTGTTGAGATAGGACCTGTTTTGTGTATAACAAGCAGCAGAAATAGTGTCAGCCCAAAAATAAAGAGGTAAGGAAGCGAAACTTAACATAGTTCGGGCAGCTTCACACAGAGATCGGTTTCGTCTTTCGACTATTCCATTATGCTGTGGTGTGTAGGGAGCTGAGAAATTATGGCTAATTCCCTTTTCTGCAAGAAACACTTCAAACTCCCTGTTCTTGAATTCGAGACCATTGTCGCTCCTGATGTTGCGAACGACCTTCTTGAGCTGGACTTCAATTTGCTTGATAAACACTTTCAGCTTTTGAGTCGCTTCAGATTTGAGCTTTAGAAAGAACACCCATGTAAATCTAGAGAAGTCATCAACGACAACAAGAATGTACTTGCTACCACCGGTGCTTTCAATAGATGAAGGACCACACAAATCGATATGAAGCAATTCGAGTGGTTCAACAATTTTTGTGTTAATTATGGATGGGTGACTTTGACGACTCTGCTTTCCCATTTCACATGCAGCACATAAATGCTCTCTGTCAAACTTGAGCAATGGAAGACCCCTAACATGACCTCCAGTGACAAGTCGGTTGATATCTTTGAAATTGAGATGAGAGAGTCTTCTGTGCCACAACCAGCTTTCGTCGGATTGAGCTTTTGATAGCAGACATATTGTTGGGTTTCCTTTGATGGGTTTCATGTTCAGAGGAAACATTTCACCCTTTCGTTCTGACTTCAGAATCACTTTCTTTGTCTTTTTCTCTATGATTTCAGAACCTTCATCATCGAATGAAACTTTGAGACCTGTACCTCCAACAAGCTGAGATACACTGATGAGGTTGTGTTGAAGTCCTTCCACATAGGCCACCTTCCTTATGGTAAAATCACCATTTGTTATCATCCCATATCCCTTTATGGTGCGGAAAGAGTTATTTCCAAACTTAACGTTGCCACCATTTGCAAGAGATCTGTATTCCCTGAGTTCCTCTTTCCTTCCTGTCATGTGACGCGAGCAGCCACTGTCGATGTACCATTCTTCGTCAAACTGCTCGTCAATTATAACCTGCAAAAATTAAGCAGATTTAGGAACCCAAAGTTTCTTGGGTCCATGTGAGGTTTTCATGGGAACAGGAATAGTTAGAGAGATGTCAACAAGATATGTTCGTTTTATTAGAGTTGTTTCATCTTTCTTTTTAATGGTGAAGACTTTTATTTTGTTAGGATTGGGTTTGTTCGCTTTAGACTCAGGTTTGAATTGATCGACCTTCTGCTTTCCCTTCTGTTCAGCAGATGGACGAGGTTTTTGAGAACCCACGGAATTAGCGTTAGAGCAAGATGGAGATGAACAAGAAAAATTAGAAAGAGAGGATTTGCATTTGGATGGAGGTGTCTTCCTTGCTGATGACTCTAGGTTACCCTTTTGCTTTTGATCGTTGGTGGGTTTAACCTTTGAGTCTTGTCCTCGTCTGACTTCAGAGCCGAACCTCTGAGTTCGGTTGGAGTTGTTCTTGGAACCGAACCTTTGGTTTCGGTTGAAATCCTCTTGTGAACCGAACCTTGACTTTCGGTTGGAATTTTCTTGTGAACCGAACCTTCGCTTTCGGTTGTTGGAATCATCGTGCTTTCTTACGGGATTATTTTCATACTTCAGATTCTTGTCCTTGTGTGAATAGTATGCATTCTGGGAGTGCCAGAATTGTTTCCTTTCAGAAAGGTTTTTCCTGTATCTTAGGTTCCTTTCTATCTTTTTATCCCTCATCTGTTTAGGTTGATGATGAACGTTCGCTTTCGCTTTTGATGTCACCTTTGCTGGTTCCTTTTGAACTTTAGGAGTTTTTCTTTGAACCGAGGGAGCAGAGGGAATATCTGAAGAAGATTCAGTTTGCCCTGAGGAAGTAGAAGGAGTATCTGATGAAGTTTCATTTCGAGCTGTTGGCGTTGAATGAATGTCTTCTTTTGCTGAACGATCAACCTCTTGAGGAGTATCTTTTGTACCACTTGTGCTTGGTTCACTGAAATTATCAGGCTTGTTCAAGGGTTCAGGTATGTATCTCCCTTTCTTCATCCAGGAGGTTTTTTCAGATAGGCCAACGGTTTCGTTTCCATTATCAATAGGAGCTTCCCAGAAGAACTCATCACAGCCATCAGCATTGTCTTCGTTAACAATAGCCGTGAGTTCAGCTGTTTGATGTTCGGTTACTCCAGTCACTTTGTATACCTGATTCGGAGTGGTTCTGACTTTTTGATACACAACAGCCTTTTCTACTAATTTCGGGGACTTTTGTTGGGACAATCTAGCGAATTCCACAGAATTTTCAGAAACAAGATTTTTGTGGTTTTCAGTTTCGCTTTTAACAAATTCCGAGCAGTCAACCGTATCCTCTACAGAAATTTCACTCATGTTTTCGTCCTCGTTAAGCTCAGATGCATTTTCAACATCGATTTTATTTTCTGAGCTTACTTTGGCATTTAGAGAGTCAAACTTTTGTATGGTTTCGGTTCTCAGTTTAGGTCTGTCATTTTCGTCCAAAAGATTTTTGAGCATGTCCTTATGGTCTTTGGATTTAATGAAGGACTCAATTTTGTCCAGTCCAATTTGATAAGTTGGGTTGACATCATCAGATGAAATCACACTCTCACAATTGTAAGCTTCGGCATCGATTTCATCCTCCTTAAATTCTAGGAATGGTAAAATCATACGGTGGATCTTTTTGCCTATCTCACAGTCTAAGTGAAGCTGAGTAATATTGGAATATAAACGTTTAGCTATTAAACAAAAAACATTTCGTTGTTTTAACAATTTCAAATTGTCTCTCTGCAAATAAATGTTTTCGTCTTTGACTTTAATTAATTCCGACTCTTTTAACTCAATCCACATACGCCGCTCCTCACTCTTCGACGCCACCCTGCTTAATTGATCAGTCAGGTTAGAAATGGTGACTCGAGTTTGAGTTAAGCTACTATCTAAATGAGAAATTCTTGTGTTAACGTTTTTTAGTTCTTTATCATATGAGGATGAAGGTACTTTAAATGAAATAAAAACAGATTGTACCTTCTTTATCAGTTCATCAAGCTCATTGAACTGTTGGCTGAGTGGTTTGGCCGTGAAGCACATATCTTCCTGCACCTTCGGTCCATTGCTTCCTCCATCGGTATTGTATCCCCTCATCTGAGATGCGCTAGACACCATGCAGCATTTTCCACCACTGCTTTCCTCCTTAGCTATATAAGCCTTTCCATGAGTAGGCTTCCTCACTTCTTCGTCTTCTGAGTCAGTAGACCAAACTTCGGTGCTACCGAACTCATCGTCATTGACCGAACCCTGCACAATAAGAGCATTAATAGAAGGGTTAGCGGTAGACTTCTTCTTTCTCAACTCATCCAATCTCCTCTGCAGCACAGCTTCGTCATCATTTCCATTGTCCTTTTCATCCATCTTCTTAAGAACACAGTCCTTAGCGTAGTGGTTCTTGCCACCACAATAGAAACAGCTTACTCCGGAATCGCCTTCTGCTTTCGGTTCCTTTTTGGGCTCCTCAGCCTTCGGTTCATTGTTTGCTTTTTCAGAGCTGTAACTCCCCTGCCAGTTTCGGTTTTTGTAGCTGGGGAATCACTTCTTTATGAACCTCTTAGGATTGGATACCATCATGGCATAATCCTCAGTTGTGAGGTCATATTCTTCCAAGTTAAGCTCTTCGTCCTCCACCACAGCTTTACTTTTAGATATGAGGGCCAACGAACCAAGACTGGAGACAACATTCTTCTCTTGAACCACAATCTTTTCTTGGGACTTTAGAATACCCACTAGTTTCGCCAAAGAATATGATTTAAACTGTTCATGGGCTTTGACTGTGGAAACAACTGCTCTCCATTCAGATCGCAGTCCGTTCAAGAAAGTAACCTTCTGTTCGATGAGCTTCCTTTCAATGTCGTGTTTGATCATCTTGCTGAGAAGATGATTGAAGCGATCAAACGTCTGGGTCACAGTTTCTTCGGCCCCTTGCCTGAATTCACCAAATTTAGATAGAAGCAAGGTTTGGATGGAATGTTCAAGATCTTCGTCTGTTGAATACAGTTCGCGAAGTCTATCCCACACTTCCTTCGCCGTAGTGCATGAGCTGACCAGTCTGAATGTGTCGGACTGAAGGGCGAATCTGATCAACCTTAGTGCCTTAATATTGCACTGGAATTTATCTTTCTCATCCTGCGCAATATTCGTCACGTCCTTGAGCAAATCGTTGTACTCTTTTTGCGTCTTGATTATTCTGGATGTCGCGGAATGAGAAAACGGTCCGTTGATGATAGCTTCCCATATGAGAAAACCATTGTCTTCCGATCCAATCACATAGTCTTCAAAATGATGTGCCCATACTTCATAGTCATGGGTGTACAAGATTGGAATCTTTGTCGTCGAACCGATGCTGTTGGAAATATTAATAGGGTTTGATTGCGTTGCGTCCATAATGATCGTAATAACCTGTTCAAAGATCAGACTTGTAATAAAGCAGATTAGGGCAAAACAATAAATACTAAGATACGTCAATTAAGATGACGGCTCAATAAATATCGATGCTTGCGGAAAACCCTAATGGAAATCTTTTTCACAGAAAAGATGTGTATCGATTACACAGCCTCCTGCTCTGATACCAATTGATGAGATTAAAATAACTTTTAATCTATGAAGATCGATTAGATCTTGAACAAGTATATGAATATGAAACAGCAAGAACACAATATTAATAACAAGGCAGAACGCAATAATAAGAACAAACAGCTTGAATCAAACGTGTCGAATGATTAAACAAAATCCTTAGAAGAGCTCGATTAAGAACATCAACTGTAAAGGATTGGAAGATTACAAGAAAGCAATATCGTAAAACTCTGGAATGCTAAAACTGAAATCTTGAATCTTAACCTAATATGCATGCAAGCGATAACTTATATACTATACATAAAAGGCTCTCGGTTGGACAGGCCCAAACCGGAGAATACAAGGCTAATCTACGAGCCCAAAAGACGCAACATAAAACAGAACTTCAGCCCAACACGGAACTTTTATAAACCGGAATATTCCGTTAACGGTAACGGGGAAATGTAACGGGACAACTTGGGTTGTCACATCATCCCCCCGTTAGAGGGAATTTCGTCCCAAAATTCAGGTCTAGGCAAGGAAGTAGGTATGAATGGCTAAGTAGAGGTAAGAGAGTACTTCCTATACGGTTTGTCCTCGCATTCCCAAGTGATCTATGGTCTGTGTTTGTCATTCCAACAGACCCTTACGTACGGGATGCGGATTCCGTCTCGTGTAGCTAGTGGGTTCCAACTGGTGTATCTACGAGGTTAGGGTTCTTAATGGTTTCTATCAAGATGAGTGAGGCATGAAGAGTGATGTCGGGTAATCGCATATCAAGTCTAAGAAGTGGATCGACCGAGTGTGAATCTTGTGGTGCATCCGAAGGTAGTAGCGGCCTGAAAAGGGTTGGACCAAGTCTCCGTGAGAATTCTCATATGGTCCTAAGCTCTCGGAATGGTAGTGCTTTTCAGTACTCAGAACATAGTGTACTTCTATGGCAAGATCATCACCGGCGTGATCGCCATTCCTAAGTTCCTAACGTTCTCACTTGTACTGTGTGTTTAGCCCTTCAGGTTGGTTCTTAGGAATCGCGAGTGGTCTTTGGTTTCGTGTTTCTGTTAACTGGCTGATAGAGACTTTCTAGATCATCGAGTGGGTTGCATGACTACGGTTATCTGTCTGCTGTAGAGTGTCTATCTCAAGCTCGTGCAAAATGAACCTACACTAACGATCCTTGAGATACGGAAACCCTGAGGGTCGGGGAAGATATGGTTTCACCAAACGAGTGTTGGACTATCTCTGGAGGTGGTTCTACTATCTCAGCGTGAGATGGTATTCATGGAACACCTAATAGTCCAATTAACCTCTAAGACTTTGGTTTATTCTAGCGTGGAAAGTGCATGCTCCTGCATAACCCTTCGACTAACACCAGTACTGGTGTGGAGTCTATAACCTCTTCGAGATCTGGGTCATGAGGCTTAACGCAACTACTTTCGCACATGATCAAGTATTCTTGACTGCGAAGGTTATCCTGTGGATTCTCGGTATTCTAGTGTTTACTTCGGAGAATGAAGTCTATCATCTACAGGGCGACGACGATTTCCTCCATACGAGAGGGTGGAGGGTGATAGGCACTACCTGTCTATAACAGGGTGGGCAAATTGCCTGAGTAGTAAGAGCATCTACTACAACTACTCTTCCAAAGGTTCTGAGTTTCCTCGGTCTAGGTCAATTCTAGTGAGTATAGGGTCTCATCACTCAGAACTTTACTAGCTTAACCCGCAGTGATTCTCTTGACTCCGGCTCCTATGTTATGGAATAGGGTGAAAGTGTTTTGCGAAGAGGTTCGTGGTAAAGCTCATGCTTGGCTTAACCACCTGTACTTGGTGTATGCAAGCAATATACAATTGAGATCGGCAGGATGTTCAGCTGTGCGACTCCACCACAAACCCACAACCCAACGAGGAACAGGGAGTAGGGAGGAAACACACACCTTAAATCTTTTTGATCTCAATTATATACCACCTTTACGCATATACCTAGTTATGGTGGTCATTCCTTATGAGTTCTAATCTCTATGTTTACGAATCTGACGTGCAAGGTGCGAAGGGTCTTTTTGGGGAAACTATGAAGTACGCTTCGGATGGTTATCATCTTCTGGAGTATCTATAGTGTCTTTCGCTTCGGTTTCCATCTAACTACGAGGGGTCAGTTAACGGGGCGGGGTACCCTCTCCTGGGTACTTCGGAAGGTTTGAGATAAGAGAGACGATTGACGGATCGCATTAGGTTTGATTTATTTGTGTTAGGTTTAGGTTCGGGAGAACCTTTATTTCCCGACATGGCTACGGGGAAAGTTCTTTTTACACAGCACTAAGAATGTACACATGGCTGCACGTAGTCGAATCATGATCAATAGAGTCGTCGAAGTTGGCACACTCCAACATGATATATAATGAAGATCGATAGAGTCATGTGCCGAACAGGCACACAAGTTCTAGGCGTCTCAGGTTTCATCCTATGTATCAGTACCGCGGATACTTGGACCGATAGTGTCGACGCGGAACTATAGAGGGTCCTAAGTGTTTCGGAATAGAGTACCTTTTCATGAGTGGATTCTCACAAGGCATTTCTATAATCGCCTCACATATACTAGTCATGTATATTTAAGGTGGGGAGGACTGTTGATTGAGCGACCCTGCCCTAAATCCACAACCAAACAAGGAACAGGAAATGAGGCGGCATTCGCTCACTCTAGGTCTGTCCATCTTAAATATACATGGCCGTAACGTATATGTTTAGCCATTATAGTTTTACCTGATGAATTTTTAAATTTTATAATAGTGTTGCGACTTTCGCCTTACTAGGAAGAATTTACATTTGAATTAGTCTTTTATTGTTTTTAGTTTAGTTACCTGAGATCGAGAGACGTACCAAAAATCTAACGAGTTCCTTGATGCTTCTCTCTAAGCAGTAGAGTGAGGCTCCTCCTGTGTCTTTGTTGTTTCCTTCAGCTGGGCAATCCTTCTTGAAATGTCCCATTTCACCACATAGGTGACAAACGGGATTGGTCGCCGCATTAGTGATTGATGCAATACGCTCCACCGGAGTTCTGCATACACGAGCAGTATGCCCCTTCATGTTGCACCTAGCACATAAGAGTTCCCGGCAGGCACCATGATGATGGTAGCTGCAGTGGGGAAGGTCTCCTAGGTATGGTCTTCTCAAGATCGGGAGGGAAGGATTGACAGGGGTATAGACTGCCTCAGCTCGTCGCCTTACAGAAGGTCCTTGAGCCGAGGTACTTCCCTCCTCAATCTTGAGTTTTCTCTTTAGTGAGTTCAGTTGAGGTTCTTGGGTGGCTGGGTATGAAAGTGTTGGTTGCTGCTGTCCATCGCCTGGATTGGAAATCCCGACAGGGCCCTTGCTAACATTGGCGGTGTTAGCATTCAGGTGAGCCATGACAGCTGCTACGGCTGCGGAGACTACAGCTTGAAATGTAGCTTCATCGAATAAGAGAGCAGGTTTCTTGCTTGTGGATTGGTTACGCTTCTTCGGTGGCATGGTTTTCCTACACGGAAAGGAATACAAGGTAATGATAGACGATGGTTAACCCTGGACATTTGTGTCCTGAACGTATTAGGCATAAATTTTTCCCGTGCCTTGGGTACTGGTCGTCTGAGTGTCAACCTACATCCCTATGATGTAGTCCTGGTAATTGAAGTGGGTGTATGAGTATCAGAAAAAGGCCATAAGATGCGAGTTGTTCCTACTAAGTTACCTTTATACTGGGAAAGGTTTCACTCTCCGGCCTGGAGAGATTTGAGAACAGTTCGGAACGAAACTGCAGAAAGAGAGGCTCACAAGGGCAAATGACTAAATTCTCTCAATAGAGATGCGGGGATCCGCCTTAATCGTGTATTTGGCAACGGGAAACGACGATTTTACCTAACACATAGCGTGAGTAGTGTAACCACTAACTCACTAAATTGTATTATTTTATGGGTGTATTAGCGTGACGAACACGAGGAAAAGACAATTCCCGGGTTCCATGTACTGGCTCCCTCGGTCTACCTCGTATCTTTGACTGGAATCAACGTTGGTTTCCTTCGGGTAGTTTCCTAGGGTCCTCTTCTCGTATGGACATATTGTATTTCTACTACGCCTTCCTTCTGATTCCGACTCTGGGTGTCACCGCTTCATGATGGATGACTGGAATCTCGGAAGTTTAGGCGAATCTCTCACCATTGTCCCTAAAAGATATAGGCACTTGGTGAATTCAATAGTCTCGACCCAGCTCATTTATTTCCGAACTGGAAATCTTCTCAATGAACCTCTTCTGGGCCTGAATCAATTTCTCTGTCATGCACTGAAGTGGATAGGGTTGTCTACAGGGTTCGTGCGAGAATGGAAATGTCTAAAGAATCCTAAGAGATTATTAACATTTCACTGTATGATCCATATCGAGTCCTGCTACGATTACACAGGGTATACAAATCATATATAACTTAGATCCGATAGGCCTTCGAATATGTGATACTACTCGGAATCCACATCCAAACAAGGAAAAGGAAGTAGAGCGACACCACGCATTCTTAGCCTATGGGATCCTTATTATATAAAACCTTGGGAGTACACCCTCTGTAGTTGTAGGTATATCAATAAGGATCTTTTTAGTTATTCACGCAAGGTTGTTTATGGATTCTAAAATACCCCTATGGTATTTTAATTCTTGTTTGTTTCTTATCTTCTGAGTTTCATTATGGGATTAGTGTGGATCTTTTAGTGTTCCAAAATACTCCTATAGTATTTTAACTTTATGTTTGGCTCTAGCATTCCTAGTTGGTAAGTTTCAGACCTGTTGTACACCACTATCACTTCCAAGCACATGTTCATCGCATCTCGGATAAATGTAGTTGATCAGGTTACATTTATCCCAGCTTACGATTACATAACTGCCCAGGTTTGACGGTAATGCTCAACATCCGAAGACTTTTATTCTTGTTATTCTTGTGATACTTTTGTTCAAGTGTTTAGATTCTCGATATTATTATACTTTGGTAAAATATGGTTATATTTTAAAGTATAATTCTTGGTCAGAGTGTTTTATTCGTTTGTGTTTATAGGTTGTATATCTTTTATGAATTGATATACTTAGCTCACTATAAACAATGCTCTGATACCAAACTGTCACACCCCAAAACCGGAACGGCGGAAACGTTCTGGGTGGATGACGTCATGTCAAGTATCACAACACATGCATTATAGTAATCAAAGTACAACAAGACATTGCATTAATAGTAATAATTTTACATGGTTACATTACAACAATTCAAAGTAATACAGACAAATGTAATAAGTACAGCAAGGTACTAAGCTATCTTCATCAACAGCTCCTGGGGTGTACCTGTCTAATCCTAACCTAAGTATACAAGTTATTTGCAAAGGGAGTATCGACATTTTTACAAATGCTGGTGAGTTCATAAGCATTTAGTGACATTTATTCAAATAACTTTATAAAGTAGTAGTTTAAGTGTTTACTGTGTATTAGAGTTCTTTCCAGAAAATCCTATATTTTGTTTAATAAAGCAGCCTTCTACCAAGACTGGTCAGTGTTATGTGGTAAAAAGTAGTTTTCCCTTAATTGCTATCATTATCAAAATACTGAATTTGATTATTAAAGAAAGCAAGAGACGTCAGGGAAATACATATGCCTCAGTAGTGAGGACTGCTGACTAAGGCAAGGGAATCATACACTCTAGGAAAGTATCGAACAAACGACACGCCTGGTTCAGTCTAACAAGTGGAGACACAGACCCCAGAAGGCACCAAATGAAAGGTACAACTGGTAAGGTCTAAAACAGTGAATACAGACCCCAGACAGTATCAAATGAAAGATACGTCTCGTAAGGTCAAAACAGTGACTCTGAAAATGAGATACCAGCATACAGTGTAAATTGTCGGCGAAATACCGTTACCTTAAGGCCAATGAATTATAAGGTAACCCGGGATACTCGTAACCATACTGACTAGAGTACCAGACGCCCTACAAGCGTCTAAAATATGACATTTGTCACCCGTTGGCTTGGTAGGCCGGGACTGTAGCTAGCAGTCTGGGTGCGGGGTTGTCAATCCCGTATAGATCTATACACACAATGTCCGCTCTCCCTACAGGAGATTCTGGTTACCAACTAGACGACGGAGAAGGCCGTGTCCTGAAGATGCATCCCAAATACTGGGTAGAGACTTCCAAATAGTGGGTAGTGTGTAAGTGCTGAACTAGAGGTAGAGACTTCCAAATACTGGGTAGTGTGTTTCTAATGTAAGTGTAGACTAGAGGTAGAGACTCTTAACTGAACTGACTAGAGAATTCTTGTAGGTCCACACTCATATACATAATATATAACTAATGAATCAAACGACCTTCGAACGGCCATCCGATCCCACCAGACCAAATCTCAACGAAGAAAAGGAAATAGGGCGGACGAGTCTTCCTAAGTCTTTCAATCATTACTTATATGTACCTATATAAGAACAGACATACATCTAACTACGACTGAGTGTGTATCAAGTAGAAGTAATTCTTGTGAAGTAGGAGTGTCTAACAATTGAAGTAGGAGCGGTCGCAAGTGAAGTAGGAGTATCGAACAAGTATAAGCGTATCACGAAGTAGAGACGACAATAAGTGAAGTAAGAGCGTCTATGAGGTATAAGCGACTACATGTATAAGTGAAATAGAGACAATAACAGGTGTAAGTGTATCAGGAAGTGAGAGCGTTATCAAGTAGTAGTTTACAATAAGTAAAAGCGAAGTAGCGGTAACAAACCAGTAAAAGTATACAACGTGAAATGGAACTTTGATGAAAACCTTGAAAAAACCTTTATACTTAGGAAAACTCGCATTTGGTATTCTTTGGTAAAATAAGTGTGAAAACCTCTAGAAATCCTTGGAACCATTATAAATCGGTTTGAAATGATTTTGAATAAAACAGTATAAGTAAGAGTTTGAAACAGTTTGAAAACCTTTTTGAAATTCATCATAGTATCCTACTCGGTAAAACAGTATACAGTGTGGTAAATCATTTTGCATGCGGGTTATCAATCACATGTGATTGATATGATAACTGGCATGTTTAACCTGTATTCCCCCCCCCCCCCCCCCTATAAAACATGTAAAAACATTAAAAAGGTTCATTTAGGGGTATGAACTCACCTGTTGTAAGTAGGTCTGACGAAGGTGCCGTTTGGGCGTTCGGTGTCACGTAAGGACTCGAACACACACAATGACCTATTTAACATATGATAACATATGTTCACATACAATTAGTATATTTAATACTAATTAAACAAGTATACGCGCTCAAAGGAGCGGAAAACACTTTGGTTAAGTGTTTGGGGTGTCCCGGGTAGCATCTAAAGGTGTGTATGGCTTAGGAATGGAGTTTACTCTCCGAGAGTAAACCCTTATTACTTAGTTTACGGCCCAGGGACTACTCACCATGAGTTTACGGCCGTAAACTCATGGTGAAGGGTTCTAGTGTGTTTAAGGCTTCTAGCTTGATCATGTAATTATTCTAGGTCCAATTCCAAAAGGCATGAGTGGGTTTAGGGTCTTTAAGGGCTTCATTAGGGAGTTTACGACCCAGGGACAACTCCTAAGGTGGTTTACGGCCGTAAACTCTCATTCTTTGAGTTTGGTGATGTTTAAAGCCCATAATACCTTCCTAGTAATTTGTAATGAAGTGTGAGGCCATTTGGGGGAATTAAAACTATCATTTGGGCATGTTTAGGGGTGTTTACGGCCTTGGTACATACCTGGGTCGTAAACTCCCTTTAATCCCCCAAATCTTAGTGTTTAAATGATTTAAACCCAATAGGATAAGCCCCTAATTTATGTATTAAGTCCAAGAGTGTTTTAGGAGTGTGTTTGGGGCATTTTTGCAAGGGTTTGAGGTGTTATGGCCTAAGCATATGCCTGGGCCGTAAACTCCTTTTTATGCCTCAAAATGATTGTTTTAATTGATCAAACACTCCTAGGCTAAATCCTCAATTTATTTCCAAGCCTTTAGGGACATTTTGGGGTCATATTGGCCTTTATTTAGGGGTTTACGGCCTAAGGAGGAGCTTAGGCCGTAAACTCCGTTTCAACAGCTTAAATGGTCCAATTTTTAGCTATAAACACGAATCATAATGTTTAGAATAAGCTAGGGTAAGCGGACTTACGATTTGGAAGCGTTTGGTTGCGGATTCGGGGCGAAAATGAGTCTAGAGAGAGAGTATACATAGAGAGAGAGAGAGAGGATAAAAAGTATCCAAATAGAGTTTACTCCCCTTTATATATGGGTGGGAGTTGGAGCTCAGTGGAATTCTACCCAATACTGTCGTTAAATGGGGCTTTTGGTCGCGCCCGATTTAGTGGTCGTAATAATAAAAACTAACTTTTCCAATTAAATGGAAATATGTATTATGTGTTTTTATTTCTTTTTATCACTACTTAACGGCATATTAAATGTAAACAAATGGAATGTTTATTAACTTGACGACCTCTAATTAACAGAACTTTTATAAACTGGAATATTCCGTTAACGGTAACGGGGAAATGTAACGGGACAACTTAGGTTGTCATAGTTTGTCCAAGCCTGGACTGAATTGATGTCCTCAATTAGTAGTATGATATTAGTAGTCATAAATTAGAACGGGAAATAAGTATTGGGTAGAGAGTATGATTATAATCCATGTCACATGTCCATCAGATATCTTGTAGAATGGAGGAATATTTGATCACTTATCTTAAGGACACATTACTAACTAGGTCAGAGTTCGACAGTGGAACCTGTTGGATTAGGTGTCTAAGCCCATGACTATAATTGGTGTATACTTGAATTGAGGGTAGCATAGTCCTTTTGGGTTGCCTTCAAATCTGACAATTGAATAGGATAATTATTAGAGAGAGAAGAATGATTTTGTTAAGTTATCACTTGGTTATAAATTAATTAGAAATCAAAATAAATGATTTATTAATGTATTATGGAAATAATATATTAACTAGAAATCATATTTTTTTAATTAATATTTAATCAGAAATTAATTTGGAATTAATTTTGAGATTAAAGGAATTAATTGAAACTCCAAGGACTAAAGGTGACAATGTTCAATAGTTGAGCATTAAGCATTCTAGAACATAGCTAAAGGGAGGGGGGAACAAGTTCTAGATGATATCTAGGGTTTCCTTGGGCTCTAAGGGTGCCTTGGATGCCTTAGGGAAGAGGTTAAGGATCAGGGTTATCTTGGATACATCTGCCTTATCCAGTACCTTCCTAACACCTATATAAACCATCCTTAGGGTTAGATTTTGTCCATGCACTCCTCCAAAAGGTTTAGAGCTCTCTCTCTCTCTTTTTGTAAATTATTCCTTGGTTGCTTGAGTTTGTTTGTGAGCCATTAGAGGTGTGACACTTGTGGCGCTTGCTACCAAAGGTCTTTCAAGCGAGGATTCAAGATTGTTTACAATAACAATCTTAAAGGTATGTATTATAACCCTTTATTATGTGAATTTCTATTATAATACATATAACCTAGGGTTTCTAGTTTTGTGTTCTATGTTTACATGTTCAATTAGAGAAAACTTAGATCCAATCAATTAAGGGTTGCATGCACACATAGGATATGTTGTTATGCTCAAAACTCATCACAAGTATGATAGTGTGGGAATACACAAGAGGATTCTTGTGGTATGGTCACCTTGAGATGAGATCAAGTGTCCACTATCTTTGAATATAGTGAGGTCAGGTTTTCGTTGATGGTTTCAGGTGATCAAGGGAAGTGAATCGACAAAGAAAACTTTTGTTGTCTTTGATGTATACGGACTATGAGAATGATACCCCTTGTAATTATGAATGATTCTCATGATTAATAACTGGTTGGGGATTTGTAGACAAGGTGTGTGGTTGTTCAGTTTGATTCTAGATAGAGAATCGGTGATATAAATGGACTGTAAGAATTACTACATATGAGATTCTTGATGTTAGATGCGATTATGATTGGGAACTTTACGATTTTGCATCTGAGATTCATAATCTCTTTGTGTTTGATTGGTATTTATCTAAAATATCATCTTGTGTTGGTTATACATTCCAACGGTTAGGGATGTTATGTATCTAGTTTAGACCGTTTGAGATTTGGTTTGTTTCCCATGTAGTTAGTGGTAGTTTGAATCATAAGTAAGGGAGAATTGGGCATTCTTCTTAGAGGATCATCAAACTACTCAAGTTTATGGTTTTAGAACAATAGCTCAAATTGAATATGTGGTTCGAGTATGCGAGACTTTGGTTTAATATTTGGTCAAGATAGGGGTACAAAGCAAGTGGCCCTCAGATGTATATGCTCAGAAATGCATGACTCATCTTTGCGGCAGTAAGCTGGTGGAGAAGGAGCTTGGGTCGCTCAAATTGGGTATCGCTTGTTGACGGATTTGGCATCTCATTGTATAGATTGTAATCTACAATCTAGGATGGGAAGTTGTTGATCGGTCAACTAACTTTAAAGTTTGGAATGTGTATTTCTTCATGGGCTTTCTTGGTAATGTATTGGGTCATTATATTAGTCGTCAATGAATTCTCAATCGTTGGTCATTTCGTTCATCGTTAATACGTGAGGTTCTTTGAAAGTTTCGAGTTGTATCAGTTGAAGGTCAATGGATGTGTCAACATATCGCCAAATTCTACATGTTATATATATATATATATATATATATATATATATATATATATATATATATATATATATAGCCTCTAGTTAAATTTACCCTTAATTCTCGGTTGTAGAATTTTTGTTCATAGCAGGCTCGAGTTTGGCAGATGTCCTTGGCTTTTGGAAGTTCGAATGTTGGGGCAGCATTGTTTACTTTTCCAAGTGTAACTTTAAATCTACATAAAATCCAATTTTTGCATGTCGTGTTGGCAGCGTTGGTATTTGGATTGGCCCGACCAAGGTCTTAAAAACATTTCTGGATAACTTTGAAAGTTTTATCATAAGACTTATCAAACTCCAAACCTTATTTTATGTTGCCCTTGTTGATTCCTGACGTTAAATCACCCAGGAATGAGATAGATACCTTTCTTAGGTCGTTGGTTGAAGTGCTTAAGCATTTATGGTACACATGCATACGTATTAAAGAAGGAAAAAATAAAGACAATCTTCATAATGAGAGCGATGTTTATGGACAATAAATGATTTTCCACTAGCAACAAGTTATCAGGTTGGAGCTGAAAAGGATACAAAGCATTTGCTACGTGTAAAGAATACACTCTTTCATTTCATGTATCAACTAAAGTCACATATGATGGGCATCAACGCTTCCTAGATGTTATCCATCCATGGATAAAAATTTCGGCCTTTAACGTTCAACACGAGACAAGAGTAGCGCCAAAACATTTTAGTAAAGAAGATATACAAAGTCAAATAGATCATCTACTGATTCGTCTACGATGATAACATCCTAAATTCGGAGGTATTATAAAACAACGGGAGGGGTTCGAGCTGAACGGGTCCAAATGAGGCATATTATTCAAACTCGAGTATTGGTCTTCTCTACAATTGAAACACAACTTAGATGGTATGTATGCCCATAACAATGTGGGAAAAGTTTCTTGGATACTCTTATAATGAACAATAAGTCTAAGTACACGTCAAACATATGAGACGACATAGAAAAGCTACTAAAATTTTGGACAACACAATGGTTAAGAATGAAGGGCAACAAGTTTTGTATACCCTGTGAAAAGTACTCATTCATGACCTATTATCAAAAACTATTTTGTCAATTTATACAAGATGTTAAATTTGTGGATGGATTTGGACCTAACATTGGCAAAAAAAGTGGCAAATGACAATATAAACATTACTAGGCTGAAATCTCATGACTATCAAATTCTTATGTAACGTTTGATATCAGTTGGAGTTAGAGGATTTTTTAGAAAAGATACATAAACACAGTAGTAAACCTTTGTACGTTTAAATTTTCTCCAAAACACTACTAACCGAGGATATGAGGAAAGAAAATGTTGGCATTATTACCATCTTGTTCAAGTTGTAATTGATCTACCTCCTAGATTTTTTATTATTATTATGGTTAATTTTCTTTTAAATTTACTTGATGAAGCGCTTTGCAGAGATCGAATATACATGAGGTGGATGTACCTGTTTGATAGGTATAATGTTTCCAAGAAAGCTTTAACATTCTGTTCGATGTACCTTCTAGAAGATGAGACTAAATTCAATCACCCTAAAAGAAATAAGGATTTCATTATTGAAAAAAAAATTCTTGGTGTTTGAGTCTAGATGTTGAACGACTAGCACGACACAAATCAACATTTTTCTCTCGTGGAAAAACTTATCATCGAATGGGTTGTCCTCGATACGTGTGAAGAAATAAAAAATTATATGAAGTAAGTGTTCCTATCTTGATCTTTTCATAACTTCTTTTTGATGTTTTTTCCGGTTGCTAATTCTATATCTTTTTGTCATGAATGTAATGAATTCAAGGCTACACATCCCCAAAGTGATATAAAAATAAATTTATAGACTAGTTTCTCAAGAAGGTGATATAACACGCATGTATGTTGAACAATAACAAATAAAGAATATATGTATGTATGTATATATATATATAACAAATTAAACTATACTTGGTAGGTCTTATCGATGTAAACACAAATTTCTACAGAATTTCGCAAAGAGTTCTATGCTTTTTCAATGGGTGCGCAAATACATGCCTCTATTTACTCTGCTTACAAATTTTGGGGTTTTAGTAGGGGAGTGAATAAAGAGATATATTATGGCCTCAGCTGAAGATATTATCATGTTGTTTTATCCATATAGTTATTAAACTGCACCATTTCAATGAAAGTGGTTCGATATGTCAAGGGGAGTTATATCTTAAAATAATCTCACTGGTATCAACATTGAACACGAACATGACCAAAAAGATCAACTCATATTTGCCATGCATGCCAAAGAAATGTTCTACGTCCCATAACCAGATCTAGGAAACACTAACCATCAGTGGGTCGTCGAGAATGTTAACTCATATTTGCTTTGCAAGCCCGTGTAAAAAATATTTACAAAAGCTCTGTCCAAAACTTTTATAATCGCTTAAACAAAAATTTGGACATTGTTAGAGGGTGAAACTAAAATTGAAGTTATCTTGCCCATGAGTATTGTAAATGATGCATAGGAAAGGAAATGATCCGTCTGGCTCACGCTTGCTGGTTTTCAAGTTCAAAGAGGTCAGTTACACTAACTCTTCTATTTAGTAGGCATTACTTGTTTTATGTTGTTGTTCACATATACCTAATCTAGTAAAGTGAACAAGGAAAGGCAGAAAGTAGTTTGTTCGCTAGTGAGAGAAGTAGACAAGAGTCGTTTTCGTGTTCTCGATTCGTTAACTAGTCTCATGTATTAAATCACATATGCATATATGATCTAATCACATATGACTTATATACACAAGATTCATTTTTGTTTTCTCGATTCAATAATTTTTCATTGTCCATATTAATCGTATGTGATTAAATACATAAAATGAAATATGATTAAATACATGATAACAAATATTGAATTGAGAACACAAATTTGAATCTTATTAACATAAATCATATGTAATTAGATACGTATAATCACATGTGATTAAATACACGAGCACAATTATTGAACCGAGAACACGAAAATAAGTATTGTCCACATAAATCATATGTAATTAGACACATATAATCACATGTGATTATATGTATCTAATCACATATGATTTATGTGGCAAAGATTCATTTTCACGTTCTCGATTCAATAATTATTTTTTCCACTTTAATCATATGAGATTAAATACATTTAATCAGATATGATTATCTATATCTAATCAGATATGATTTATATGGAGAATATTCGTTTATACATTTCTCATTTATTAGTTTTTCTTGTATATTTAGTCATAAGATTCATTTTCACGTTTTCGACTCAATAGTTTTCTTTTCCAACATTAATCACATGTGATTTAATACATACACATAATACTAAATACATGTGAAAAAATGTTGAATCAAAAATGCAAAAATGAAAATTATCAATAGAAATCATATACAATTTGATACGTATAATCACATGTGATTAAGTACATGAGTACAACTATTGAATCGAGAAATAAATAATGAATCTTGTCCACATAAATCATATACGACTAGGCGTATATAATCACATGTGATCATATGTATTTAATCATATATGATTTATGTGAAAAATATTTGTTTTCACGTTCTTGATTCAATAAATCATATGTGATGAAATATACATATATATATATATATATATAGAGAGAGAGAGAGAGAGAGAAAGAGTAAAGATAAGTTAACTGAGAAAAAAATAAAAGATTAAGAATGATGGAATCATTCTCTGCCAATCATTTTTATATATGTAAAACACATTTACATTAAGTCATTAAGGATACGTTGATAATTTTTCACATCATCTGTTATTCATTCATCTGGATCATTTATCTTTTCATCATCAATATCATTTGTTTTTGTAACAACCCGAAGTTGTTCATCGCCAAAACCCCGTTCTACCCGTATAATTCGTCATAAATCGAAATGTCAATATATCGTTTTTGGGTTTAGTTAGTAAAATTTATATGTTTATTTTAACTCAATGAGTGTCCAATCCATTTAGGAACTCATGAATCAAGCCCAAAATTATATATTTCATAAGTTTTAGAAATGTCCCCGCCGGGTGACGGAAACTTAATCGGGTGCGACCTAAAGCCTCGTTTAAGGCCGGTATCGTGTAGAATTCCACCGTGTCCATGTTTTAGGAACTATATAAACGTGTTTAACCTTTCATTTGAAGCTTTTTCCTTCTCTCTCTACTCTCTCTCTAACATCTCTCCTAAATCCAAAGATTAAGGGTCCAAAACTCAATTTTAAGGCCTCAAATCCCTAAGGTACCTTCCTAGCCTTAATCTATAGCATATTTGGCTTCCAAATTCGACATTTAAACATGAAATGGGACACAATATATGAGTTTACGACCTAGGAGGCTGCCTAGGCCGTAAACACCAAGTTGAAGGGTTTTTAGCCCTTAAATCCCTTCCTAAACTCAATTGGACTTTAGATATGGCTAAAGGACTTCAAGATATGGACTTAGAACATTTAAAACATGGATTTTATTGGATTTGAAGGATTTTACGGCCAAGGCACAAGCTTGGGCCGTAAACTCATATTTAAGGGGTTTTCTTGACCTTAAACCCTTCCAAATCACTAGTGTGGCTTAGATATGATTTATAGAATATTGGTTTTAGCATTTGGACACTTGAAACATGATTTTTGGGGGACTTATGTGAGTTTACGGCCAAGGCATGTGCTTGGGCCGTAAACTCCTCAAAACATGGCATAAATTCAATTCTAAGGTGTTAGAAAGCCATCCAACACCACCAAAAGCCTTGGAATAAATCATAGGACCAACCAAAAATAGTTTAAGGACCTTAAACACATTGTTTGAGGGATTTCTAAGAGTTTACGGCCAAGGCTTGTGCTTAGGCCGTAAACTCCTTGATTTATGGTGTTAGAATGCCAACTAAACACCCCTAAAGCCCTTAGATAAATTTTAGAAGCCCTTCCATGCAAGTTTTTAGCCTTAAAAAACCTTGTATCACCCTATAGAAGAGTTTACGGCCATGAGGGGGGGTCTCATAGGCCGTAAACTCCATAAACCCCTCAAATGTCCCATACAAACTCATGTTAGGCCTTGGAATAATTCTACCAATCACATGTGATTTGTTCTAGCACCATTTAACTCAATTTTCATGAGAAAATAGGAGTTTACGGCCATGAAGTCATGCTAGGCCGTAAACTCCCATAAGTGGGTCTATTTGATGTTTTAAAATCATTTCAAGTCCTTAAACCAAGTCTAGAAATTATCCCCTAAGTGTTTGAAGTCATTTAGCATCATAAACCACCCCCACCATGAGTTTACGACCGTAAACTCATGGGGAATGGGTGTTTTAGACCAAAAACTCTTATATTAGTTTACTCATGGGGAGTAAACTCAAGTCCTAAGTCCCTAGTGTCATTTCACGTCCTTAAACGCCACCCGGGTCCCTCCAAACACTTGTATCGGAGTGTTTTCGCGACTTGAAGCAAGTGTCCCTAACATATAAATAAACTAAGTCCTAATTAGATACAAATGTGTATATTTACATTATAATTAGGAACCTCGTGTATTTACAAGCCCCGGATCAACTCTTAGCATCCAAATCGTCATACTTCTCGTCCGGTGAGTTCATACCCCTACGCCTTTTTCCGTGTTTTTCAATGTTTTCAGGGGGGGAATACAAGCAAAACTATAACTGTTTTCGAATTATAACATTAATATGTTTCAAATAATATCTGGCAAAATTATAAACACTTTTACTCCTTATGTATTATGTTGAGCATAAGGAATGATTTATCAATTACAACTAAATAGATTTTAGTTAAGAAAATATCCAACCTAATTAAATTATTATGGGAATAATTTGGGGTTCTATAACGCTTGTTTTATATCTATATAAAGTTATTAGATAAACTATGTCTGATTCAGTTTATCTCTGTATTATTTGAATATATTGCCAGATAATCTCATTGTATGTATCTATTTTTCACTGTATCATGTTTCATAATCTTTGTATGTTTGGTATCGTATGAGAATTCTGTGAATAGTTTAATACTAGCTTGTGAGATAGTCACTACCCTTTATGGATGATAAGTAAATCCTCTCCGAAAGTGTAACCAGAGTCTCCTGGAGGGAGAGCGAGGAGTTTGTGAATAGATCTATTCGGGACTGACAATCCCACACCTTAACTGCTAGCTACAGTTTGGCGGGCACGCCTTTGGTGACAAATTTTGTATATCGTCCGACGTCTGACTAACGTCAAGGAGGTCTCTTTGTCGTATCAGCATGGTTACCCGACTCACAATACGTATTAATATAAACTTATTCACAGCTTGGATTTTGTTTAGAATCTATATCTTGTTCGGGATAATAATCCCATGGTTTTGTATCTATATCTTGTTCGGGATAATAATCCCATGGTTTTGAATCTATATCTTGTACGGGATAATAGTCCCATGATTTTATCAATCTATCTTATATCAAATTTGGGATAGTGATCCCATGGTTTTATCAAACAATCTTATACGGGTTAGTAGTCCCATGGTTTTTAATCTATATTTTCTAGTATATCAAACTATCTTGTAACTGGTTCGGGATGTTAGTCCTAAGGATTTCAAACTATTTTCTATATACAATTTGTGAATATTAAAGTATTTCATATTTATTTCGGGATAGTAATCCCATGATCTTCAATATATAGTTTTGGGTATTAAACTATACTCTGTATTATTAAATCGGTCTTGAAATTAGGAAAATATGGGATTTTCCTGGGGTAATGTATGTCGCATAATTGAACTGTAACGAAAGATAACTAAACTAACTATTTAATATAAGAAAATATGGAATTTTCTTGGAAAACGAATCTTTTTGGAAAACTAAAGGAAACCGATACATTTTCATAAAACAAAACTGCTTATGAACTCACCAGCTTTATGCTGATTTTCAAACTACTTGTATTTTCGGGTCCACATTAGACAGGTACCCGGCGTTATCTTTTGGTGAAGATGGAGTGCTCAGAAGACTCGTCTCTACTTTTGATTATATGATATATGTATAACTCTTGTAGAATTTACTTTTGAACCAAATGTAAAATTTCATATATATGTAATGTAATGGTTGTTTACTGTGATTACAATGTACATTGGATTTGATACTTAACGTGGAGTCAACCCCGGGAACGTTTCCGCCTTTGGTTTTCGGGGTGTGATAGTTTTTCATCAATATCATATGTTCTACTACTTCTTCTTTACCAACATCGCCTACTTTTCATAAAAAAAATCGACACTTCATAAAAACATTAATTCTTCGTCAAAATTCTTTGTTTGTTCATCAAAATGTCTTGATTCATCATTAAAAACATTTATTCACACTATTAAGTGTAATTCGTGATTCAATCTTGTCCAGTTTCGTTGACGTCAAGCGAAATCCTTAATAATAATCAATATTTATCGATCTCACATCATTTAGTGATCGCCATTCATCGAAACTTCATCAATCGAACCTTTACTAATATGAAATAACAGGTAGCAATCGAAAGTTCATCAACACAACCATATATGTGTATAATTTTAAAAAAATCGTTTTTCACGTCTGAAAAACTTCATTTTTCATATATATATATATATATATATATATATATATATATATATATATATATATATATATATATATATATATATATATATATATATATATATATATTTCATAATTTTTGATCTCGACCTACTAATTATTGATCGATTTTGATAGGATTTGATATGTATTCTAATTATTGGCTTCAATTGTTAACTTTTTACCTTAATTATATAAGTTCATTTATTTTTACATCAACTGTTCGATGAAGTGTATAAACTAAATATATCACTTAATATTCCCACGTAAATATATATTTACACGACAACCAATATATGTCTTTTAAAAACACAGATCAAATATATAATTCATATGTGAATAACGAATTGATGTGGTATATTCATA